>NC_054381.1:33228818-33542568 GCF_017654675.1 Xenopus laevis | reverse complement strand
TCTGTTACAGTTCTAGCCCTTAGCAGCAACCACAGGAAGAATTGATTGTCTTCTTATTATTATTTATACTATTATTACTTGTATGCAGCAGTTTAGGGGCAAATCATGCTTTGCAATATTTTTTTATTTTGTTCACATTACAGGAACCATTGAGCTGATATACAATTCTGAAATCTTAGCAGTAATGTTGGATCCTTTAAAGGACTAAATGCTAGATACACAGCAAGAGTCTAGCTCAAATTTTTGTAAGCTTATCTTATGATTCCAATCATCCAGAGACTGATCTTGTACTTCCCATGCCTAAGAACTACTGTAGGTTGGGGAGATTGAGTACCCATCCAAAGTTTACAAGGGCCTACACCCGTGGTATGGAGAGGGAATAGATAGTAACATACAGTACCTTAAGTAGCAGTGCAAATCTTGCAGCCTTTGTACTGTTTATTCAATCTAATTGAGTTTCTATATCCCATACCCAAATATAACTAAAATCCTGTCAACCACAACAATTAAAGGTTAACCTCCATTGTGAACTCCCAAAAGCTAGTTGGAGCCAAGGTCTATATCCACTTGCATTGCCAACTGCCTTATAAACAGTGTTGTTCTTTTCAATCACGCAGGAAAATGTAAAGTCGTATTTAAACAAAGAAATAATAATAATCACACACACTGCCTATTGATACTTGACACCATGCTGTGGTAAACAATCTTAAACACTGGTAATTTGTACTAAAAAATATGTTTTATTGTTTGACTAGTAAATAAATGTAGGACACCCTTGCATAATATCTAGATTGTAAACTGCAAGTTTCTGTAACTTGACCAGTTGAGAGTAACTGGAATGTGAACATTTACCCTTGACAAGAATTACAGGTATGTCCTACAACTGAGACTATTTTTGTTTAGTGCATGACCCTTTGGCCTTTATATGTGCAGATCCCAGCATTCTCAATTAACAGGTGCAGCTTACAATTGGTTATTCTTTCACTAAAATATTTGTAAAACTGCTGCTTTTTAATACTGCCATTGAATCTTCAACCATGTTAAAAAGTTTTATTACAGCTCAGCATTTGGCACCAAATTATGGGTGGAAAGAAAACACAAGTTTTACAATGGGGGTACATTTTTCATTATAATACACAAGTTTTAGTGAGTCATATATCCATTTATATAATGAATAAAGTAGCTCCATTGTAAAATATAAGTATAAGTCACTGAGGAGTTCCAAGACCACTTTTATGCAGGTCTAAAGCCTTGTGATTAAAGCCTTTTATACCTTTCTTGTTCTTTGTTTATTTTTAAGTTTCTGTTAAAGTGATACTAACCCATCTTGCAGTTTTAGTCTTGTTCTCGGACCCAATCTGATCACTGGCTTCCTTATCTACTTCTATAGGCCTTTTGCGGTTAAATACATTTCCTAGTTAGATGAAGCAACAGGTCACAGCTTAACTTTTAAGGTGATCTTTTTTTGTGCAGAATATGCAAAATGTTTCCATCAAATTAAATACATTTTGATACACATATGCATTCTTATTTTTAGCATCTGTGTTTGTCTAAAAATGGCCACAGACGTTAATATTTTTAAAAGATCTTTTTGTTATTGTAGGACCAAGCTTATCCTGAAACGATTGTTTAAATGTACGAGTTGTCCATCAACTAAAACGACCGTTTCAAGCAATTTTGTATCGTTGAAGCTAGGAAAACTGTGGGTAGCTGCCTGCTTGGCCTTGCAAAAAATTGGACAATGGATAAATTTCACTGTGAACAATACTAATTTTGTAGTCTGATCGATAGATATCAGACGAAAAATTGTTCGGGCCCACTAACCTGACGATAATTTGATGGAGTAATCAGATCGCACTAAAATTGGTCATTGATAGCCTCCTTAATAGTCATTATTTAAGTCAGAATGTTAAATAAAAAAAGTAAAATATCCTGCTTCCCAGAAATGATGAAGGATTTTAGAACTCGAACCAGACATCACATATACTTGAACACTTAGGGGGTTATTTATCAAGTCCGAATATCTGAAACTTGAATAATTTGTGGTATTCGGAGGAAAATAAACCTAAGAATTTTTGAGATTTATTAAAGTCCGATGGTCTAAAAACTACGAATCCGAAACCCAAGCATCTAAAAGCTCTCTCTGTATAAGTCAATGGGGAAGGTCCCAGTGTCTGCGCCGATGCCTGTACAGATATCCGATGAATTTGTGGTTTCTGCACAAAAAACGTAGAAAACGAATTTTTTTCCGTAGATTTCGGGGTTTTTTGCGCCGAAACCACAAACAATTCAGGATTTTCAGGGAAAGCTCCAAAGTTTGCCCGACCGTATTTTTTCTGGCTTTTTTCTTCATAAATAAGGTCCATTCGGGCAATCAGAGTTGCTCGGATTCCTAACTTAGAAATACTCAAAAGAATTCCGACCTTGATAAATAACCCCCATAGCATTTCCACTTTCTGGCCACGTTACTGGCTTGTTGTTTTCACTGTTTCAAAGGGAATGTTGGTTCTCCAGCTTTTGATAATATTTGATAATAATGTACCCCTCAGCCTCCTAGAAATGAAATGTGGAAGGTCCCTAATGGCCTGCTGAAGTGACCAAGGTTTATACGTGGAGGCAAACAAAACATCCAAAATATCACCGGTGTGGATGGTAATATTACACTGCATTCCATGAAATGTATTGATTCTGTTCATTCTTGTGATATTTTTTTCATCAAAGTGAGATCAGCTATTTTCCCTTTGTCTTAATTCCTGATACATGGTAACATACACTTATTTAGTACACATCAAGATGGGTAACAAGTTTGCTTCAATTCTAGTAACCCATGGAAACATACCAGTAAATGCTACAGTACCTGATGATTTGCACCTGTTATTCCAATATTAGATCAATCGTAATGAAGACCACATGTTGCTTCCATTTCCTATTCACAAGATCTGGATTTCGGTGAATGAGTTCAGAAGCGACAGAAGTGCATTGTGTTTGAATTTTGCGGCATTTCATTACTTTAGTGTAATACCAAGTTTTGAGATTGACATAAATCTGGAATAGGGGGTACACATTGCAACGTAATCACTAAATTCCTATAAGAAGTCTTTTCTAAGGAAACTGTAGACAATTTGTGTCAATTGTTCCTGGCCTTTGGCAAAATGTAGAAATTTCTGCAGTTGTGTATATATTAAGGACATCAATAGAACACAAGTCTTATGTACAGTATCTAGAAGTATAAGCTGTGCGGCAAAAGAAAAATATATTCTTCTCTCATCTCTTTTAACACCCTTATGCTGAACCATCTGCAAAGAATTCTAAGGGAATAAACAATTCTGTTACACATGGGCAGTGATTATATTTCTGTCAGGGTATAAAAAAAAAGGAAAAAAAAAACCTGCACGGCTTACTCATGCATGTGGTGCTCATGATTTAGGAATCATTTCCACCCATGTACGAAACATAATACCCCTCTAGGGAGACGCAGCTTCTCTGTAATCCATATCTACAGGGGTCCATAGAGGGAGGTATGCTCATGTCTTCCTCCCCCAGAAATTACCATTCAGCTGTCATGACCACATGCATTGCTTGCTGTCACCAGACTTGTATTTTGACAAGAAGGCTTGTCCTCAACTTTTTCCTCTGCACGTTTTAGAAGCAAACGCTTTCAACAAAGGAATCCCTGACACATTTTCACGAAACTTGCCGAACCAAAAAATGCTGTGATTTTGTTGTTTATCCATAAAATGCTTTTAGGCAACGACAGCTCTATTTTATTCATGCCTTCCAAATAAATACACTGAGTTTTTATTTCCCATTATCAGGGTACAAAGAAACTTCAGTCTTTTCTCTGCTCAGAGGCTGTTTCTTTTAAGCCATATTTATTTTTATTATCCATTTTCACTATTTATATTTATTTTGGGCAGCTAAATATATATTTCTATGTATACAGAAATTCTGAAAATACTTATAAGAAGTTAGTTTTTTTTTTTAACATGGATTTACGGGCTACTACCGAGAATCATCAGGTGTAAAATTAGGGATGCCCATACTATTGGATCTGGCCAAATACCTGAATCTGAATACCAAACCAAAATTCAAAATCTGCATATTCAAATCTAATTAAGATAAAAGTCATTCCATCAATTTTGAACAAAAAAATGGTTGAGTTCAGTTGTATGAAGCTTTATGGGCTTGGATTCCAAAAATGAATCTAGGATTTAGTGCAGTCCTATGCAAAACCTTTAGTAAGCGACAGGCAAATCTCTCATTGCCTAAGTTTTTCTTTTTTTCCACAAGCTTTAATTTTTCCAGAATTCCATCTGTTTGCTGTTGCTGTGAAGCCCTTGCAGGTGCAGTAATGTAGATTGGGTTCATTGGGACAATATATTGGCAGATAGGGGCTTATCTGTGATTTTTTAATATCACATTGCACTTTTGCAGTGCTGTCATTACAAAATGTGTATGTGCCTCCTCCTATTGAATGGAGTGCTCTTGAATTTGTGCTCCCTGAGTTCAAGAATTACATTTGTAGACTTGTGCATGTGTAATATATTACATTTTTCACATTTTAGTCTACTGTACATGTTTCAAAGTCCAAACCAGTGTGAGGTACACCTGGGAGGTACAAATAAAACGACGGTTTGGTGGCAGAGAATGGGCTGGTCTGGGAATAAATTAAGAGATAGAATTCTTTGGGGAAATTCAGATTACCTTCTCCTTTAAAGAAAAATACTTCACCAGTGAAAACTGCAGCATGATCTACAATCATCCACAGCCTTAATTTGAATTACATGTAAATTCCAAATAAATAAACAGCTAATTAAATTTGGATTCATCATCAGTGACTTTACAAATCAAGAACAAATACATGGCCCAACAGAAACTCCCACAGCAATTATTACCCAAATTCCACACAAGCTAAAGTAGAACTAAAGCTAAACTAAATAAGTAGCCTAGAAATGTTATACATTATGGGGGTTATTTACCAAAGTCCGAATTTATCTCAATATTTTCTGTTACAAACTCTGATCAAATCCGCTTGGGGTTTTTACGCTTATTTATTATTCAATTTTCCTGAAAATTTGCTTTGCGGTAAAAAAGTCAGATTTTCACGTCTTTTTTTTTCAGATTTTTTAATCTGATTTTCACGTTTTTTTTCTGAATTTTCACCCGAAAAATCCGAAAACTTCAGGGTATTGCACAAAACCCAGCGCACATCAAAAAATGATTGGAACGTCTCCCATTGACTTATATGAAACCTCGACAGGTCTGAGATGCTGGATTTTCAAATTCAGACTTTTCCATCCTCGGGGTTTAATAAATTCCAAAAAATTTGTGATTTTTTAAAAGTCCGATTTTATAAACAAAAAATCCCAGACAGCCGAAGCACCACAAAGAGGTACATCAAGCAGCGAGAAGCCTTAGACATATTTATACAGACTGGTAGTAATTGCAATACCTCCCCAATATATATAGCTATTTAAAAAAAAAAAAAAAAAAAAAAAGTTTTAATGCATTTTGAATATGTTAAAAGGTTTTAACCATATGGGAACACAATTAGGAAACACATTTATAGCAAAATGATTTTATTATAAATGCATTTCTTAATATTCCTGTTAGACAAATGGATTTTTTAATGACATATATGGCTTTACAATGGAACAAACCCCCTTGCATACTTTGCAGTGGGAAGCTGATAAGCAACATTAGATAACATTAAAAAGTACATTCAAAAGCAAATTAAAACTGTCGAGGTCATGCAGGAGTCAACGGCAGAATTCCCTTGAACCATTTGAAGATGTTATTAGCCTTCATTATGTTCAAGTATTTTTTTCCAGTTTTTTTACTGCCAGAAACTCGATTTTTCGAGTTTTTAATATCGAGATCGTTGATTTGAGTTGAGTACAATCGAGGTATAAAAACCTCTAAAATTCAACCTTAGATAAATAACAAGGAAAGCTAACGAAGCAGTTTATTGCCAAAAGATTAGCCACAATAGTGCAAGCTATAAGACTATATTTATTCTGCAGAATGCTTTACTATACCTGAGTAAAAAGCTCTAGAAACTCTCTGTTTGTTTAGGATAGCAGCTGCCATATTAGCTTGACGTGAAATCAATTCCTGCCTGAGTCTCTCTGCTCACTCATAGCTCTGATTACAGCAGGGAGGGGAGCAAACTGAGCATGCTCAAGCCCTGCCCTGGAGGTTTAAGCTGAAAACAGGAAGTCTGATACAGAAGCCCAAGTGTTAACAATAAAAGGAAAGAAATGCAGTGTTTCTTTTGACAGCGGACTCAGAGCAGAATTACTTTGAGGGTTTACTGGTGTATTTATATAGACCTTTCTGATAAAGTTTACTTAATTTTAGCCTTTCCTTCTCCTTTAATCTGAAAGCATCAGTGCCACTGAAACCTGTTCTAAGAGACTGGGTGAGCTTCAGATAGACTTTAATAACCGTTTCTTCCAGATGTATATTCTGCATTTTCTCCGCAAAACAGTTTCTGGCTTCCATATGAACAATGAAGTTGATATGAATAATCTTCTTTATTTGCTTGTCTTGATAATGTAAGAATTTTCAAACCCCGAATTTAAACCTATTAGAAGCTGTACAGGCTTTTTTTCTCGTTGATGGTTTGCTGGCTTCCAAAGTTAGGATATTCCAAACTAATGCATAATCTGCCCAGTGTCAAGCCAAAGCCTTTGCAGCCACAGTTGGTCTCACGCATCTTAATACTGCATAACTGAATCAGTTTTTCTAACTAGTTCTGTCATATTCAGAAAATAAAGATTCTTTCTGCTGTTTCCAAAACTTACACAAGCATTTTGGTGTTTTTACTTTTTCCATCCTTTTGTCTAGAAAAAAAAAGTTGTTTTTTTTATAATGGAGTGTTTGACCAGGAAAGGAAAATTGTTATAAAATGTTTTTTACAAATCTATTTTTTGGTTCTCACATCACTGTAAAATATTCCTATATTGCTACTCTACTTGGACCCGTTAAGATGACAGAGTACTTTGGCGCTGCTGTACAGGCATCAAGATAATATTCAGGTGACCAGTTTCTTTATAACCCCACATGGATTACATTTTCTGTTATATAGGATAGCGCCTTGTATTGTGTTGGTGTATAGATAGAATTATTATAATTATTAACATGTTTTTAGTAGAGCGCCAACATATTGCGCAGCGCTGTAATGTGCCTCCTTTTGTAAAATAAGTCTCCAAGAATGTCCGTATCCAGAAAAAAAAGCCATGCCGCAGGCAGAATACTTTTTACAGGTAATACACGTCAAGGTGACTTCTAATATATAGTAAACAAAAATGTTACATGAGAGACATCATAAATCAAATAATACTCTGGTATTGTTGAAAAAGTGGAAAACTTTACTCAAATGCCATAGGCAAAGTTTCGGGCTACGCAGGCCCTTTGTCAAGCCATTTGCACCCGGGGCTGCAAGGAGCCTTATCCGCTTTTGAAGCACACTTCAATTACATTTAATGAGAGACATCATAAAGCACCATTTCTAAAAACAATTACTGCTTCATTATGAGATCCTCTAACCTGCAGTGGGTGTATGATCGGTATAAGAAATAGACTGTAACATTCTTGCTTTACAGTTTCACTATAGTTAATATTTTTTAGTAAAAAATTCAACCAAATGCAAGTGGAGCTGCAGCTCATCACTTTTTCCTATCTGCCCAATCAGTAAATAAAAAGGTATCGATGCAGAGTACTGCCCCATGTGCATTATCTGTTAGAGTGATGGCAGACTGGAAGATAACCAGCTGCCATCGCCCTTAAAACGGATAACTTCTGAGGATCAGCCCATGTATTACAGGTAATAGTTATGAATATTCCCTTTTAAACAGTTTGCAAGGTATATATTCCATTACAATGCACACGATCCAAGAATATCCTGTAAATTGTATCCATATAAATGGTGCTTAGTGATGTCATCAGTGCACTGTGATGCAATTTCTGTGATATTCAGCAGGCTGAGGCAGGATTACTGTTCTTTTCTCATAAG
This sequence comes from Xenopus laevis, assembly GCF_017654675.1. Lineage (NCBI taxonomy): Eukaryota > Metazoa > Chordata > Amphibia > Anura > Pipidae > Xenopus > Xenopus laevis. The sequence continues at coordinate 33,534,551 of NC_054381.1, read as the reverse complement.
CAGGGATGAGCAAAATATTTTGTTTCCTACAGGCAACTTAGTGCAAATGACACACTAAGGGGCAGATTTATTAAGGTTCGAATTGCAAATTCAAATTCTCAAGTTGAATTTTTGTCAAAATTCACAAATTCGAGTTGGGGAAAAAACAACAAACTTGAATTTGAGATTCATCATACCTTGACCCTGGGAACAAGTTAGACTGACAGCTTAAAGGAGAATTCAACCCTAAAGTTAAAAAAACCCTACCCCCCTACCCTACATAGACTCCCCCTCCCTCCAGTCCAAGTGTTACCCTGGGCAAATGCCCCTAACTTTTAAAGGAGAAGGAAAGCTACGGAGGCATTTTATTGCCAATAGATTAGCTGCAATAGTGCAAGCTAGAATGCTATATTTATTCTGTAGAATGTTTTACCATACCTGAGTAAAAAGCTCTAGAAACTCTCTGTTTGTTTCGAATAGGAGCTGCAGGATTAATGTGGTGTGACATCACTTCCTGCCTGAGTCTCTCCCTGCTCTGAGCTCAGATTACAGCAGAGAAGGGAGGGGCAGGGGGAAGAGGAGCAAACTGAGCATGCTCTTGCCCAGGGCAATGAGGTTTAAGCTGAAGGCAGGAAGTCTGATACAGAAGCCCTTGTGTACACAATAGAAGGAAAGAAATGCAGTATTTCTTTTGACAGGGGACTCAGAGCAACATTACTTGGGGGGTTTACTGGTATATTTAGATGGACCTTTCTGATAAGGCTTACTTAGTTTTAACCTTTCCTTCTCCTTTAACCAGTGATTTTTCCAAAGAGGAAGTGAAAGAGACACAGAGACTTAAATCTTAAATCTATAGTTACACGTTATTCTCTTCTCTAAATACCACTATAATTCATTCAAGTTGGGGATAAGTGATATATATTGCGGCCTCAACCGTGGTAATTACTTTTATATATAATTAACTTGGGATTATTAAATTTCCTTTGTACTATAGTGTCACTTGTATGATTTCCTTAAGAGAAACCAACGAGGATTCTCTAATATTAAAGTACAGTGCTAATAAGTGAAAACCCCAAATTAATTATAACCTTAAAAAATATTTAATTAAGCTAATTATACGAGTTTGATCAAAGTTCATCTATTTAAAGTGCAGTGCAATAAATACCCCTATAATAAATATACTTGATTAAAATTACAAACGGTAGTAGGAGAATGCTTGGATGAGAGGCTATCTACAGCTAAAAAAATACAAATCAAGGCCCCTTGTAAATACAGTGCAGTAAGGAGAAAGATTAGAGCTGAGCAATGGATAATAAAAAGGCCCCCCCAAACAAGGCTGGTTTCAAAGCTCGGTCTTGTAATGTTAATAAAACAATTTTTCCTTAGATTAGTTAAAATTAGACCGGGCACCAAGAAAACCGCAGACGAGCGTTTCACAATTGTGCTTTGTCAAGGCAAACTTTTACTTAACCCTTGGTGCAGATTCAGGCATTAGAGTTCATGGGCGCCATCTTCTTCTCTTCGGTAATCTTCTGAATGAGACAGGTGTGGCGGCGCATGCGCAGTTGGAGCAATTTTCTGTTTTGCGACAACTGCGCATGCTCCAAAACTGATGAAAATTGCAGAAGCGCCGGTCTCATTCCGAAGATTACCGAAGTGGCTGAAGATGGCGCCCGTGAACTCCGATGCGTGAATCTGCACCGAGGGGTAAGAAAATGTTAGGGGCATTTGTCCACAGGTCTGGATTTGTGGAAAGGCCACCAAGGCCTGGGCAGCATGCTCCCAACCACACCCACATTGGTTGAGAAACACTGGAGATCCGCAAGAGATACAATCGTTTTTTAAATTTCCTGTGTGCCAATCCCCATTGCTCTAGTCCCAATGATGAATATTTGCATGAATAAAGGGGAGGAACAGGGGCGACGAATGGCCGTGGGACTAGGGGCGCCTACAGGCCCAGACTGGCAATCTGTGGGTTCTGGCAAATGGCAGAGGGGCTGCTATAAGGTGCCATTGAAAGTCATTATTTAGTGGGCTGTTGGGCCTCTGTGTGGGCTGATTAGGCCTCTGTGTACCTGAAATGCCAGGGACTATTTTGATTCTCAGTCGGGACCTAGCCGCCTGCTATGTAAATACGGCCGTTTGTCCAGGGTAGCAGCTATCTGGGGGTAGTGGGTCTATGTAGAGTAGGTTTTTTTAACTTTTAGGTTTAGTTCTCCTTTAAAGGGCAATTCACCTCCATTGGCAAAACTGTAATTGAACAAAAACACAGAAATATGTTCAGACTTTTCATAACCTGCCAAACTCACTTACAGTACAGTGAGAAGGGGTCATAGGTTTGAAGACTTGTTAACTATTAATAGAACTGATAGGTATTCCTTGTTGCAGCTGACATATGCTGCCTCTCATTGATTTAGTGCAATACACAGTGAAGGCTAGCACTGAGGTCACAGAGCCCTTAGGCAACGAAACTCCCATCTCCCTTCTGCCAGCTCGGATTCCCAAGCCCATTCCCGCCGTGGAGTTTTGCATATCATCCCAAGCCAGCTGGGAGCGACAACACGATTACAAAAGCAAAGAGGACAGAACGTTCCTGACAGTGCGCTCACGCTGCTTCCGCATGCCCTGTAGCTACACAACCCAAGGACGCTACGATCACGTGAACAGCATTGGGGCGGGACCAGGTGTAGCCAATGAACGACAGGCGTGCGCCTGATCTGAGTGTACGGCGCAGGCACGTCGTGGGGTAACGTTTTGATGGGAAGTGTTTGATTTCTGCCCAGCATGGCTGCCAAGGTATGTGTGTAAGTGACTAGGAGCCTGAATTCAGATACCGCCCGCCTGCAGGCTATAATCATAGGGTTCCGCCGCACGCTGCCCTGGCTGACTTTATAGTGACACTATCCAGTGGGCACGTCCCTTCAGTGTATAATGATACTGAGCCTGTGACCTACAGACTGTCCTTGTAAAACTGGATCAGCTGGTTTATCGGGGTTCTAGTATGAAGCCGAATAAGATTGTGCCCTCTAACGCGGGGATGTCCAATGTGCAGCAATGGGGTGTTGGGCCTGAACTGCTGTCACTTCAGCTGAGTGTTGGGGCTGCAGGTGCAACTTTGCTTCATTTACTCAGCCAGGCATCAGGTTTTTTTCTAATTGTGGGTGTTTAGATGTTATGGAAGATTAGGCAGCCCTGCCTTTAGTTTGGTGAACTGCAATTCCCTGTATCTGCTGACAGATAAATGAGGGGTGCAGTGTAACAACGCCTGAGACACTTCAAACCTCTTTAATTTGCAGGCTGCCATTATTACAGTCATCCTATGGCCTTCTGCCTGTTGTTGATCTATAACAGTGATCCCAGTGGCCTCAGCTGCTAATGTTTCAATTCCAGGCTTAGAAGCAAGTTTTGGCTGCATAAAAACCAAGTATAGTGCCAAGTAGAGCCTCCTGGACTGCCAGTTCACATAGGGGCTACCAAAAAACCAATAACAGCCCAAGGGATATTTTTATATGCTTCTGTTGCTCCCCAACTCCTTTTACATTTTAATGTGGCTCACGGGTAAAAAAGGTTGGGGATCCCTGATCTATAAGCTCTAGCTGCTCTTGTTCTAGTTGTAGGCTAGTTTGGCTACTTCTATCTGCTATACACACGTTAGGCATCCTAGCTTTACATCTCTCAATATATACAATAGGGGCAAATTTACTAAAGGGCGAAGTGACTAACGCTGGCGAAAATTCGCTAGCAAAGGAGATAGACTCTAGTGGTACTTCGATCCCTAACGCCAGGCGAATTTGCGCTCTGGTGAAGGGACGTAACTACGCAAATCACCAAGATGCGGATTTTACTGAATGTTACCTTTTACGCCAGACTTGCCTTTGCCACCTCAGACCAGGCGAAGTGCAATAGAGTAGATAGGACTTCCTCAAAAAACAGTTGAAAATTCCCCCAAAAAACGCTAGCGTCTTTTCCTTTTTTCAGGGTGATAGGCTGCAAAAGAGCATAATTTTTTTTTTGGGGTAACCTGCTTCCCACCTACATTTCTTAACATATGGCACATAAACTATACACTGGGCTCATGTGTAGTTCAATACAACAACTTTATTTTATTTTATTAAGGTTTCCCGGGCTTGTGTAGTGTAATGTATTTGCTGCAACATATACGTCCATTCAACGTTAACTTCCCGCCGTATGCAAATTAGCCAACGCTAGCGCAACTTCGCTTTGCTTGGCGCATTAATGCTAGCGCAACTTCGCCAGTGTTTGGCGCAACTTTGGATTTTACTGAATTAGCGTTGTCCTGGCGAATCGACACCTGGCCAAGTGTTGCGCTGGCGAATTTTCAGAGGTTAGTAAATTTGCCCCTGTAATCACCCACCCAGTGGCCTCCCTCACTGGATAATGATAATGGGAGTTGAGGTTCAGCACCTGCTCTAATGGAAACAGTGGAGTGTGCTGTAACATTTGCAGAGTACCATCCAACCTCTGTATATTTGAGCATTTACAAAGGGCAGTTTCATATCTTTGGATGATATTGTTCTCCAGAGGCAGAGCGGTGTTTACTCAATGCCGCTAATTACAACCCAAGCACTCTTCTCCCCCCCCCATCTTCTGCTTCATTTATACTAGTTTTATAGCTTCTGACTTTGACAGTAAGCAGATAAGCTGCTAAGTGGCCCCGTTTCCCCTCTGTCTGTAAAGGGCGACTAATTTGCATCGGACTCATCAGTTGTCTGAATGGCTGTCAACTTCTTTGTGATCATTATTATGTTATATCAGGATAATAAGGAATAGGCTGAAATGATTAGAAGGGGACCTAGATCTGCTCAGTGTTCTGTGGCTAATTACACTGGAGGTTAACATTATCTAATTGCATTTGTTTGTCTGACTTTTACTTGCTACTGTTATTTAAGGCTCTGACCAGTCATTTTCTTTTTTTTTTTTTTTCTTCATACTTTACCTTGATCAGACTTGTTACTATATTATCTGTAGGCTTTTAATGATATCCACTTGTAATTTAATGATGCGATCATGACCAATGACCAAAGAGATTTGTTGGTGGAAATGTAAGGTATAATTAAAAGGGACACTTTACTTACTTTATCACCAACACATACACATTTAGGAGCTATAATATATTTATACATTTTAAGGAGAATAGTGTAAAAGCTTAGGGGTTGTGCATCTTTAAAATAACTTTTAGTATGATGTAGAGAGAGTGATGGTCTAAGACAATTTGTTATTGGGTTTCATTTTTTATTGCTTGTGGTTTGAGTTATTTAGATTTTTTTTTTTTAAAGTTTTTTATTGAATTTTTTAACAAAACACACAATAAAGGCGAGAAATAAAAGAAAGAAAGAGAATTATTTAGATTTTTACTCAACAGCACTCTAGTTTGCATTTTCAGCAATCTAGTTGCTAGGGACCAAATTACCCTAGCAGCCATATATAGATTTGAATAAGTTACTGGAATATCAATAGGAGAGGGCCTGAATAGAAAGAACAGTAATAAAAAGTAGCAATAACAATACATTAGCAATACATTTTGTAGTTTTACAGAGCATTTGTTTTTTTTTAGATGGGGTCAGTGACCTTTATTTGAAAGCTGGAAAGAGTCATAAGAAAAGGGAAAATAATTTAAAAAGTATAAAAGAAAAAAAATAATGAAGACCAACTGAAAAAAATTGCTTAGAATTGACCATTCTATAACATACTAAAAGTTAACTTGAAGGTGAACCACCTCTTTAAGCAACAATGTTGATGTTGCGGAAACAGCTGTGTAATGATTACATTTTCTAGGAGTGGTTCACCCTTTAGTTAACTTTTAGTATGTTATAGATTGGCCAATTCTAAACAACTTTTCAATTGGTCTTCATTATTTGTATTCTATACAGTAGTTTTTTTTTTTTTTTTTTACTTGCCCCCTTCTGACTTTTTCCAGCTTTTTTTTAAAAAAACAAATGATCTGCTAATGGTACTTTTTATTACTCCTCTTTCTATTCAGGTCCTCCCCTATTAATATTCAAGTCTCTTATTCAAATCAATGCATGGTTACTAGGGTAATTTAAACCCTAGCAACAAGACTGCTGAAACCGGAGAGTTGATTAATTAAAAGCTAAGAAAACTGAAAAACCACAAATAATAACAAACAATTACAAATTGGCTCAGAATATCAATCTTTACGTCATATTAAAAATTGACTCAAAGGTGAATAACTCCTTTAAGCAAAAAATCTTGTTTTAAATGATTCATTTTTTCCTCTGTATAAATAAAACAGCACTAATATATATACATATAAATTCAAGTTGGTGACAAAAACAATTCCACCGTTTTTCGAGGCGGTTTAGAAGCCGTCAGGTTTATTGATCCCAGTTACAGAATGATCTGTTGTCCAAAAAAACACCAGGTCCCAAGCATTTCAGATAATAGACTCCATACCAATATTGATTTATGCAGGACATTGGTCATGCAAAAAAAAAAAATTACAACGGTAAATTTCAGATTGAGGCTTGAATGCTCAGCCAGCACTGGAATTTTCCAGCCTGTCTATTGAGTTGAATGAATGGCTTTTGCAGTTACTCTCTTACAATTTTCCAGGTACAATAATTAAAGCAATGGCTGAGTTTGCAGGCTTCTACTGAATGGTGCTTAGAGACAGTCAGCCAGCAGTACACACAGCCACAGAAGACCTAAAACAATGTTTAGGAGCTGCAGTTTTTTAAATGAGTACAAAAATACACAGTATAAATACATGCTGGGACTTAAACTTCTTCAAATACCAAGCAGCCCACCTACAGATCCTATATAAAGCATGAGTCTGTAGCTTGTTCCAACATACTCCTTGCCATTTGCAAGTGTATCCAGATCAGCCAGTCTGGGCCTTCTTGTGATCTTAGATCTGTTTCTATCATAAGTATGAGAATATAGGGGATTAGGGATGCACCGAATCCAGGATTCGGCTCGGGATTTGGCCTTTTTCAGTAGGATTCGGCCAAATCCTCGTGTCTGGCCGAACCAAATACTAATTTGCATATTCAAATTAGGGGCGGGAAGGAAAATCACAGAACTTTTTTCACTTTTTCTTGTCCCATCCCTAATTTGCATGTTCAAAATAGGATTTGGTTTGGTATTCGCTAAATCTTTCAAGAAGGATTTGGGGATTCAGTCGAATCCCAAATAGTGGGTTCGGTGCATCCCTAATTGGGATACTCTTGCCTCTAGAATATCCATTGCTGGGCTTCTTCCTTTAAACCAGACTTATTGATTTGCATTACACAATGTGCCTTAGGGTGTTCTCAATAACATTACCATTGGAAGTCAGAAAGGCTCGCCTGCTGTCTTGATGCTTGTCATAGGCGATGTGGCTTTTTGTCTCGGGTACTTTTCTTTTAGTCATATCATGAAGAAGAGTCTGCATTTTTACTGCAATTTTTACAGCACCATCTTACTTTGCTTTGCCAGTTACCAAATTAAAATTCTGGCATGTTGGTAGTAGTGTTACATATTAGGACTTTGTGCTACTGTGCATGTGCCAATCAAAATCTTAGTCGAAGTCTGGAACCGAGTAAGCAAGGTACGATGGTGCTGCAATTTAGACTTTAACATTTTGGCACCCCTCAATGAATGTGGATTTCTTGTCCATTAACGACAGTGAAATTTCTTTTGTGCACTAGATAATACTAGTACAAAGACAAAGTAATTTATTATATGCCAAATCGTGGGTACTGGGATGGAATCTCAGACTTAAAGGGGTTGTTCACCTTTTGAGTTAGCTCTTAGTACATAGCTCATGTATTTATTTAGCTTTTTATTTAGCAGCTCTCCAGTTTGCAATTTCACTAATCTGGTTGCTTGGCACCAAATTACCTTAGCAACCATGCATTGATTTGAATCGCAGACTGGAATGGGGCTAGAAGAGGACCTGAATAAAAAGATTTGTAATAAAAAGAAGCAATAACAATACATGTGTAGCTTTACAGAGCTTTTTGTTTTTTTAGATGGGGTCAGAGACCCCCATTTGAAAGCTGGGAAGAATCAGGAGAAAAAAAAAGCAAATAATTTAAAAACTATGAAAAATATATAATGAAGACCAATTGAAGAGTTGCTTAGAATTGGCCATTTTATAACATACTTAAAGTAAACTTACATCGGAAAACATGTTTGTTTCAAAACGCATCAGTTAATAGTGCTATCAGTGCCAAAAGAATGGACGGCACTCCATTCGAGGAGGAAACAAGTTTTATTGCAGGCTCATGCATGGATCAAAAGGCCCTACGCGTTTCGGAATACAATCCCTTAATCATAGGCATCAATTTTGAAATCTGACATGGGGCTAGACATTTTGTGAATTTCCCAGCTGCCCCATGTCATGTGACTTGTGCCTGCACTTTAGGAGAGAAATGCTTTCTGGCAGGCTGCTGTTTTTCCTTCTCAATGTAACTGAATGTGTCTCAGTGGGACATGGGTTTTTACTATTGAGTGTTGTTCTTAGATCTACCAGGCAGCTGTTATCTTGTGTTAGGGAGCTTTTATCTGGTTACCTTCCCATTGTTCTGTTCTTTTGTTTGGTTACTGGGGGGGGTGATATCACTCCAACTTGCAGTACAGCAGTAAAGAGTGATTGAAGTTTATCAGAGCACAAGTCACATGACTTGGGGCAGCTCGGAAATTGAACCCTGTTATAAATATCGGTTGGCTGGGGCCCTGACTAAATCTGGAGCATCAAAATGTGACTTCAAGATATAGAAGTTCCAAAATCAACAACTGGCACATTTCACTGTGAAAAATTAAGATGTGGGACATGTTTACGTCTAATGTTTAGACACAATATTCCCAATAGACAACAGAAGTGAGATTCCTAGAATTGTGCAATCCTGTCATATTCCGTGTTATCTACAGAATAATGTAAGATGTGTCTTATCGGTGGGTTCTATAGGAGAGCGTGGACAGGCTAAACCAAAATCTACTGATCATGGTAGTTAAAGGAGAAGGAAAGGCTAAAACTAAGTAAGCTTTATCAGAAAGCTCTATATAAATACACCAGTAAAGTGTAAACCCTCAAAGTAATGCTGCTCAGATAAGGGCTCTTTCTGCTATTTGGATCTCCATACCTTTAGTCTACCAAAGAATCATTTCAATATTAAACCTAATAGGCTGGTTTTGCTTCCAATAACGATTCATTATTTCTTAGTTTGGATCAAGTACAAGGTACTGTTTTTATTATTACAGCGAAAAAGGAAATCATTTTTAAAAACCTGAATTATTTGATTAAAATGGAGTTTGTGGGAGACAACCTTCCCATAATTCGATGTTTTCTGGATGACTGATTTCTGGATAATGTACACATGTAAAAAAATAAATTAAAAAACCCCCCCCCCATAGCTACATTTAGAATTATGTGAAATGTTTGACTAATCAGACATTCATAACAAACTTGTTTTTAGTAAGTCTCCTAAAAAATCATGTAAACCTTAAATGGAGGTTTTGCTTCCAATAAAATTAATTATACCTTAGTTTGGATCAAGTTCAAGGTACAGTTTTATTACTACAGAGAAAAAAGAAATCATTTTAAAAACGTTGTATTATTTAATTGTAATGGAGTCTATGGGATTTCCATTATTCAGAGCTTTCTGGATAACAGATTTCTGGATAATGGATCTCCTACCTGTATAGAGTACCTTTAGCCTTTTAACTCTCCTACACCGTTCCACAGAAACACATGACACTATTATTTGTTTAATTGTGCAAGAATCCAGTTGTTGGATAGAAGTCATACAAGTCTTTTGAACTAGTTGTCTCATGTCCAATTCGCTACAATTATACATGTGGATATGACAATATTAGTAGTCCCAAAGAGTCGCATGACCGTATACAGGTTATGGAACTCAGAGGTGACTTCTCATATACTTTTATTACTTATACAGCTGCTGACATTTTCAACACCTTCTCATGGTTGATGGTGACCTTAAAAATCATGTCGGGTATGTTCTTTTCCACTGTAAAATGAGACATTAGGATTTAGCCCTGTGGATGCCATTCCTCTCTTTTCTTTCTTGTGTGCAGACAACTCAATGCCATGGAGACTTTGGTGGACAAGACATGCTAATATCTAGAGCAGGGTTTCTAAACCTTTTTCACGGTGGACCCATGATTGAGTCCTGGAGTGAGCTTCATGACCCTAGACTTGTTTTAGAATTATTTATGAGCCATCCACATTTAAAATTTTATTTATATATTGTTACTTGTGTAAGCAGGGCTGTAAATTCAGTCAATAGTACAGACACGGAATGACACAAAGGATCATAACTAACCATACAAGGTATACAATTACATTCAAGCTTAAAGGAGAAGGAAAGGCTTTGTGCACCTGGGGGTGCCAAATGTTAGGCACCCCCAAGTGATTGTATTGACTTACCTGAAACCCGGGCCGGTGCTCCTATCAGCAGAAAATTGCACAGGCCAGTGTTATACCAGTGAGCACCACGGAGCGATCCTCTTCCGTCTTCTTGTTTCTTCAAATTTCCCAGGGCAGAAGCATGCGCAGTTGAACGAAATAGCCAACCTTTTAGTTAAAGTTCAGCTTTTCGATCTACTGCACATGCACAGCCGCGCGAAGAAAGAAGAAGCAGGAAGAGGATCACTCCGTGGTGCTCACTGAAATAACCCCAGGCCGGTGCAGTTTTCTGCTGATGGGAGCACTGGTCTGGGGTTTCCTGTAAGTCAATACAATCACTTGGGGGTGCCTAACATTTGGCACCCCCACTGCACAAAGCCTTTCCTTCTCCTTTAAATGCTAATCATTAAAGGATGCAAGAGGAATAAGGTTTTCCGAAGTCGCCTGATGTTTCCCTGTGAGGCAACTTCAGGCGACTTCGGAAGACAAATCGATCCAAATGCTATCCTGCCGCCGATTTACGTTCTTGCCTGCGGGAAGGCATTTTGGGGAGATAAGTTGCCCTAAGAAGAGGAGATGTGTTGGTGGGTGACTAATCTCCCCGAATCTGCACCTGTGCCACCACCCTAAAGTTGAAGGAAAGCTACCAAAGCAGTTTATTTCCAATTGATTAGCCACAATAGTGCAAGCTATAACACTATATTTATACTGCAGAATGCTTTACCATACCTGAGTAAACTGCTCTAGAAGCCCTCTCTGTTTGTTTAGGATAGCAGCTGCCATATTAGCTTGTTGTGACATCACTTCCTGCCTGAGTCTCTCACTGCTCACTCATAGCTCTGGGCTCAGATTACAGTTGGCAGGGGAGGGAGAGAGGAGGAAACTGAGCATGCTCAAGCCCTAGTCCTGGAGGTTTATGTTAAAAACAGGAAGTCTGATACAGAAGTCCATGTGTACACAATAGAAGGAAAGAAATGCTGTGTTTCTTTTGACAGAGCAACATTACTTTGAGGGATTAATGGCATATTTATATAGACCTTTCTGACAAAGCTTACTTAACTTTAGCCGTTCCTTCTCCTTTAATGGGAAGCCATCGTAAGGATTCCAACAACAATGGAGCATTTTCTCTGTTAGGCTAATGACACCAAGGGCTGTGCCTTGACTGATATGCTCCCATCCATAGATCAATTCTCTACCCCACTTGGTTAAAACAAATGCTTCTAGAGAATGCACAGGTTGTACAGGTTGAATTGGCATTATGGAAATTCAATGAAACCTCAATTTTACATTTCCTGATTGTGCACTACTTTTTTTGAGGCCCTATCAGTGTGTAGAGACCTGCATGGGTCTGTTTTTTTTAAATCCCGCACCCAACTCGTACTCGCTTTTCCCAAGCCTGACCCTAATTTGCTTACCCGACCTTTTCAACTCCATGGATTTTCACCCGGCCCACTCCCCACTGTGTTCGAAAAATGTAGTAAAAATGTAATATGGGTGTTCTACTTAATCGAATTTGTGGTGCACAAGTTACCTCTTGAAAGATTCCAAATGTTTTAAAAGTAGCTTTAAGTGTTCTACAGGAAAACTTACGTTTTAGTCCTTAAATTACTGAAATGTGATGATATGATCAGATTTGCATCATTTAGAATATGCATTATGTTTGTTTATATACAGTAGTTGTTCTGGGAATACATATTAGGAACAATACACTCCTTTTTTTGCATCCTATATCATGGATTGTGTAATTTAGCAATGACATTTAACATTCACGCTTGTCCTAGGGCTCGTATCATTTTTTTGCTCCCAGTTTGATTTCATATTTTTGAAACATAATCAGATTTCTCTTTCCATTCGAATAACCTTCTTACCCCCCGTGCTGGCTTAGATGTAAGTAACTCTGTATATTAAATTGATCCAGGACTAAAGCCTCTTTGAACTGTCCAATTCCCTTGGATTTCAAGTGGTCCACGTTGATTTTCTTTTTAATTCCCTCTTACCCCAAGGAGCAGGATAATTGAGACTCTTTACAGATGGGGTAAGTGGTTTTCAGAACTGGATTAAAGTGACAACTTTAGTTTAAATTTCTTGACCTGTTTCCTGTTTTAGCAGATTAATATATAAAGCCCCGGGAGTTCCATTGATTTCATGTTTTTTTGTTCAGCATGGGAGTGGGTGAGAGGCTTTTGTCATTCTATAAACAAGTTTTATTCTCTTTAGAGATCAACAGGTGTCCACTGAGCTGTCCTAAGTGACATTGGTTCTCTATAAGATCTGTTAAGGGGGGAATATACTTATCAAATTATCCACTGAAACATGTGATAAAAGGTGCACATTTTGCTTTATCCATAGTAACCAATGTTTCTGATGGATATCCAAACAAGAATACTAATAGGTTACTAGCTGATTGGTTGATGTGAGTTAATAGTTGTTGTGCAAACCATGTAAGTACATTTAATTACAATACCCGTTATGGTGGCCATAATCAGGCAGATTTAAGCTGCCAACTTAACCCCTTTGGACCGATTCACCAGTGTATCTTCCTGTATATGGGTGCCCTCCCATACACAGGCTGATGAAATCTGCCAATGGGTTGGTCAGCAGCTTATTGGCACTTGTATGCTGTGCTCAGATGGGCCTAACCAACCAATATCTGGACAAATATTGGGCAGATATTGATCAGATCGTTTTGAAAACACAGACAGGTCAAGAATCACATCAGCTCATTGATGTGGCCCTCACCCAAACAGCCTGTATCCCTGTCATTGTGATATGGTTGTTTGGCCCTTGGCCCAAATGACTGGATCAACCCAATATGACCCAAGTCAATGTATGGTGGCCTCAAGGCAGCACACTAGTCATATATTGGTCAGGAAATGTGTATTTAAGACGTAATTCAGCAACAGCTGGAGAGTCAGCACTATTTGTACAATACTATATTTACATTATCCAAATACTGAGGTAGCCAGTTGACTGTATTTTAACCAGAATCCTTTGCCAGAATGTCAGCAGAGATTTAGCTGTTTAACTTTTTGCCCTTTACAATGTAGACTTTTTGCCCTTCTGATACTTATTTTATTTTAACACTAACAATAAAAGACTTTCAAACTTTTCAAATTAAACATGAATCCCAAATTCTTTTTTTTTTTTTTTTTTTTTTTAATTAAAACATCCATACCTGTTATAAACTTGTTTAAAAATCTCAGCTGCCAGTCATATATTGCCTGCCCCTACTCTATGCCTTGGGCTTGGATTTGTGCAAAGGCCACCAAGGCCGGGTTTGGGTGGCAGGATTTTAGGGGGCGGCATGCTGCCCAACCATACCCACATTGTTTCAGAAACACTGGAGATGCACAGGAGATACAATAGTTTTTTAAATTTTAAATTTCCCATGTGCCAATCCCCATTGTTCCGGTCCAGATGATGAACATTTGAGTGAATGAAAGAGAGGGAACAGAGTGATGAACAGCAGTGGGTCTAGGGGTGCCTGCTATGTAAATCCTGCCCTGGATGTCACTGTGCACCCCACATTCCCCCTCCCTCCTCACCATCTAATTGTGAAGCCAGTGCATGGGCTTTGGCATCAGATGCCCTATTTTGGCAAATAAAGATTTTGGCATGATGCTAAATTTTCCTCCATAACAGTGTCCGCAAAATGGTTGCTGCCTGTTTCAGGAGATTGTGAATTCCAAGACTAAAAGAAACAAGATTTATATAATTTATATAGTGTGAGTGAAGTTTATTTTGCTTGACTTGACATCACGAAATAGGATTTGGAATTATTTCTTAGGATGACAGGTCCCCTTTAAGGGGTTACATTGTTGATGAGAACCTCAATTGAAAACCCTTTTTTAATTATTTTCGTTCTTCCTTGTTATACGAAGTGCCACTGTAAAACATGGAAATGTTTACTGTCAACACAAATGGCTTGTTTATCATTACTAACACATTTATGAAGTGCCAACATATGCTGCAGCTCTCACCATCTTGAGACACAAACTATACTGGAATTCACCTTTAGTCACTTTTCCCTTACTCAAACCCCCTGTCCTGCTGCATTTATTCATGTGGTCTGTTTAGGTTTTGGTGAGCTTTTACTGGTCTGATGCAGTTAGAATAATGAGAGTGCATATCTAATTTTTTGCTGTGTTTTACAGGACCTGGAAAAACTTTTTTATTTTTTCTTTTCCGTCCTGTGATTAATTGAAATTAGATGAATATAGACTTAGGGAAGGCTTAAAAACAAAGTTTTCAAAATATTGGGCCTGAGGGTATTACCAAAAGGGCAGGCTTTAATTGTGTGTTCTTGTGCGTTTGGTTTTTGTTATTTTGTTTATTTTAAGGGAAAGCTTAAGACCTCTGATGCCCTAATGAAAATATTGTGCATTTTTACTTTGGCAGCAACACTTTAACATGTATAATAGCTGCTCCATAGATTTATTCTGTGCATACAGAATAAAGGGTCACCATAATCACAATGCATTCTCCTTGTAGCAGGTACCAAATGGTGCAAGATCTTGGTTTATTTGGAATGTATATTTCTCTTGTTGTATGGCTGATGTATTGCACACTTTCACACAGCAGAACCCATCAGCTAATTTTGTGTGCGATAGAATGGTTTTGCATCTGTCACATGGAAATCCAATTGACATTGAACCTGATGTCCCTGTTTAGTGACTTCTGCTAATTTGTCTCTTTGTTTTCAGGTAGCATTGACCAAGAGAGCTGATCCAGCTGATCTGAAATCTGTATTTTACAAGGTAAGATTTTTTTTATTTTTATTGTTGGAAATGGCTTTCCCATCCATATTAGTCAGCATTACCTATAAAATTATTAAATCAAGCAGTCCAATGTACTGTCTGTATTTTCTATCATATAACTGCTGGTTGGCCCTACTACCTGTTGTATGTTAGAATAGCACACCTAAAGGCCCTTAAGAATGTACTAAAATGAAATATACAGTATCGTATAATTTTACCATAAAACTGATTTGCTGCAGAGCTTTTACACAAAAACTTTCAATATTCTTTGGAGATGGTTTGGTACTTTATATATAAAATAAGCTTTGTGTATACTCTGTAATCTTTGGGTTTTTTAAAGTAGAAGCCCCAATTATTTTTGCCCACCTATATTGGAGCTGCTGTCCACTTTCCAAGGTTGGCCCTAACAATCAGATTAAAGCCCAATTATCGTATGCCTTAGGCGGACATATCAGGCAAAGATCCGCTTGTTTAGGGACCTCACCAAACAAGTGGATCTTCTAGTGTTACCAAACTCCTTTCTTCACAAACGGTAGACTAGAGCAAAACTGAACTATCACGTCAAAAATTATTTCATTAAAAAAATTTTTTTTAGGTCATTTCACAAAAAAGTAAGTAGCCTTTGATTAATTGCCCTCGAAGGCGCAAAATTCACAAGACTTGTTTTTGATATGATTACTCTTTAAAAAACAACTTTTAACAACTTTATTTTTGTTGTGATGGTCTAGTTTTGTGTCAGCCTGCTGTTTTTGAAGAAGAGTGTATGGTTGTGAAATACCTCAGTGACTTCTATAATGTTTGTTTTACTAAAGGGGGCATTATACCTTATTGACATTAGTGAAAAAAGGTGCGCAATTCCAAAACATTTTCTTTGGCATGATATAGGTATACGATCCATTATCCAGAGACCCGTTATCCAGAAAGTTTTGAATTACGGAAAGCCATCTGCTATAGCACCCATCTGAAGCAAAAATCGGTTTCCTTTTTCTCTGTCAAAATAGAGCAGTACCTTGTACTTAATCCTAGCTAAGATGCATAAATCCGTATTAGTGACAAAACTATCCTATTGATTTTATTTCATGTTAAATGATCTTTAGTAGACTCAAGGTCTGCTGCATCATATTGGTGAAAAAACCCTTGTCTATTCTGTATGATCATTATACCTGTATAGTGATTTTTGGAAGAGAAAGAATATAGTCTGAAAATCATCACATAGGGCACTGACTTGCAGCAATGAAGTTGTGATGCCATGATAAAATTGCATTTTTCTCTTTTGCCTACAGTATGCAAGCGTGGAAAAAAATGGGGATTATTTCATGTCTCCACTTGACTTTGTCCGACGTTACCTGAACCTCACTGGAGAGGGTGAAACTAATCCAAAAACTCTGCAGCTTCTGGCTGGGGTGGTGGACCAAACCAAAGATGGGTGAGACCATGTTGCTTTGTTGCACCTTAATGCAAGTCTTTTTCTTGTTATCCTGGTATGGGATCCAGTATCTGGAAAGCCATTATCCAGAAAGCTCTGACATTTTGGGAAGGGTGCCTCCCATAGACTCCATTTTATCCAAATAATCGAAATTCTTAACAATGATTTATTTTTTCTCTGTAATAATAAAACAGTACCTTGTACTTGATCCAAACTAAAATATAATTAATCCTTATTGGAGGCATAGCAATCCTATTGGGTTTATTTAATCATTATAAATGATTTTCTAGTAGACTTTGGGTATGAATTTCCAAGCTACAGAAAACCTTAGGTCCCAAACATTCTGGATAATAGGTCCCATATTTTATATATATATATATATATATATATATATATATATATATATATATATATATATATATATATATATATATATATATATATATATATATATATATATATATATATATATATATATATATATATATATATATATATATAATTTTTTTTATTTATTTATTTGAGAGTTTGAAAATATATTTGATCTGTCCAAGGTTGTTCACCTAACATACTAGCAAAATAGTGTACACTCAGAGGTCCAAGGGTCATTTCAACCCCCCAAGGTGACAAGATGGAACATGTACTATTTTGTTGCAGACATTTTTATATCTGTCACGGTTGTAGATATGGTTTAAGAAAAAAAAACAAGTAATACTACAATCCCACTTTGCATTTAAAAAGCTGCAGCTACAGATCAAACTGTTATTTTTTTTTTGCTAATTAAATTATATTTTAAGACGGGTTATTCGTGCACCCAGAACAAGCCAACATTCCCTTCTGAATCTGCTTGCAACCAAACTGATTCCATTTTAACATATGCATTATTTCCCCATGTCCTCTATTCAGCTGCCATGGGGTGGATCATTACTGGATAACTGGGCATACCTCTTGGCAAAACATCTGCTTCTTTGGCCATTACATCAAAGAAACCTTGATTCACTGGGGTTGCCAGTAGGTTATACCCCCCCCCCTCTCTGAGACTAGAATATGTATTTTTTTCCCTGGGCATGAGCTAAAAACTAGCACAGTGCCACCATCTTATCATTCCCAGGTGCCCTTCCAGATCTGCTTCGCTAGGGACTAACCAAAAAGATTTATTTCAGTTGGGCTTGACTGCCAGATAGGATTTTTATTTTATTTACTAGTTATATCAAGCGACATCCCTGTATTTATTTATTATAGGCCAATATCCTGCTCTTTTGTGCAAGGCTATTGATTCTTGTAAAGCATCATGAGCTTTACTAGTATTCTCCGTTTTGTAAATAATACAATCCACAGAAAATAGGGGAATAATATATTATTTATAGCACATTTCTCTAAACATTTATATGCACTCATACCTAATCTTTACAGAGAGGGGGAAAAAAGATTTATTCTTACTCTGTCTTGCATACTCTGTATATGGGAACACCTGTTTACACACATGAAAAGGCTTCATTTTAAGTAGTATGTTCGAGTTCATATTTAAATTTTATTTAATGACACCTAATGATGTGCAATCAAGGGTTACACTAATCCAGAGAGAAGAAGCGTTGCCACGGAAACTGCCCTTATGCGGCCCTGGGTTTAGGAGATGGGGGCTGTACCGCAGACATTATTTCAGCTCCTTTAAACACAAAGAACCACACATGTAATTGACTGTGTAAAATTGCTGCTCAGTTACTTTATTGTGTGGGTCATAATTTAAGTAAATGAATACGTCACTGTTATTAGAGAGTAAATCTGTTGTGATTTACTGGCAGGCAGGCCTATGTAGAGAGCAGAATACAATAAGAAGAAAATAGCTGGTTTAATTAACTTGTAAAAATTGGGTTAATTTAAATGCAGCTGCTGTAGCAGATCCTCCAGTTGTCCCTTTAGTGATCTGATTAAAACCACATATTAATACACAGGATTTCATTTAATAAAGCTCTCCAGGCCTCAGATTTTATTATTATTATCACTGTTTCTTGATCAGTCTTCAAATCCTCATGTTAACAAAGCTCTTTTTTCCGAAAATTACAGTATTTGTATCCGTGTGCTTTATACATCAATAAGCCCACATTCATAGTCCGTATTATTGTAGAGTAAAATATCAATTGCAAATATTTAGCACTGATATTTGGGATAAGAATGCCATACACAGACCTAGAGAAAAACATTACCATTCTGCATGTTATGGGTAATTATATGAACTAAACATTAATGTAAAAACAGTAATTTAATTATTAGCTAGCATAGCAACTGGCCAATAGCATAATGTCTTTGCAGATATAATATTGAGTGTTGGGCTATGCTGATTTTAACAGATATTTATGTGCTTGTAATTTGAATTACAGTAGAACCCCTATTTTACGTTTTTCAGGGGACCAGGAAAAAAGGACGTAAAATCTGGGAAAATGTAAAATCAGGGAAATGTGTTAAAATAACTTTTTCTTCAAGTACTGAAAGTCCATTTTACTTTGAGATACAATATTTACTGTGTTAATAACAAGGGTTAAGCATTGCAGCGTTAATGTGACACTATGGGGGGGGGCATATGCAAGGCCTCTCTATCAGTCACATGCACAACCTAAAGCAATTAGTGATTGGTGCAGGACTGTATAAGGGGCAGACTAATTGGAATTGACCATTTACAGGCAGAACCATGGCAAAATATACATCTGGTTAGTATTTTAAACCTCTTTATTTCACAAATAACATTCATAGAGGGAAAAAATAACAGTTTTTAGGTACATCAGGACAAAATGTTGATGTAAAATTCAGGAAACCTTACTTTAAATCAGGGAAATGCACACATTGAAATGCATTCTAAATTGGTGGCACCAAAAATGTAAAATGCGGGAAAATTAAAATCAGGGGACTTAAATTTGAGATTTCACTGTTTACTGTGCTACATTTTACAAGCTCTATCTAGTCATTTACATGTTTTGCTGTATTTACTGAAATCCATAAATAACAACCCCCTTCCTAATCATGTTTTTGAAATGTAGGGGATGTTCCCTATTTAATGATTTAGGGGGTCATTCATGTTCTTGGTGGGGTGGCAAGAGCAAGAAAACGTATGGGCTCAAAAGCTTGCCCCTTAGTCCTCATTCCCTAAGCACTTGCGCCCTCCTGTGTGCTACGCTCTGAGCACCGGATGAAAAATCCACCTCTCATGATGCACAGTTTAGCCCTGTCCGTAAAGCCTTCTTTACGGCTGACCATAAAGACATAAGGCCAATGCGTCTCTGAATGAGACACTTTGTGCCTATCTCTGACCTCTATAGTTTGGGGTGCTGCTTAACCGAAACAGAGCACAGCTGCCATTTACACAATGCCTCACACAGACTCCTCTTTAGTTTCTTTTACCATAAATAATGAATATGAATGCATACAGCGCTGTATAAAGATCACATTGCTTCCCTGCTGCATATTTGCCTTTATATGTATAAGCCGGAACTCCTCAAATCTTCATTGACCCCAATGGAGAAGGGGAGAAATATGGCACCTCCCATACATGT
This sequence comes from Xenopus laevis, assembly GCF_017654675.1. Classification (NCBI taxonomy): domain Eukaryota; kingdom Metazoa; phylum Chordata; class Amphibia; order Anura; family Pipidae; genus Xenopus; species Xenopus laevis. The sequence continues at coordinate 33,514,454 of NC_054381.1, read as the reverse complement.
ATAGATACAAAAACATAGACGCAATGATGCACACTAAATTTGTCTGCGCGCTTCTGTGAGAAAATGCATAGAAAATGTTGTGTTTTAGGGACATTATGCAAAGTTAGTAAAAAGGCACTTGTCACACTGGGTCCAGGTTCTTCCCATAATATACAGAAACCTTGTTTTCTCCGTAATAATAAAACAGTACCTTGTGCTTGATTCTAAGTAGCCGTGAATCCATATTGATGGCAAAACTATTCTACTGGGTTTAACATTTAAATTATTTTAAGTAGACTTACGGGGTTATTTACCGAATTTATCTGGTCTGGCTTTTTAGGTTTTTTTTGGCAATCAGAGTGCTTCGTATTTAGAAGTCGCCTAAAGTTGCCTTGCGAAGAAACTTCGGACAACTTCAGAAAGCGAAGCGCTCAGAGTGCCATCCCGCGGCGATTTAGATTCTAGCCGACGGAAAGGCAGTTCGGGGACATTAGTCGCCCCGAAAAGAGCCGATTAGTCACCGGGCGACTAAATCTCCCCGAATCTCCACGTGTGTCTCTGCCCTAAAAGTCTCTGTTGTTAATCATATATTACCTGACCTTCCTCTATGCCTTAGGCATAGGGTCAGGGCAAGCATTTCATTTTACTTTTCATTCTGCACTTCCTAGATTTTACTGCACTCCCCACATTCCCCTGCCTTCCTTACCATCTAACTGTGTATCCACTAGGGATGCACTGAATCCAGGATGCAATTTTTCGTCAGGATTCGGATTTGGCCAAATCCTTGTGCCTGGCCTGAACCGAAAGCTGAATCCTTAAAATCATGTGACTTTTACAAAACAAGGAAGTAAATACATTTTTAGCCACTCACTTCTCGTGCGGCTCTCTCTTTCCCTCCCCCTCACTGATTTGCATATGCAAATTAGGGTTCTGGATTTGGTTCAGTATTGGGCCGAATCTTTCACAAAGGATTCGGGGGTTCGGCATTCAGTGCATAGACATAGGTATTAGGTGCCCCATTCTGGATAATGCAGAGCTTGACTTAAGCGTCACCAAAATGGCACCTGCCTGTCTGCTGTGATTGTGAATTTCAAGACTAATAAACACAAGATTTCATTAATTTTGATAGTGTAAGTGAAATTTATTTTGCTTAATTAATCTTATAAAATAGGATTTGGAAATATTTCTTAAGGTGACAGGTCCCCTTTAAGCAGTGTATATAGTATGACAATTCCCACATTACCAGGCATATTTTATATAGTGAATAAAGAACCCTTTAAAACCCTTAAAAGAAATTTATCTCAATCTTACAAAGTGGCTGATTTATTTATGTTCAGAATTACTCAAAAAAAAAATCAGCATAAAGCAGTAAATATTGTTCAGGGAAAAAATATTCAGTGTATTATATTTAAGTATTTGTTGTACACACTGAAATGGTTTTTCATTCCTACTTGAAATTTACATTGGGCATTACATTTTTGGAAAGGTTTTAGAACTCTGAGGCAGCAGGGAGCTTTAACACTTGAACACCCCACACTGCAAAATGGTGTTCGACTGCTCAAAGCATTTAAACGCATTCTGCTGAATCAACTCTTTTGTTCACTTTGATGAATGTGTCAGTTCATCAACAATTTCATCAGGAAAGTGGTTTATAAATGGAATAAAATTTGAACTGATTACCGAGTGTTAAATTTTAGTAAATTGACCCCACAGGGTCTATGAAAAAGCAGCAGTTTTTTTATACCTGTTATCCCGAATGCTAGGGACCTGGGGTTTTCCTAATCTTTCAGAAATTTGGATGTTGATACCTTCAGTCTTCTAGAAAATCATGTAAACATTAAAGGAGAAGGAAAGCTAGCAAAGCAATAAATTAGCCACAATAGTGCAAACTATAACACTATTTATTCTGTAGAATACTTTACCATACCTGAGTAAACAGCTCTAGAAGCTCTGTTTGTTTAGGGTAGCCGCTGCCATATTAGCTTGGTGTGACATCACATCCGGCCTGAGTTTCCCTGCTCACTCATAGCTCTGGGCTCAGATTACAGCAGGGAGGGGAGGAGTGAGGGGGGAAGGAGCAAACTGAGCATGCTCAAGCCCTGCCCTGGAGGTTTATGCTGAAAACAGGAAGTCTGATACAGAAGCCCATGATTACACAATAGAAGGAAAGAAATGTGATGTTTATTTTGACAGGACTCAGAGCAGCATTACTTTGAGGGTATACTGGTGTATTTATATAGACCTTTCTGATAAAGCTTACTTAGTTTTAGCCTTTCCTTCTCCTTTAAATAAAGCCAATTGGCTGTTTACTGTTTTATTATTACAGAGAAAAAAAAATTTAAAATTTGGATTATTTGGGTAAAATAGATGCTATGGGAAACAGACGTTCCATAATTTGGAGTTTTCTGGCTAACAGGTTTCCGGATAACGTATACCATACCTGTATTACCAACTACAATTTTTTTCTCACAATCTTTCCTCCACCTGAAGTTCATCTTGGTTCAAGACAAACTACGGGGCATCTAGGTTCGAGGCAAAGTAACTTTTTCAAAATTCTATTTCTAAATCCTCCCACCCAATGACCAGAATCTCAGGAAACCATAACAATATTGCAGAAGAACTTAGAGTGCAACATATAGGCTTCATATTGTGCAAAATATTCAATGTTAGACTAAATTTAAATATTACATCAGGCACCACAAAGGCACAACTTATTTGTGTATAACTTCATGAGTAAAGTGCATTGTCGCTAGCAGTGACAGGGTCTTCATTTTCTACCTCATACCTGTGTCCGCCTGAGTTCATTACCTCCTGTTCTGCTTGACCTCCTCAGTTCAATTGCTTTGGGCTGCGGTACCTTCTCTTGAGGTTATAACAACCCCTTGTCTTTGAACATAATGGCCGTGCCTTTTAATATAATAAACATGGCTCATTTGATTTTCTGTGTGGTGCATTTTAATTTCCTCAAGATGAAAAACTACTAAAAGTTCACTTCTTTTATTAAATGGGCTTGCCTACACAATGTAAAGCAACAGTAACATTTGGAGAATGACATTTTATGTTTGTATATATACATGAACATTTTTGCAGCTTAATTACTCCTTTTCCTGTTTTATTGGTATGGGAGCTGATATCCAGAAACCACCATTCCAGAAAGCTTCAAACTAATTCCTTTTTATTTTATCAAATTATTTATAGTCATTCTAGATTTGGGATGCACCAAATCCAGGATTCGGTTCAGGATTCGGCCAGGATTCTGCCTTTTTCTGCAGGATTCAGCCGAATCCTTCTGCCCGGCAGAACCAAATCCAAATCCTAATTTGCATATGCAAATTAGGGATGTGGAGGGAAATGCCGTGACTTGATGCAAATTAGGATTCGGATTCAGTTCGGTATTTGGCCAAATCTTTCGTGAAGGATTCGGCGGTTCGGCTGAATCAAAAATAGTGGATTCGGTGCATCCCTATTCTAGATATAGGATTGCAAACCTCAGGTAACTGTATTCAAGGGAGCTGTGTCAATTCATGTAGAATGAAAGGCAACATAAAGGATTGTGTTAGTTTTTTGCAGTTTGCACCCTGCCATCCATGTCTTAAACAACCCCTTATATCTCATGGGTGTTAGTAAAAATAAACACTGAGCAAGTGTATTTCACCCTGAAGTGGTAGGTGAAATTCCATAAGCCTCCTAGAATGCTTCAAATTGGCATATGTCCTGCTGTGGGTCCCCAGACATGGATGACATGCACAATGTAAACACAAGACTCTCCTGTCTTCCCATGGGATTTGTAGCTGTGTAAAATAAAGGTAAGCTTAGTTTGAATATAGATGTGCTAAGTTTGTGGGGCAATTGTGAAAATGAAGGGTAGTTTCGACCAAGGTCTCAAAAAGATCACTTAAGTCTAAAACCAGAACTTCAGCTTTCTCATATGTTTCAAAGGATGCTCCTTAGCTGCCCTTGTTTATGTTGATGGTGGCTGCATGAAGCCCATGTTGGTTTTAGCCTTGAATATTAGTGCAGAAGAGAGAATCCAGACCCCTATCAAGTTTCACTCTAATGGCAATTTCCAAGGCTACTCCTCAAAGGCCAGTCACCAAGCCATATATGAAGGATGTCCTTGTCCCAGCTAAGTCAACAGCCTGTTCCACTTTTATGTTGGATCACTACGAAGCTACAGTGCGTACATTGTTTCGTGCAGATGTTTTTAGGAAAAAGAGGTCAGCCAATGTCCGACGTAGAGATTAATGTTTCTTTTGCATGTTTCCCTCATCCCAGTTATTGATTAGTGTAAATGTCTAGGTTTTAATGTAAACAATTGTTGTAGTTAATGGTGGTGCCCCGGGGGCTTTGTCTGCCAGTCCTTCCTTTACCTACCTCAAGCTCCATCTCGTACGCTATTCTCAACACAAAGCTCAGTTGTTCTAACTAGCAGGTGCTTTATAGTGCCACATAGGATAACAGTCTGCCCTCCGTGTGCTGAAAGCGGTGGCCATGTGACTTGCTTATGTTTGTTAAAGGTTATATTTAATGCTGAGCTTTTATGAGGGAGTATACTCAAATATTCAAGCCCTATTCACTTGTTTCTAAAAGCAGCAACTTATGATTCTGTATGGCCAAGGTTCTAGGTAACATTGTAAGACACCACTCAACCACATGGGTCCAAGATTTTGGCTGGATCCTCTTGTTTACATGAATCAATTCATTAGCAGAATGATTGAGTAAGCTAAGTAAGACAAACCAAACGACACAGTCATTTTTAATTGTTTCATTTATGAATATTTTTAGTACAAGAAACGTGTTTGGCACTAATTAGACATGTAATTACAAATGGAATTCTGAAATGCTCATATACCTAGTTGTGTGTGTTGAATGCTAAATTGGGGGGGGGGGTTGGGTTGACATTATTATACCAGTAACATGGGTCATAAATAACCAGTATGGAAATTTGTTTGCCAATAGTTTGAGGTCTAAATCTTTCATATCCCTACTTCCATCCATATGTTGGCAATTGCAATCACTGTGCAAGGAAATATCTTCATTCTTTTAGTCTTTTTCCCAAATTAATTGCAACACAGATGCCTGCTTATACTGTCTTCCTAATGGAGGAAAATTTACTGGGGACATAAATGTGCAAGACATTAGAAAGTGGGTCCCTATAGCATCCAGATTTTCCCTCCAAAGAAACAAGAATAAAACTGCTAACCAGAAGTGCAACTTGCATTGTTTTTTGGGTTTTCCAGATGTCGGGGAAAGGATACTTCTCCACTGTACACTATGCCCAGAGCTGCCATAGCAAAATGATACAAACTGTACAGAACTGCTATCTTATCTTTTATTATCCAAGTACAGGTATGGGATTGATTCAGAAAGCCCTGAATTACGGGATGACCATCTCCCATAGACTCAATTTTATCCAAATAATCCAAATTTTTAAAAATTAAATTTTTTCTGTGTAGTAATAACAGTACCTTGTACTTGCTCCAAGCTACGATATAATTAATCCTTATTGGAAGCAAAACCAGACTATTTGGTTTATTTAGGGGGTTATTTAGTAAATCTTGATTTTTTTTAATTCTCGTCAAGGTTTTTTTTGGGTAAAACCTCAAATTTTTAGAGGAAAAATAAAACTTGAATTTTTAGAGATTTATTATACCCAAAGTCTGAATCCGAGAATCCGCCGTCTCAAACCTGGCGAGGTCATGTAGAAGTCAATAGCAGATGTCCCTTTTACAATTTAAAGCTATCATGATTTGTGCTGGGTTTTTTCTGATAATCTGAAAAATTGAGGGATTTTGGATGATAACCTGAAAAAAATCGAGCGTCAAATTTTGTAAAAAATTTGTATAAGAGTTTTTGCTTGATTTTAGTCTTTTCCCCTTCCAACTTTTTCGAGTTATTTTACTGATAAATAAGATAAAATCGTGGTTGTGAGTTTGGGCTTATAAAAAGATGAGATATATTTGAGTTTTAGTAAATAACCCCCTTAATGTTTAAATAATTTTCAGTTACATTTAATTCTTTGCTGCTTTTGTGTTTTCTGTTTTGCTTATAAGTAAAATTCTATTTTTATTTATTTTAGATTAATCTCATTTCAAGAATTTGTCGCCTTTGAATCCGTCCTGTGCGCTCCCGATGCCTTGTTTATGGTCGCTTTTCAGCTCTTTGACAAAACAGGGAAAGGAGAAGTAACTTTTGGTAAGAACCCTACAGATTATTTGAAGAGGAATTCAACTTCTGGTATTCATTTGCTACTTTTTCTGTACTTAAGTTGCAGAACCCTTCTAAAAACTATTTCACTGCTTTAATTACAAAAGTGAATTTAGATATAAAGACTAGTTTAAGTGATTAACAAACTGTGTTAACAAACTGCAGCATTGGATTTTTGTCCTAATACTACTTGTTTTATTACATAACAAACACTAAAGATATTAAGCCATATTAAAGAAATGGATTTCAGTGGTAAGTTAACACGTATGTAGTGTGTAAGTATGATAAATGTGTACATTGTAGTGGTAGATTATACTTGTTTGGTGACATTATTGTATATGGAGGACCATCTATTTTACTGTATGCAAAGCAGAGTCCAATGTAATTGGACTGGAATAATGCAGAAACACATTTTTGTAAGAACAGACAGTTGAAATAACGCGCACACACACACACACACACACACACACACCCCCCCCCCATTTGATTTCTGGCCTAAATCTGCTCTGTGTGAAAACTAACAAGAGGATTCCACCTTGCCAATGGGCATAGATATAGAGGGTTTGGACTCCAGCATAAAGCACAATGTGTGCTCTAATCTTATTTTCTGACTTTTATAGTTTTGTATTTATGGCTGATACAGCAATGTTTTTATACATGTATATCTGTAATTATATGATTTAATTTGGCTTTGAACCCCAAAAATGGGGACAACAAACCAACACTGTTTTACACTTGCACAGCTGTTATCCCCACTCCATGGAATGGGGAGGAACAAAAAATTAATCTCTAGACCTACACTTACATTGGTTTGCCAGTGATCAGAAAAAACTGTCTACAAAAATCTCATTCCTCTGTTTTTCAAAACAAGAAACACACCAACACTAAAACCGGTACACCCAAAAGAGCCTAAACAATCTAAACACTAAACAACCACTCAGTAAGAGAATGGCCCAACTTGGGCTAACTCCTCAGGACAATATTCACCAGTTTTTACCTCTAAAGAATGCTTCTTTGAGGTCAGCAATGTGCATATTTTGGGCTGAGAAGACAGAAGGTTTGAAGAGGTGTAAAGGAGGTCATTTGTGCCAAACTGTAAAACCTATCCCTGAACAGAGGAGAGGGCACCTTTTGTCATCAACATACAATGCTGCTATGACATCCTTACCCCACTGTTTCACAACAATTCATACTTTCAGTTGTATAAATTACAAAATCAACACCTGCATCAATGAGAATCAGGGAACATTTGTGACTGGATCACATTTTTACCTCTGTGACCTTTGGCTAATACAACTGAATAAGTTCAATGGAAACATTATGATTGAACGTATGTGACTGTACTACTCTTAAGTGTTTAAATGCTAGGGAATTCCCTACCCCTCAAGTTGAACTGAAGAAGCATTTTCAAGGAAATTGCTTTACACTTGTTTATGCTAGATCCTGTTTCCAAACCTTGTTCCTCCAAGAAACTTGTCCCAGTGCATGTTCTTTATCTTTGGATATTGCGTTTGGAATGTTCCCTTGTCTTGACCACCATATCCCAGTTCATTAAGCATTCTAAATTTCATCTATGTTTAGATAGAGTTCAGAGGTATCACACATGTTTAACTGCTCAATGGTGGTCTGCACAATTTTGGGGGAAAAATGGACAAGGCATCCTTTTATATACCACTTTCAGTGTGCCACAACTATGAGATATTGTAACGAGGGAAAGGTGGGTGCTGTATAATTATGCATATGTATAGGATTACCCTATGTGGCATGTAGAAATCCCAAGATCAGAATTTTCCTGGCTTACATATACATACAAAGTAACTTGGATTGTAAAAAGACAATGTCCATCAAGTACAACATTTTATGTCTTAAGGAAACCTAACTGCTGGGCCATAAAAAGCATTTGAAGCATAAAATGTGGGTCATAAACCCCCAACTGGACAGAGCAAGTAACTGTAATCATCAGCTACCCTGAAATGTGCCTCATGTCCTCAGCAGTTAATCAACAATGCTCTGCTTTCATTTGGTTTCTGGACCAGGTACTTGCTGTACTGTATTGATTTCAAAATGTACCACCAAGATATCACAAACAACAATTTCCAGGAAAATCTGGATCTGTGACTGTAAATCATTTGGAAAGTGTACTATCAACTATACACTGTAGAGAAAAGGCACAGAAGACTTCCAATTAGCATATTGTACATCATATATATATATATATATATATATATATATATATATATATATATATATATATATATATATATATATATATATATATAAATTCGTAGAAATTCCGCACACCATTACTGAACACGATTGACCCGAGTGCTACTCACAAATTGGGAATAGATAAGAAGCTTGGATACGTGGGTGCACATCAGGAGCCTTTAGACAAAAAGAAATTGGATTAAAAATATAAACTTTTATTAGAACATTTTAAAATTGGCCAACGTTTCGGTCTCCACCTAAGACCTTTGTCAAGACCAAAGGTCTTAGGTGGAGACCGAAACGTTGGCCAATTTTAAAATGTTCTAATAAAAGTTTATATTTTTAATCCAATTTATTTTTGTCTAAAGGCTCCTGATGTGCACCCACGTATCCAAGCTATATATATATATATATATATATATATATATATATATATATATATATATATATATATATATATATATATATATATATATATATATATATATATATATTATATATATATATATATATATATATATAGATATATATATATAGATATATATATATATATAGATAGATAGATAGATAGATATATATATATATATATATATATATATATATATATATATATATATATATATATATAGATAGATATATATATATATATAGATATATATAGATATATATATATATCTATATATAGATATATATATATATATATATATATTTCCATTTCCATTATGATAATTATATATCAACTGGGAGCCAACAGTATCAATGTCCTCTGGCTGGCTAGCATGGTCATGGCCCCACTACCTGCATACTTTGTCTCCAAAGGAAACAAAATCTACCTTTATCTCTATGCACAAGCAAGCACACTTCAAAAACTATAGTTTTAATCATGGACGGTACTTCCCAATTCTTCCTTTCCTGCCCACTCTAGCCCTCTAGATTGCTGCTCATAGGACTTGTTGCTATTCCTAGTGCCGTTTAAAAGAAGAGAGAATATTCATAATATGTAGTCTTGTAAGGGCTTTTACAGTAAACAAAACAAAGGCAGTATATTTGCAGGGGCAGACATGGTGGCCATTAAAATCCATATGCTTTCTAGGTAAATAAGGTAATTGTAGGCATATTTGGTACCACAAAATTTAGAAGCCCAGTTGCATTCCTATTAATATTTTATAATTTCGAGTCAATCTTAGAAACCTAGGAACTAGTGATGTGTAGGTTGACCCCGAAACCCACCGGTTGACAACCGGTTGGGCAGGTGTGGGTTGAAATTTGGCCAAGCATTGCTGGTTAGGGATGGGTGCAGGTCAGACTGGGGAAGTACACCTCTTCACTGTTCCCACAGATTCCCTGTTTTGGAACCAGAGGCGCACACAGAAATAATGTACCGAGCGAGAATATGCAGATATGGTGCGGGTCCTACAATGGCAACTTTTCCAATTTAGGATTGGGTGAAGGTTAAGGATTTGCAAGTAGGGTGTGGGTTAAGTTTTTTTTTTGTTTGTTTTTTTTTTCCCTGAACTGCACCTCACTAGTAGAAACCACTTATTTTAGTTAAAGGGATCCTGTCATCAGAAAAAAAAGTTTTTTCAAAACGCATCAGTTAATAGTGCTACTTCAGCAAAATTCTGCACTGAAATCCATTTCTCAAAAGAGCAAACAGATTTTTTTATATTCAATTTTGAAATCTGACATGGGGCTAGACATTTTGTCAATTTCCCAGCTGCCCCATGTCATGTGACTTGTGCCTGCACTTCAGGAGAGAAATGCTTTCTGGCAGGCTGCTGTTTTTCCTTTTCAATGTAACTGAATGTGTCTCAGTGAGACATGGGTTTTTACTATTGAGTGTTGTTCTTAGATCTACCAGGCGGCTGTTATCTTGTGTTAGGGAGCTGCTATGGTTACCTTCCCATTGTTCTTTTGTTTGGCTGCTGGGGGGGGGAAAGGGAGGGGGTGATATCACTCCAACTTGCAGTACAGAAGTAAAGAGTGATTGAAGTTTATCAGAGCACAAGTCACATGACTTGGGGCAGCTGGGAAATTGACAAAATGTCTAGCCCCATGTCAGATTTCAAAATTGAATATAAAAAAATCTGTTTGCTCTTTTGAGAAATAGATTTCAGTGCAGAATTCTGCTGGAGCAGCACTATTAACTGATTCATTTTGAAAAAAACATGTTTTCACATGACAGTATCCCTTTAAGATTTAATTTGTCTGGCATTTTGAAGTAGAAAAGACATTTACCCATTTTACATTCTTCATATTCTTTGCTTTCTAAATATATGGTTTAGGGGCATGAATTGTCTGTCATGAAAATCAGAATGCACTCTTGTGTATTGTGGTTTCTAGAAGCTACACAAAATAGAAGTGTCTTTGTGCTTAAGAGCATGTGTGATATATAGTTCTGTTTATTTGTTTTGATTTAAAAAATAATTAACAGATAATATATAGGATATGCCTTATTTAGGAATGACTTCCTTCTCCCTTGCTTTGTACTCCACTACGTCTCTTGTCCACTACTTTTCCAGGTCTACCTGGAACACATTGGAAATACAAAAGTTTTAAAAAAATATTTCAGTGAAATGTGATTGTTGAAGTCTTCTGTCCAAAGTCAGAGCATAATTCCTTCTTTACAAAGCCAGAGGCCTTTGAAATTATGTAGGATGGCGTGCCAAAGATGGTTGACTACTCACTTACTGTGGGCTATAATATTTAATTGTGTTTTGTTTATCTTACAAAGCCACGCACAACATTGAGGTATTGATTGTACGAGAACATTACAGACAGCAGTCCCAATATCCTCCCAACACACAACAGCTCAAGAGCTAAATTATGGACTATTTAATGTTGAATAGTGAGCACGCTCTATGTCTTGTCCTTGTGTAGCAGTATTACACTATTTTCCTGTGAATAGTGTCTTCCCTCTCCATTGTACAATGGGAGAAGGAGTGAATAAAGCACTGAATAATGTATGTGGATTATTACCCATAATTAGGATGAGGGGACGATGAAAAGCAAAAGTAGTCCTTCCTTTGTACACAGGTTAAATGTGTTCAACCCCAGTTGCTTTGTCATCCTGTCTTTTGCTTGATGCCTTTTGCAAGATTTTTTTTGTCAGATTTTGTTATCCTGCATTAGAAAAATTAGTCTCTAATAGCTGTCCTTTATATGTCCTCAAATTGCACTCAGAGCATTTTCCTTCTCTTTTCATTCATGTCTCTATTGTATTCTGTTCTTTGCGCTACTTTATTTTTTGATCCTTCATGAGAGAGAAGCCCGGCGTCTGGTTTTCTCATTAAAAGGATTTTTAATACTTCCTTTTTGATCAGCATGTATGGCATTCGTTTTACTTTTGTTTGCTACCTCTGGAGAAATGTACTGTATATGCACTGGAGCTTTAACTGGGCATTAAGTGCATCTTTACATTCACCCTGCCTGCTTTCTTTTCTTTTCAAATTCTTTTTATTAAGTTTCAATAAGTTTCAATAAAACATTGAATCATGTATGTATACAATCATGAAGTGTTTCACATTAAAAGAAGAACAGTTCAGAATATTAACATGAAAATTTTTACCCTGCCTGCTGATGCTGTTCTATTTTTTTTGGATGCAGCAGTTTACTGCTTAAAGGGGAAGTTTATGTAGAAAAGATGCATAAACACCATATGAACTTCCAGAAATGTATAAATGTATTTTTTTCTGCGAAGATATACCAGATTCCACCAATTTTAAAGAAAACCATGATACTTGAAGTCATTTCCCAAAATCCATAGGGCCACTCGTAATGCAACCCCACCGTTACCTTGTTCCATCACAAAGGAATGGATTCTGCTTTACACAGTGTGACACTCGCTATGGAATCAGAGGATCTTCGAGTCCCACAATCCATCATATGGTGTTTTTGCATGGAAATTCATCTGCCACTGTTCCATGTGCATCAGCTTGAACACTTGCCATTAAATTAACAGTATAAGTGGTGATGGGCAGACAGAGGTGTCTTGCTCTGTTATTATCTGTCTGGCGATAATCGTTAAAACATGATTGCCTTTGTTACTATGTTAAGGGGGTGGTTCACCTTTAGGGTTAGGGCACACACCCAAGATTTGGGGAGATTTAGACGCCCAGCAACAAATCACCTCTTCTTCAGGGCGACTAATCTCACTGAAAAGCCTTCCCGCCGACTAGAATCTAGATCACCGGCGGGATGGCACTCTGAGCGCTTCGTTTTCCGAAGTTGCCTCACAAGGAAACCATCGCCATCCCAGTGGGAAGGCTTTTCGGGGGGGTTAAGTCAAGAATCTAAATTGCCGACGGGGTGGCACTCGGAGCCCTTCGTTTTCCGAAGTTGCCTCACAAGGAAACCATTGCCATCCCAGTGGGAAGGCTTTTCGGGGGGTTAAGTCGAGAATCTAAATTGCCGACGGGGTGGCACTCGGAGCGCTTAGTTTTCCGAAGTTGCCTGACGAGGAAACTTCGGGCGACTTCAGAAAACGAAGTGCTCAGAGTGCCACCCCGTCGGCAATTTAGATTCTTGACTTAACCCCCCCGAAAAGCCTTCCCACTGGGATGGCGATGGTTTCCTTGTGAGGCAAGCGATTTAGATTCTAGTTGGCTGGAAGGATTTTCAGGGAGATTAGTCGTCCAAAGAAGAGGCGATTAGTCACTGGGTGACTCCTCGAATCTTTCCGTGTGTCTGTTATCGAATGGCTAATTCTAAGCAACTTTTCAATTGTCATTCTTTTTTTTTTTTCATAGTTTTTTAATTATTTGCTTTCTTCTCCTGACTCTTTCCAGCTTTTAAATGTGGATCACATACCCCCATCTAAAAAACAAATGCTCTGTAAGACTGCACATGTATTGTTACTGCTACTTTTTTTTTATTCCTCTTTCTATTCAGGTACTCTCCTAATCTTATTCCAGTCTCTCAATCGAATCATTGTACGGTTGCTAGGGTAATTTAGACCCTTTCAACCAGACTGCTGAAATTGCAAACTGGAGAGCTGCTGAATAAAAAGCGAAGTAACTAAAAAACCATAAATAATAAACAATGAAAGCCAAATTACATGCTGTCTACATCATACTTAAAGTTAATTTGAAGGGGAACAACCCCTTTAATACTTTTTAAAAATTGTGGTTTATCTGCTGAGCAAATCATGGAGTACTGTTCCATTGCATCAAAAAAACAGACCATCAGCAAAGTTCCTAGAAGCATGGTATTTATGCATGGTCAGGGCTTCTGTGAAAGTGAGGACTAAAGTATAAAGAACTTTCTATGCCTCCTCCATTATACATTATAGACAAATAGCAGGGGACCTTTTTACCCATAAAGAGGATCACCGTACCAGAGGCCACCCCTTTAGTTAATGCCTTTAAGAATGGCTTGGATGATTTTTTGGACAGACATAATATCAAAGGCTATTGTGATAGTAAGCTCTATAGTTAGTATAGGTATGGGTATATAGAATTTAATTAAAAGTAGGGACGGGTGTGTGTGTATAGATGCTGGGTTTTCATTTGGAGGGGTTGAACTTGATGGACTTTGTTTTTTTTAAACCCAATTTAACTATGTAACGAACTATGTAACTATATGGTCAGCCTACGGGCCAATTTCTGTGATAGTGTAGATTATTGGCCGATGTATAGCTACCATAAATCATTCATTTTTGTGCGTCATTATGTATCCCTTCTACATACACCCACACCTCATTTAATGCATACATCTCAGCAGCAGCCTGGGTTATTTACATGTAAGTACATATTGTGTGACTATGTAGAGGTGTGAGGTCAGAAGATGATTATCAGGCTTAGTGTATGAATCTGAAGCTACAATTCTCTTTTTACTTTTTCTACTTTAATAAATTACTTTTTTAAAACGTTCCATTGCTATTTCTCACTGACACGCACTTTTTGCTTAGAACTTTCTGTAGTCAAAACCTTTTCAAAATGGTTTCTTCTCGGCGTGTATAATTTATTCCCGTCAGAGTCAAACCAAGAAAAGATTTGTCACTTTGAATCTAAGAACATTAGGGCAATTTTGTTAACGGTATACACAGATCTTCCCACACACAACTGAAGAAAGCCTTAGCAACTGTTTATAGCTAAAGTAAAGAACCGGGGCTGATAAGACACAATAATTGTCCTTACTTTTCCAGAACAACTTGTAGCTGTGACTGCATTTTAATAAAACTTGTTTATTATATAGAGCAGTAATCTTAAAACGTGTACACTTATCTATCCATCTGATACAACCAGATACATTTCTACTGGGAATTTTCAGGTTTATGCCTCCTTAAAGTTATATCATCTTTGGAATTCTCCCTTTATCCTCGGCAAGCTGCTGTTGAAAAGTAATTAATGTATCATTTTCGAATTTCGAAGGTTTTTTTTGGGCTACTTCGACCATCGAATGGGCTACTTCGACCACGACTTTGAATCGAAGGATTCGTAGTAAAAATCGTTCGACCATTCGATAGTCGAAGTACTGTCTCTTTAAAAAAAAACTTCTACCCCCTAGTTCGCCATCTAAAAGCTACCGAAGTCAATGTTAGCCTATGGGGAAGGTCCCCATAGGCTTGCCTAACTTTTTTTGATCGAAGGATATTCCTTCGATCGTTGGATTAAAATCCTTCGAATTGCTCGATTTGAAGGATTTTATCGTTCGATCGAAGGAATTATCCTTCGATCGTTCGATCGAACTATCTGCGCTTATTCCTTCGGCTTCGATACTCGAAGTCGAAGGATTTTAATTCCTAGTCGAATATCGAGGATTAATTAACCCTCGATATTCGACCCTTAGTGAATTGGCCCCTAAGTGTGTAAGATGTTATGCCTTAATAAATGATTTATATCATAATTTGACCTTAATATAATATATGGGACTGTATCCTTGTATACAGGGGTGGATTAATGCACAGGCTACCCTAGGCTATATCCTTGGAGACAATTGTGATCAGGGGCCCATCTTGTTTTTTTTTTCTTTTTTTCAATTATTCCTTTTTTTTTTTTTTTTAATTTGCGCTGCTGGGTCCGGTCAGACGAACCTGCTGGAAGAAGATAGCAGGAAGTAAAATTTGCCTTGCAATCCTAGCACACCTTTATTTTATGCAGCCCTCTAACTTATGTCCTGTTGAATAAACAGGGCAAATAGTTTCGAATTTAATGTTTTGTAAAGCAAGTAGTGGGTAAAATTCATTACCGTTGGTTAAAAAATAGTAAAATTATATTTGTAAGTGTAGGATTGGTCAAACCAATGATAGCTTAGTTTGGTTTATTTGGCCAGCTTAAAGTGGACTAATTAGGTGTAATATTTGTTTAAAAAAATATCTGATTATATGCAGTTTACTGAAAGTAAAATCTTAATAATTTTTAATGATGTTGGCAAAGCAATATTTGGGTAGACTATTAAGATAATAGTAGCTAAGGGCATATGGAGCAAATGTGTTTCAGGTATGGGACCTGTTATCCAGACCTGAGGTTTTCCAGATAAGGGATCTTTTTGTAATTTGGATCTTCGTACCTTTAGTCTGCTAATCTATCATGTAAACATTAAATACACCCAATGGTGTAAAGATTAATGATATCTCCGTAAGGAACAAATACAATGTTCTGTTTTATTATTACAGAGAAAAAGGAAATCCTTTTTTTTTTTTTTTTAAATATTTGGTTAAAATTGAGTCCAAGGGAGATGGCTATCTCGCAGTTTGGAACTTTCTGGATGACAGATCCCATACTTGTGCTACTTAAATAATATTTGAGAGTTTATGAGCAGCGGTTCAGTTATTTGTAGGCCTTTAAACAGTAATTGTTAATATGGGTTATATGTCTTAGTACATTTTTAGCGAAGTGACCCATGATAAAGGAAGGTAGCTGCACTGGGACCATTCTATCTCCTGACCATACTTTATAATATATATTCCTTGAGATGGGCAGTATGGGGCTGTTAAATCTTGTGGCAATTGGGTCAGATATTGAATTATAATTGGCAATATTCTGACTGTTGGATCAAAGACTTCATCAGTGCCCAGATGCCGTTTTCGACCTGACTGGAAAATCAAACCTGTCTGACCTGGCCAATATTTGGCCATATATTTGTTGCGTAGGCCCATCAGAGGGTCCTATTCATGGAACCATAAGCTCTCTATTAAGTCTGAAGGGCCCAAATCGGCAGCATAAATCTGCCCCGTTTATGACCACTTTAATACCATTTTTCTGTCCAGTGTGTGATATGGGAGACATCTGTTATTTTGTTTATCCTCAATAATAATTTTTTTTTGCATATTGCAATTTGTAACCACTGTACACTTTCTGTTTCTGATTGGCAGAGGATGTCAAGCAGGTTTTTGGTCAAACCACTATCCACCAGCATATCCCATTTAACTGGAACTGTGAGTTCATACAGCTGCACTTTGGAAAGGATCGAAAAAGGCTGCTGCCGTATGCTGAATTTACTCAGTTTTTACTGGTGAGTGTCTTTCCATGTCATTTTTTTGACTTGCCTGGAAAAGTACTATCCTATGTCCAACCATAAGCTGAAGGGCAAAAGATATGGGAAAGGAGGGGGGGGATCCTGCCAAAATTATACTGTTTCTGTTCCAGTCCAACAGGATTAAACCAGCTCCGAATGTGTGTAAATATTGAAAAGAAAAGTAACCTTTACATAGCTCTGGGATAGCACTAAAGTCACCTCAACCTTATATTACTCTATGGCCAATTTTATGAATGGGAATTTTGTTCATAAAGCTCTTTGGAATACAAAGTGCGGCAGTGAATTGAAAATTAATTGAATATAATGCTACTAGGATAAGCATTGATGAACAATTTTACAATATAGAATATTACACGTAAGGAGGACAGATATTATAATTAAGTATAAATACATTATAATTAAGTGCCATGTGGTACTTCTGATTCCTGTGTCGTTTATGCATCATTAAGGGGGTTATTTACTAAAACTCAAATTTTTCTCATAATTTCAATAAAACGAACTCGACCAAACTCTCATCCACAATTTTACCTTATTTATTAATAAAATAACTCGAGAATAGTCCCCATAAAATCGTGAAATAACTTGAATCGTATGAATGTTTCAGATGTGACTACCGAATCGCTCCATTTTTTAGTTCTTGTCCGAAACCCCCAAATTTTTGGGATTATAGTACAAAACCCAGAGCAGACGACGATAACTTCAAATTGGAAAAGGGACATCTACCGTTGACTTCTACAGGACCTCGACAGGTTTGATATGGAGTATTTTCAGATTCAGAGTTATTAGGAGCGTCGGGGTATAATTAATCTCTAAAAAAAAAAAAAAAATCCCCCCAAAAACTTTGGGTTTATGCCCAAAAACACCTCGACAAGTAAAAATCAAGTTTAGTAAATAACCCCCAAGAGTATAGCTCTTCAACCTGACTATCAATCCAGTGCACAAAAATCTCATTACCACAGGTATAGATAACTCTCTATACCAATCGTAAGGCTAATAATGCAAAAAACATGCAATGTAAATTATAACAATCGACTGAAAAGTTGCTTGCATCTTTCTGTAACATGCCCTTTAAGTGACGGAGCTAGTGTGATTTTTCCTTGATACAGTTTATTTGCAAAAAATAAATAGCACATGTATGGCAGTTTTTGATCTACAAAAGGCGTTCTCCCATAGTGCAAAGAAACTAATAATGAAGCAAAATCCAGTGTTTTAAAAATAGGTGATCTCTGAGTCAACAGGAAAAGCAGTCACTCACTCTCTCATGTGCACACACACACACTGTTTACATTAGTCATTCAGTGTTACCACGTGTGGACACGGAACCCAAGGCAGTTGGGTTTTTATTGCAGTTAACCTGGTCCAGATGGGCCACTTGATGTTCTGAATCATATGTATATGCCACAAACTTAGAGATTTCAAAGCAGAATTGAGATGCACAGTATAGCAGCCACAGTAAGCACACATTCTTTTCCAGTTTATCTCCTGCTTAACTTAATGAAGCCACGGAACTCTGGGAAGGGAACCAATATTCCCCTTATCAGGAACCATAAAAGAATCACACTGTGTAGCCAGATGAAAGTGGCCCAAAGCAATAGAGAACTCTATAAATCAGTCCTCTTGAGTGATAAATGTATCCTGCTCCTTTTTTCCATCCTGGTTTGGAAATAATTTAAAAAGGAAATGTACAGGTTTATATGCCGTGTTTATCATGTTTTTTTTTTGGGGGCTTGTTTACTAATGCTCAGCAGCGCACACAGATGTGAAGATGTATGTCCTGAAGCTGCAGTTTCCTGCCATTATCTGCTGAATTAACCCAAAAAGACAGTCTGTTTGTGATCTTGCTGTCCATTTATGGAAAAGAAACTGGCAGAGTGCTTTTATATTATTGTGCAATTACTTATAAGCATAGCATGTTAATAAAATTGTCTTTCCTCATGCAAAAGTTACTGTATATGCTGTGTATCAGGGCTTTATTATTTTTAGAACCTTACTGGCTTGTAAAATGTATGTTCTAAGAACCATTTTCTTACCCTGCGCATTCACAAATAACAGTGGGGCACAGCAGAAATTACAACACACCGATGTTGAGTTTCTTGTAGAACTTTATCGGCCACACTTCGGAACGTTTTCAGCAACAATGCACATATTCTATATATTATTTCGACAATACCCAGTGCATTCCAGATCACTTTGTAAAACCATTTGTTTCTGTTTTGATTTAAAGGGGTTGTTCACCTTTGAGTTAACTTATAGTATATTTTTTTATGATATTTTGTTTTTTGTGGTCTTTGCTTTATTTACCCTGTTATTCAGCAGCTCTCCCGATTGCAATTTCATCATTCTGGTTGCTAACGTCCAAATTATCCTAGCAACCATGCATTGGTTTAAACAAGAGCCTGGACTATGAATAGGAGAGGGTCTGAATATAAATATGAATAATAAAAAGCAATAACAATACATTGTAAGCCTTATAGAGCATTTGTGATTTACATTGGGTCAGTGACCATAGTTGCTGGGGATTCTAGAAATCCCCAAGTAGCAAATTCAGCCTGTTGGCATCATTCAGTCACTGCAATCCATTATTTCTATTTAATTTGGTTCGCAGGTATTGCAATGTGAGTTGTGGAGCAGTGGTTTGCATTACTGCCTTGTAGCTGTTTGAGTCCTCGGAGTTCCATGACCTGTATAAATATATGTAAATGTATTTATATGGTCATGAAACTCCGCGGTAACTTATAATATCCTTATAATTTACAAGAGGGGGTACTTTATTCACTATATATATATATATATATATATATATATATATATATATATATATATATATATATATATATATATATATATATATATATATATATATATATATATATATATATATATCTTGCTTATAATTTTTGAGAGGTAAAATGTGTATGAGGCATGCTTTCTCATCCTAAAGTCAGTGGCACCTTAGGTCTTTTTGTCTATCTGTGCGTATACACCTGCTTTGCCAATGACCTAATATTTTGTTCCTACTGCAGACATCTGTGTGTTAGTAGTACATTGCAAATTGCTGACTCATGCTGGAATCGGCCAATTAGAGCAGGTGACTCACAGCATGGGTGTAGCTGAAAGAAAGATGTTAGGTTGAGTAGCTCACAGCTCCATCATTAAATATAGCTACAACCGAAAGAGAAATAAAAATAAATACAGCAAAAGATTTATTAAGCGACCATAGTTTTATTATTTATAATAGTGATGGTTTTCAATAATAATGTCTTAACTTTTTTTTTTTACAGCAACAAACTGTGTTTAGTTTTGTATTCATGTAAAGTAAACAAATTCTGTCTTTATATTTGATCTTTATTTCTATACCTATGCTATTCTGGCACTCTTACTTGATGGACATCCAATGGGAATTTGAATAATAACTAAAATAGTAACAGGCATGCTTTAATGGCACATAAACACAGCACTCTTAGTGACAGTTTTATTAGTCACTAATGATACTTCGGAAGCGTGCCACCTTCTGCTTCATCGTCTTTGTAACACTTGATTGTATTATTGAGAAAGCAAACAATAAAACCACTACTTGCAGTGTATAAGGTCACGCTTATTATTTTCAAAGCTTTTCATGTGATATTTCTTGGCTTGTGTAACATGGGGAGGTAAGTATTGGTTGTATGTAGCTGGCTACTAATTTTCCTATGTCATAAACTCAATATTTAGGTAACTGTTAAAGGGGAACTATAGCAGAAATGAAAATTCAATATAAGCTTCATCATAGTTAAGTAAGAAAACAAAACTAAATACAATCAATTAAATATTTCTAAACGAATTAAGTTTATCTTCATTATCCCTTTCTCAGCATCTGTTTCTCTTCATTCTGTCTTTTTTGCAGGAGTTGGGAGGGGGGCTTCCTTTCCTAGCAGGTGAATTAGAGCTCATTCAAATAACCGATTCCACTACAAACAAAATTTAACAAAATATCTGCCTTTTGCACAAATCCTGCATGTAGAGAGACATAATATCTGGTGATTTTAGTAGAGAGCTCTAATATATCTTCTAGGCAAAAGGAGTCCCCTATAAGATATATTATTTTGGAAACGGTACAGAATTTTTAATTGATTATATTTAGAAAGTTTCATATTTCAGTATGCTGAGCTTATACAAAATTTTCATTTTCGCGATAGTTCCCCTTTAAGTGCAATCCTATTAATTCCTCTTCAGCCCTTCATAGACACATTTATTCATTACAGATCTTGTTGACTCAAAGGGGTTGTTCACCTGTAAGTTAACTTTTAGTATATTATAGAATGGGTAATGCTAATCTTTTTTTTATTTTTTATAATTTTTTAATCATTTGCCACCTTTTTTTTTTAATACTCTTTTCAGCTGTCAAATGGGAGTCGCTGACCCCATCTAAAAAACAAATGCACTGGAAGGCTACAATTCTACTGTTATTACTATTTTTATTAATCCAATTGCAGTTTGTCTCAGCACCATGCTAAAAGTTTATTTAAAGGTAAACAACCCTAACCACAACAGCTGCCAATTAGAAATGATAACATGATTTTGTATGTTCTCTGCCTACAGGAAATCCAACTGGAGCATGCAAGACAAGCTTTTGTGCAACGTGATAATGACCATACCGGCACAATCAATGCAATGGACTTTAGAGATATCATGGTTACCATTAGGCCACATGTTTTGACCCCATTTGTGGAACAGAGCTTAGTAGCTGTAAGTTGTTTGAATACTAGAAATGTTTGTAAAAGTAGTGCTTAAATGTGATGTTGACCTTTAAGACCATTTAAGAGTCAAGTTGTATTTTTCTCCGAGTTTAGACATGATTATTGTTTCATGGAAGTATAAAGGGCAATAAAAAAAAAGTACAATTAGCTTTACCATTAAATCTTGCCTCTGTGTCTAGACTTCTACGCAGTTTATCATATATACAGTTATATACTTATTTTCTCCCTGTTGCTGAGCTAGTGCTCTCCCATCTGTCTGGTCAATCAACCTCTCTTCCATGGGGGGGGGGGGTTTATAAAGGAGAACTAAAGATTTACAAAGAAGTAGGCTAGAAATGTTGTACATTATGTTTTGGGCTTCTGTACCAGTCTAAGGCAACCAGAGCAGATCTGTGTCTCCAAAGATGCCCCAGTAGCTCCCAATCTTCTTTTCTGCTGATTCACTGCACATGCTCTGTGCTGCCGTCACTTACTGAGCTTAGGCACCGACTCAAAATATACAGTACACATAGAAAAGAAATGTCACAATATAAGGCTGATTAGTAATTAATACAGATAATTACTATGTGGCAGCACAGAAACCAGTGCAACTAGCATCCGAAATTGTAGCATTAGCTTATATTACAGGCCAACCTCATTTTCTGCTGGATAATTTGCGACAACCCCTAAGCTTAGCTTCTCAACAGCTGCTCAGAGCCCACTGAGCATGTCACAGACACTTTCCAAGATAGTGACCCCCTGTGACAAGTTTGAAGTCCTGGATCATTGCTTCTATTGACAAGCTGAAACTTTAGGCTGGTGCAATAAGTTCAGTATATAAAGTTATGGCATTTTTAGCCATATTCATTCTTAGGCTTTAGTTCTCCTTTAAACAAACTTTTTACAGGTGAATAGCAAACCCTATATAGCCGTATTGTTTACTAGTGATGCATCGAAAATTCTGTTGCAAATTACTTTACATAACTGCGTATTTTAAAGATT
Source organism: Xenopus laevis (assembly GCF_017654675.1). NCBI lineage: Eukaryota > Metazoa > Chordata > Amphibia > Anura > Pipidae > Xenopus > Xenopus laevis. The sequence goes on along the minus strand of NC_054381.1, from coordinate 33,491,865 downwards.
TCACGGTGATGTGTTTCTTGATTTGTAACATGAAACAAGCTCACTTGGTTGTAATGGCATTGATACAGTATGTCAGCCCTGTGAATGACGCTGGCCATGATATTGCAGTCTAACATATGTGTTTGTTTAGGCTCTTGGAGTCCTAGCCTGCACGTGCTGGTCATGGTTAGTCTCGGCTCCTCCTCACAGGAAAAAAGCTTTCATAGACTTTATTAGCAAGAAAAAAAGTATTTTCCTTGACATTTCACATCAGTGTCTTAATAAATTTCTTTGCATAGTGTTGCGGGAAAAAACAATTCCTTTCCAAGAGTCTCACTAGCTGTTTTTTTGCCTCTTCCTTTTTTGCCCTGCAGGCTGCAGGAGGTACCATATCCCATCAAGTCAGCTTTTCATACTTTAATGCCTTTAATTCTCTTCTAAACAACATGGAGCTCATTAGAAAGATCTACAGTACCCTGGCTGGCAGTAGGAAAGACTTGGAAGTCACTAAAGGTTGGCCTTTGTACTTTTTCTCCTGTAAATTTATATTGTATGTGTTCTACATATGGTTCTCGGACTCTCCCCATCAGAGAATTAACACATTGTCCTTCTTCACCCAACAAGCTCTGTTCTGTTCCTCTGTCTCCTTGTTTTCTATATGTCTGCAAACCAACCAGCTTGCATCATCTTTTTACGCAAGTACATGATTGACTTTATTTTGATGATTGACTCTTGTCTCTCACATTGCTGTGATTTTAAATATAGGCGCCAACTCGCACTGTTCATATACCTAAAAATACGCTTGGTTGGCGGGCAAGACAAGGATGCGCCCCATAAACTTGCCTAGGCAGTCCTCATCTGACGGGATTTTCAAACCTGCCCAGTACTCTAGATATCTAAAGAGCTCAATACATTGACTAGTAAATTGCAATCTTGGTCTGAAGGGGATTGAGTTGGCAGCTTTTATTTGGCCCTTAAAAGCCATCTTTACACTGGAGCAGTTTCATATAGCAGCTAATCAGCAATTCGTTTTGATCAGTCTTCTAAAACCTAGAAAATGAAAACAAGATGTGGTTACTGTATGTAACTGCACCAAGGTAATTCAATTATTATTTTTTTTCTAGCGACTGTAATAGTTCTTAAGTGCCCAGAGCATTCCTTAATTACTTTATATATTTCTGTTGACAACGACCATACAGCTTGTCTCAATATAATCAATTTTAGAAATTCGCCGATAACTTCAAACATTTATGACAAGAAGACTTCGGCAAGAAGTAGCACGGCTTCCTTTTATGCATATCAGTGCAGATGATCATCTATGCCCTCATTCTTTATTCGCTAAGGGAAAATCACTGTAAACCCTAGTTCTAAATAGGATATTATTTTCTCGTTAATTGTCTGGTATTTGCTGGGGTTAGACTGGTTTTGCTCTCCTATACCAGGTGATGGTATGAAGCCGTAACTCTTTGCCAGTTAGTTACTTCAGTACCCAGTGTAGTATTATTAAAGTTGCCTGAAACTCCTACATAAGGAAAGTTGTAGAGTTTTGGAAGCTCCCTGAGACAGGTCTGGAGATTGTAAAAGAAATGTGCAGCCAGGAGCTGGGTGAAGAACGAGTGCGTGGATTCTTTTTACTGGGCCTGATTCCAAACTGGCAGCCTGTGAGCTTGTCCTTCAGGCCTGGTTAAGGAATTCACTGTACTTTTCTTGGCAGTTCACTAAGTTAGCCTACAAGCTTGGAACATGATGTTATCGCTCTTTTCTTCACCACATTTCCAGTTTTCTGTTTTGAACTAAAAACACCTTGGGGAGTTTTCATTAAAGAGCCTTTCCCAAAGTGAAGACATCACGCGTAAATCACTACCATTGAAAGACGACTCCAACAGCATCAGCATCAAAATGCATACGTTTCTAATCACTGCTCTTACAGTTCTTCCTGCGAGTGTGTGATACTGGAGCTTGATGTGGCCCTAATTTTCAACAAGCATGTGAATGATAGGGTCCCTTTAGATGTTGCTGAACTACAGATTTCAGCACCCACTTTCAGCCTTCAGATCCCACTAGGATGCTCTCAGGTCCTTATCTTGAGGGCTACTGTTTGACCTTGACACTGCACAGCAACCCTACATTTTGACCTAACTATAAATTAAGCCAATTAAGTTTGGAATGATACAGGGCACAGCTTTCTTGGTTGGCACACTGTCCAATACATTGATTTAAAAAAGTTACAGTCTACCCCTACCCCAAAAGAAAAATATACATACTTGTTGAAACTTGCCAGGACATGGGGCCCATACTTCCCAAGTTACCCTAAATCAGTGGTTCCAAAACTGTTGGGCCTGCCGCACAAAGGAAGGAAGGGGTGTTCAGAAACTTGGTTGGAGTGGCCCAACCTGAAGGGCAGTTAGAGAGGTTTGGGGAATGCCAACTTGCTTTTCTAGATACTCGGTGAAGCCCATTTTGAAGGCCTATTAGAGGAAGATGAGGAATGCACACTTCTTTGATTTCCTGTATAATCATGGAACTGTGACTGAATGGATAATTCAGCAACCGTTTAATGTCCCTTAATGGGGAGCTTGAACCAAATAAGTTTGATAACCACTACTTTTATTATCACCATTGCTACCCTTATAATATTATACAAAATGCACCAGGGCCAACCACTGATAAGTAGCCGCGTCATATCTTGTCTCCAGCAGTTACTACACGCATTTTACCCATCCGTGGTAACAATCTGGATCAGTGTGTTGTCCATGGTCATGCAGGCTTTCATAAACGCTATGCATCTCTAGGAGGGTTATTTATCAAAGGTGGAATTTTAGATTTTTTAAATCTCGGATTAACTAATATAAGAAAAAACTTTAATGGTAAAAACTTGAATCAGCGAGTTTGCGGTTAATAACCAGAAAACTCAAAAAAAAAAACTTGAATCGCTTGAATTGATCGGGTTTTCAAGTGAAACCCACCAAAAAAACTTGAATATCATGCAGGCTATTAGCATCTCTAAATGGTTCAAGGGACCTCTGCCATTGACTCCTACATGACCTCCACAGGCTTTAGATTGTTTACTTTTGGATTCAAGCTTTTTTCAGGGTCGGGGTTTAATACATCTCGAAAAATTCCAGTTTTTTAAAACTTAAAATCAAAGGGATTTGCCTGATATTGTGAAGTTTGTACCAAAAATCAGTGACTCGTCAGAAAACCACAAATAGATTTTGATGTATCTTCTTGTGTATTTGTTCACTGACCTTTTGCAGTATATGGAGAACCTCCGTGACTTATGTGGCCATTGTTAAACTCTAATATATTGCAGCTGCTGAATTCAATACCGAATGATCACAATTTTAAAATAACTCCGGCATTTAAGATAATTTTAAAGCAGCCCTCGTTACTCAGTCTGTTCACTTTTTTTTTTTTATTTTCTTTGCAGAGGAGTTTGTCTTGGCGGCACAACGATTTGGTCAAGTTACACCCATGGAAGTTGACATACTGTTCCAATTAGCAGATTTGTATGAGCCAAGAGGGTAAGACATGACAGAAGTTCTTATTGGAAGAAAATATTAACTATTCACCTCTCTTCCCGCCACAGGTGTTTTTTTTTTTAATTATTGTTTTAAATGAAACATATGGCACATTTGTCTTTTGTGCAGACGTATGACTTTGGCAGATATTGAAAGAATAGCACCTCTTGAAGAGGGGGCCTTGCCGAACAACTTGGCAGAAGCGCAAAGACAGGTAACACTATCCCTTTATTGCATTTTTTTTTTATTATAGGAAAATATTTTTTCTGTATTCATGGGTATCATAAGGACCCAACTTTAATAGCATGAGAACCTAATGTTGAGTCTTGACCTTCAGGTTAAAAATTCCTGATTGATAAGGGTAGATACTCTGTCTACTACATGGAAAGCCCTCTATAAAGTAGAGCATTTAGTGACTTTAATTAATGACCAGTTTCTTCTATAAAAGGATCTATAATGCAACAGGTATATGTGCCATTATATACTCTCTCCATAAAGGCATTTTTATAAAGCAAGGGTAAACTGGCACAGTTCTCTGGATCCATATTCACCTTTCTCTCCAGAGACTGATTATTTTGACAAATGCTAATTAGGATGACATTTGATAGGACATAAAATGTCTTCATTTCTGGTCTCCTGAGTTCTATGGGATATTTTTTATTATTTCTTTAAATATGTTTTTAAAAATAGGTGCAATGGACGCCAAGAATCCAGTACCTCATAAGGTTTGTCCAGTGGCTAGGGGTGATGCTTACAGGTGCAGTGACAAATTGCTACTGTTCTGCATTGTGTGAAAACTGCTGTTTCGTATGGCCTAGCTACTGCTGCAGTTTGTTTGTAATTGTATAATTGCAGCATGTACGGCTTTCTCAGTCTGGCTGCTTGAGGTACAGTTTGTTATGATGAAGCTAAAACATGGCCTGCAAAAAGTTACATAAGGTCAGTCCCGCCAAACAACCCCCAGTGTACATAGATACACAAACTTATCTATACACTCACATGTAGTAATATAGTAAGTTAGGTTGAAAAAAAGACTCATGTCCATCAAGTTCAACCTTTTAAGTCTATATTTAACCTGCCTAACTGCTAGTTGATCCAGAGGAAGGCAAAAATCCCTATTTGAAGCCTCTCCAATTTGCCTCAGAGGGGGAAACAATTCCTTCCTGACTCCAAAATGGACCAGTCCCTGAATCACTCTGCCCTCACCTATGTTGCTTTAAATCAAAGTTCTGTTCCTCTAGTCTAAAGGGGTGACCTGGTGCCTTGATCTTTTCTATAGTAAAAGGATCCCCTGATATTTGTCTACAATGTCCTCTAATGTACTTGTAAAGAGTAATCATATCCCCTCTGCAAGCTCCTTTAGTCTGTTAGAATAATTCTGGGGTGCAAGAAAAATAAATATTGCTTCTTCATTATTCCTATATATGTAATTGAAGCAAACGTCCCAGGCTTGGCCATGGTGTGCATTCTTTTTTTTTTTTTTTTTTCCCCCTCTGTTAGGGCTTTTGGCTTTCTGTTTCCACTTTATCAGATGTAGCTTATGAAGCCTATATTGTAAGCAAGCCAGTCACATGACAGATTCCAGGCGTTTCTGGTTTCTTGTTGTTTTTAACATTAAGTAAACCCTATTACATTACATCTGAGGAGAACTGCAGCAAGTAAAAGCCTGAGTCTAGTGACAGCCGCTTCCTATTCTAGTGAATGTGTCTGATCACAATGGTTCTCCTCAAGAATTCTGCACAACATTTTATGGAGCATTTGTTGCTTCATCAAATGTGATAGGATTTACACATGCAGTATAAATGCCAAAAAAAAAAAGCTTGGCTTAATACAGTTAGTTTTCTGTAGAATTTCCCAAGTGGTAATTATAAGTGTAGATCTATTTTGTATTGTATGTCAACAGGCTATTTTTAGCATTCCATAGAAATTCCAAGTTTGTGATGAGCAGCTCTATGTATCATGAGCCAGACACTGCCAGGCAGAGGATTACGGGAGTTAATGTATCATTAGCAAAGAATGCATTTTGCTGCATCCAGCGTATAGCATGATGCAGGCTGTATTTGCTTTATTTGGGGCCTTTATGATAAAATCTATATTTTGTATGTTTTCATTTGGCTTGCATATATATTTAGTTTATGGTGCACAAAGCTATATGGGATGTGTGCATTTCAACACATGCCAGTGTACCATAGGGTCTTTCATTCTTGTTTAAAGAATAAGAAAACCTTTTTTTTTTTACTGTCCCTAAAATTACTCTAAACAGCCCCCAGTGTAACATATTGTAATCCCTGAATTCAGTTTTATTTCTTTTCTCTATTACAAACAGTTCAACTGCAGCTTTTTTAGTTACTTCCTTGTTTTCTGTGACGTTCCGCCCCCTTTTGCTTTCTGAGCACTCTTTCCTCCGACTGTGAAGACCTCAAAAAAGGTGCCTACTGCACATGCCTGATTGATTTTGATTGGAGCAGAGGCAGTGAGCATTCCCAGCAGGCACCTCTTTTGAGGTCTTCCCAGTTGGCGAGAGAAAGACACGGAAATAACTAAAAGAGCTGCCCTTTAAAACAGAATGGTGGGAGACAGGGGTGTTATTCTTGGGGGATTTTAAAATAAAATGCTTACTTATCCTTTAAACATCCCAATGCTCATCTCTTGATAGCTTCTACATTCATTTCAGGTTGCATGAAGATCTTATGCTATAACCGTGAAATCAGCTATCGATATCTCTGAGCTTTGGTGTTTGCATTGCACTACCTTGAAAATAACTTTAGAATTGTATCTGCTCACTGATTTTATGTAAAATCTTCTCCTGAAAAATTGAATAATTTGCTGATATTCTTTTCTCTTCAAGAATCAAGGCACAGGTGAGGTGCAACGTACCGTCCTCGTTCAAGTGGCCGAGTCCGCTTACCGATTTGCCCTTGGTTCCATAGCAGGAGGTTAGTCATGGTTGAACATATCTGTTTTATTTTCATCACTTCTCTGCTCTTCTTCTGAGATTTACTTGTACAAAGCTCTGTTTGTCCCAGCAAGAGGGTTTCTTCACGGGTCGGTGAGATGCCTGTAGTTGTACGGGTTCCATTGTCCTGAGGGTTATGGCTTGCACAACTCAAATCAAGATTTATAAAGTTAATAAGAGGATAGAAACTTACTGATCTATTTTAATAACATTTTTGACAAGGCTTTAATGTAACCTCATTAAGTTTATGAAAAGTAAGCAACCAACGGGAACGTGTGCAGTTATCATGATTGGGCTTCAAACTATTTCGTAAACTAATGTGTTTTCGATTTTCTTTAACCCTTTTTAAAGCTGTTGGAGCAACTGCTGTTTATCCTATCGACTTGGTGAAAACACGAATGCAAAATCAGCGATCAACAGGGTCATTTGTAGGAGAACTCATGTACAAGAACAGCTTTGATTGCTTTAAGAAGGTGCTGCGTTATGAAGGCTTCTTTGGCCTTTACAGAGGTCAGTCAACTTATCCTTGGAATTATTTTGGCATTCATTTCTCATGCAATAACTGCGGCTAAAGGCTCTTCATAATATATTAATCAGTACATACAAATCTATACTATACTTTATTTATTGTTGGCAAGCAGAATAAATAGGCAAATGTGAAGTCTGTTTTTCTTAAAGGGATTCTGCCATGGGAAAACAGTTTTTAAAAAATGCATCAGTTCAAAGTGCTTCTCCAGCATAATCCTGCATTGAAATCTGTTTTTCAAAAAAGCAAACAGAATTTTTTATATTTAATTTTGAAATTTGCTGTGGGATTAGACATCCTCTTAGTTTCCCAGGTGGCCTTAGCCATGTTACTTGTACCATAATAAACTTCAGTCACTCTTTACTCTGCAAGATAGAGTGATATCACCCTCTTTTTCCCCCTTTTTTTTGGGCATCTATTGAAATTTGTTATGACCATCAACTTTCCTCAATAAGAAAATTAGGTTTCTGACTTTTTAGAAAATGATGCTACAATTTTGATGATTAAATTGTGATGTAAAATGCACTGGATACCATTTAATGAAAATGTGAATTAATTGCTAATTAGCCTTGTATTGTGATATTTATATTCTATATATGCAGTATATCGGTCCCTAAAGCCAGGTAATTTACAGCGGCCCAGAACATGTGCTGGTACAGAACTCCAAAACTAATTGTACTGCATTTTTTTCCCTACTTCTTTGTTGAGCTTTTTTTCTAAATAACAAGGAAAGTGCTTTTCATTCACTGGAGTGTAAATTGTTAAGCACCCTTGGGCCACCTTCAAGGATTTCCAGGTATACCTTGAAACTGTCCAGCACTATCTGCATGCATCATTTCATACATTGCTACACTGCACATTCTAAAACTTGTCATGTTACTGTATTTTGCATGTGAATGGTCCTGGCCAGCCACAAGGGATCCCTGAAAGATTGTGATGATGACGAGATAAGTATCCAGTCCTGAATTTGACACTGACCTGGGATCCAAGGACAGTGATTATATGCTTTAGGGGGGTGCCCAACAAATTAGCGCCCAGTAAATAGCAGTGTCCTAGAATCTTCTTAGGTAACATATATTGTCACAGCTCAGCCTTCATATTGGAGTTCTAGTAAAGGGTTATGGCACATTGGCTGCAAGTCTCAGGCACCTCTAACCCGTTGTACTTCCTATTCAAGTGATTCGGAAGCAATAAACAGTAGATATCAGTTTTGGTTATCCTTCCTGTAGCAGTCTCCAAATCTCCTCAGTGCCGTAACCTTAAACCAGCATAGTGAGAGGGTTTACAGAAAACCAGCACTGCATTAGCATAAGACAAAATAGACAAAATGTCTATAAAAGTTGAAATGAAATGGGGGGGGAAAATTCATAAAGCTGACGGTATGTTTTCATGTTATTCATTGGGAAGATTTATGTTGTTTCACCCTGCCCACTCCCTGGAAGGCTTAGACTTTCAGAATCGAGATTCCTTGCCAGCGTGCCCTTGTTAGGAAAATGATGGGATTTCCTCTGCTAAATATTTCAATTTCTTGTTTCCGGAGTTAAGAGAAAAAAAAAAAAAGAAACCCAAGCGCAAGAGATGCATTAGAACTTTTATAAACTCATTTACCTGTTTTTTTTTAATTGGCTATCATATAAGCTTTGTAACATTTTTGAAAGGTGGTTATTTGTCAAGTCACAAAATGGTGAAAATAGTCAAATATATGCACGTGAAGGTTACTGTGGCACACACTGAAATACGAGCAAGTCTGGGAGGTTATATATTCCGTTAAACCTGTCCTACTGTCAGGAAGGTCAGCAAAGCATTTGTGCTGTGTGTGGTTCAGTCTCACCAGCACTAAAGGGATTAACACCTCCTGCACATTGACTGCAGTTGAGAGACTGCACACACACATGGACTCCACTATTTCTGGCCAGACGGATCCCACAGGGGTTACTGAGGAACCTGCCTTCGACATCGGGTGGTCTGGGAAGTTTTTCCCTTCCGACTGTTAAAGCTTGCGGGTTGTATGCGTTTGCCTTTCCTTCATATCTGTCTGGCCACCTTATCTTCCACATTCCAAATTCAACTTCCAAATACATAGGCTTGATACGTTTAATATCACCTCTTATAGAGAGAGAGAGGTCACATATACCCTTCATGCACCCATTGACATGTGTTTATGAGGTGAGGAATATGTCTGCTTTCTTAGTGTACAGAAGCATTTACAAGCCAGTGAAGTGTATATGATATTCCATGAAAAGGTAGGCTCATTTATGAATGCAAGTACAATGCGCTATAATGGATGCAACATTGAGTGCAACCTAAAGCCTTGAAGGTACTTTAAGTGAACGTTTAGTATCTTATAGAATGGTTTATTCTAATCATTTTTAAAGCTTTTAAATTCTTGCCTTCTTCTTTTTCCAGCTTTCCAATGGGGGGTCACTGACCCCATCCAAAAAAAAACAAAACTAATGCTCTGTAAGGTTACACCTTTATTATTGCTGCTTTTTATTACTCATCTTTCTATTCAGGCCTCCTCAATTCATATTCCAGACTGTTATTGAAATCAGTGCTTGGTTGCTAGGGTAATTTGGACTCTAGAAACAAGATGGCTGAAACTGCATACCGGAGAGCTGCTGAATAAAATGCTAAATAACTCAAAAATTACAAAATTGTCTTAGAATGTCACTCTATAGGTCATACTAAAGATTAATTTAAAGGAGAACTAAAGCCTAACTAAAGAAGTAGCTAGAACCTAATGTTGTACATTATGTGTCGGGCGTCTGTACCTTATTGGGCTGATACTAATTAATACAGATAATTACTACATGGCAGCTCAGAAACCAGTGCAACTAGCCTTAGAATTTAATAATCAGCCCTGTAGCATCATCTTATATTACAGACAAATCAAATTTTCTGTTTGATAATTTGCAACAACCCCTAAGCTTAGCTTCTCAACAGCTGCTCAGAGCTCACTGAGCATGTGAGTGTCACAGACACTTTCCAAGATGGTGACCCCCTGTGACAAGTCTCAAGTCCTGGATCATTGCTGCTATTGACAAGCTGAAACTTTAGGCTGGTGCAATAAGTTCAGTATTTTTCGGCATTTTTAGCCATATTCCTTTTAAGGCTGGAGTTCTCCTTTAAATGTGAATAGTCCCTTTAAATGCTGGTTAGCAGGTTGCTTCTAAGGATACAACATAATTGTGCAAAGTGAATCAGACATTAAATAATGACACCCCATGCATTGCCACACTGGAAGTGACACTATCCCCACTTTGAGCAGTGTATTAGGAGCATTTGTTGGCTTTACTATTTGGCACTTGTTTCACAGAAACTACAAATAGCTTAATACCCATGTAGAGGAAGGAAAGCATGACTGGGTGGATTTAAGGGCTTTGTGGGTTGGGCTGTTAGCAGTTATAAGGGCTGATCTTCTATAAATTTCAAATGTCATTACAAAGATGTTCCAAAAAAAAACCAAAAAACCTATAGCGTGTATACTCGGTTATACTGTACTGAAAGCAAATGCTTGCTATATTTAATGTGGTGTATGGAAATAACAGGAATGGGTGTAGCTCTCAACTTTCAGCCCCATTATGTCACTTGTGCAAATGAACGCTCAGCATGTGCCTGACAGTTAGCCAACCAGTGAGGCTGCTGAGATCCTGTAGCCTCTGCTTTATGGTCATTACTGAGAGGCACAGGGCCAACAGCTATTATGCCACATTTCCTTTTTTAAGAAATATTTTAACCAACAAATGCAAAGTGTATCAAATCCCTTTACAGCCGATCCATTTGAACCTTTGTCTCATCTGCTCTTGCTGCAATTAAGCTGTCGGTATGTGCCCGATACACAATAGAATTGTTGCTGCATCCAAAGAGGATCCCAGAATGATCCTGCTAATCTCCAGAGCCTGAATCTCTTGTGATAACTCTGCTTACTATGTTAGTTTATATAATGGCACAGGTAGTGTAAAACAGTCCTATGAACAGTTATCCGGAAACCTGTTCATTTTCTTCCATGTAGGGAATGTTGTTTGATAACTGAGTAGGCATCCCACACCAATTAGACCAGTACAGTGCCTTGAACACATTGGATTTTTTAGTGGCAGATAAATAAAAGGGTAAAGGTGGCCATACACTGAGAGATCCGCTCGTTTGGCGATGTCGTCAAACGAGCGGATCTCTCCCCGATATGCCCACCTTGAGGTGGGCAATATTGGGCTGATCTGATCGTTGGCCCTAGGGCCAACGATCGGATCCTAACGAATAGCAATGAGCGGTCGGATCGCGGGACCGCATCAACGAATAGATGCGGCCGCGATCCAACGGGATTTTTTGTCCCATCCGATCGAGAGATCTGTCGGCAGCTTTTATCGGCCCGTGTATGGCCACCTTAATTCTCCTTATCTAGTTTTTAACAACAACAATAACAAAAAACCTGTTCTCCCACAGATCAAAATGTTTATGCATTTTATCAATTCTTCCTTTGCATTCGGAGGTGCCGAAAATAGGTCATACCAGCATTTCCTTTATAAAATAGCTCTATTGGTGCACTTATAAAAAAATAATTGAACGGGGTTAGTAAATGCAGTCAATAGAAGCCTATAGGATACACCCAAGAACTTTCAGTTGAACATTAATATTAAGCTTGGGGCATGTTAATGACTATGAAGCTTTGATAAAATTAGGGATGCACGAATCTTGGATTTAGTATAGGATTCGGCCAAATCTGCGCTTGTTTTGGCAGGATTCATATTCAGCTAATATAAGAGCTTGGCCAAACAGAATCTTTTACTTTATCTCGCACGATTAAGGGGATCTTTTCCCCCTTCCATTCCCTAATTTGAACGTGCAAATATTCTGTTTACGATTCAAACAAATGTTTCCTGAAAGATTCTGGGTTAAGATGAATCCTTACCAATGGTAAAATATCATTATTGTATAACATAAGAGATCCTGGGGACATAATCTTTCTTTGCTGTTGCCAGAGGATGTTGGGAGTTTTTGTTCACTGGTTTACCCTCGTTGCCTTTGTGAACATTTTAGACCTTCTGATAGATTAAGTGGGGGCTGAAGTGAGATATTTGAAGCCGAGAGTTTCTATGGAATATGTAAATGCTGTTTGTATGTAGAATGATTATTCCTTGTTTAAATCTGTGCCCAGAAGCAGCTGTAACTGGGGATGCACTGAAATTTGTCAAGACAGTAATTGTGTTTTTCTTGCAGGCCTCTTACCTCAGCTGCTGGGAGTAGCTCCAGAAAAAGCTATTAAGCTAACCGTAAGTAAGCCTGGTATAAATATTTAGTGAAATAAATTACATGACATGCAAATCACTTTCTAGTATATACCACAGGCAGTTTTTCTTGTCAAGTGTTCCATGTAAAACTGGGAGCCTGGGACCCTTTAGCTGTGGTTATGCCTCCGTTCCCGGAAGCAAAACTAAAAAAGACTGGCAGGGATTATGGGAATTGTAGTTCAAGCTAAACAGCTAAAAAAACATGTTTATCATCAAGGGGTTTATTTCCTGTGCTTTAGTGTAATCGTTGTATCTACAGGAAACATAAAGCATTTTGTTTGTACTTAAACAAAACATCTAAAGGACATTTCCTAATGTTACCACAAGAAATTTGCTGGTCCTAAAGCTTCACTTTGCTTCTCTTCTGGCCTGATTTTATGGTGGTACTCATGTATAAGATGTCCTTTCTGTGTCTGCTTTTATATATAGGAACCACTTCATTTTACCCATTAAATCTTATTATTTACAGCTTGATTCACTAACATCTTGTTAAAGGAGAAGGAAAGGCTTGTTGCACTTGGTGGTGCCAAATGTTAGGCACCCCCAAGTGATTGTATTGACTTAACTGAAACCCCCGGCCAGTGCTCCTATCAGCAGAAACTGCACCGGCCCGGGGTTATACCAGTGAGCACCACGGAGCGATCTTCTTCCTGCTTCCTCCTTCTTCGAGCGGCTGCGCATGCACAGTAAAACAGGAAGCCACAATTTAACTAAAAAGTCGTCTATTTCATTCAACTGCGCATGCGTTTGCCCTGGGAAATTTGAAGACGGAAGAAGACGGAAGTGGATCTCTCCGTGGTGCTCACTAGTATAACCCCGGGCCGGAGCAGTTATCTGCTGATAGGAGCAACGGCCCGGGGTTTCGGGTAAGTCAATACAATCACATGGGGGTGCCTAAGAGACTCGACAAAATACTTCTAGTTTAATTTCCTGATTAACGTTGTTTACAGCATTATTCTCTAAAATCATTAAGAAATGTTTTTAAATCAAGCCTTTATTGTCAGTATTAGTGTTAGAAGCTGATTAATGATTGTAAGGAGAGAGTAACAAGAATCTTTTATTCCATTATATCTATAATTCAAATTTTATATTATTCCATAGCTAAGATATTTATAGAATATTTTTATATAGTGACCTATAATATATACATGCTCTGGTTGTTGCTCTGTATTTATTTGTGGGAGCAGGAACCGTAATTGGAATACATTGAAAGATATTACATTTACGAACAATCTTGAAGACTCCGGGATAAAACTGGCACCACATACTCTACTTTGGAGTAAGGTGTAAAAGAATATTTCATTTCTCCATTGAATTAAGATTGTTGTATATGCAAGACCCATGCAGACCAATATTTTTTTTTAATTGTGTTAGTCCATTCTAGAAATGTATTTTAATATTTGATGCCAGCAATCATTCTAGGAATACCGTTTTTACAGATTTTTAAACAGTGATATAATAGACTGAATGGGTAGGTTAATTAATACTGTAATATACTTCATTATTTAAAAGCACTCTGTAATGTCTCTTACATAAATATTTGCAATAGGAAAAACTCACGGGTTCTCTCAATTTGTATTGGCTATTAGCAGACCTAAGGAGTTTTAGGTTTCCATGTTTCTTCTTTGTGCATTTATCAGGCCTGCATGCCACCACCCTATGAGATCATGTTATGGCACCTTTCATTAGGCTATCGAACCTCGATGTTCTGTTCTGAATATGTCACATGACCGAGGACAGACAGTCTTCTTCTAGAATAAAGAAGGATAAAAAGGCTCATGCCAGGGAATAAATGCTGGCAGACTTTATAAAGGCAATCAATAACTTTAAATAATAATATTATGCCTGTAAACATTGTCATTATGCGAACTGAAAGGTAGATGTAAAAGGTAGGAAAAGCATGTGGCTTTAATCATTTTTCATAAACTTAGTTTATGTGTGTGTGTAACCGGCCAATGAAGTTTTAACTCACCAGACACTTTTTTTTTTTGTTGTTGTAGGTAAATGATTTTGTTAGAGATAAATTTACTACGAAAGAAGGCTCCATCCCATTGCTATCTGAAATCCTTGCTGGTGGATGTGTAAGTAACTTTTTTTTAATATTCAGATTTTAGGGAATGTCATTATAACTTCCAAAACGATGTGTATCTATTCCAAGAACATTATGTGTCTATGCAAGTTTCCATATCATAGTCCCATTGAGAGCATAAAAAAATAAGCCATGTAGTATAATGGATGTAGCTACATCACGGGACAGTTCTACTGTAGGGGGCCAATTCATTAACTTCGAGTGAAGGATTCGAAGTAAAAAAACTTCGAATTTCGAAGTGTTTTTTGGCTACTTCGACCATCGAATGGGCTACTTCGACCTTCGACTACGACTTCGAATCGAATGATTCAGACTAAAAATCGTTTGACTATTCGACCATTCGATAGTCGAAGTACTGTCTCTTTAAGAAAAAACTTCGACCCCCTAGTTCGCCACCTAAAAGCTACCGCACCCAATGTTAGCCTATGGGGAAGGTCCCCATAGGCTTGGCTAAATTTTTTTGGTCGAAGGATAATCCTTCGATTGTTGGATTGAAATCCTTCGAAGGATTTAATCGTTCGATCGAACGATTATTCGTTCGATCGCAGTATTCGTGCAAAATCCTTCGACTTCGATATTCGAAGTCGAAGGATTTTCATGCCCAGATGAATATCGAGGGTTAATTAACCCTCGATATTCGACCCTTGGTGAATTTGCCCCTAGGTGTCACTTAAATTGCTTGGAGATATATGTGATGTTAAGGTAAGTTTAAACTTAAAAATGAATATTTTTGCTTTAACTATTTCTACTGAGGTTCTTTCTTCCTTCCTATATTGACTGTGTATGTGTGCTACCTGGCAGGGTGCGCTTGGATGTTTACTTGCATTATAATTGTCCCTAACAGTAACCAATATCAATGTAAAATGCCATTTCACACTTAGCTTGTTGTTATTTTGGGAAAGACAATCCCTCTTTCCTGTCATTCACACCCAGAGCAATGTGGTAAGAGTTTGCCCAGACTGTCTAATTATTGCTATATAGAAATATGAGGTTATAAGGCGCATACCCAAAGAACAATGTGAGGTGCTAATCCAAAGGAGGCTCCCCATGCGAGTCTCCCAAGATAATAATGGAAAAAAAAAATCAAACAAAGGATTGCACACCCAAGCTCAAACAAAGAGTTTTTATTACATCAAAAAAGAAAAAGTTACAAAAATAGAACCAAAACAAATATCATTAGCCCAACGCGTTTCGACCAAAATGAAAAATAAAGAGAAAAAGCCCTTTTTTTTCGATTCAATTTTTGTAACTATTTCTTTTTTGATGCAATAAAAACAATTTTTTTGTTTGAGCTTGGGTGTGCAATCCTTCGTTTGAGTTTTGTCCATAATTATTGCTATATGAAGGAGCATCTTAAAGGCAGATGTGTTGATACATGCAGTCTGAAAATCTGGTCTCTCACAGACTCCAATGGGCACCTCTCTCTTATGTTCAGCTTCAGTCAGACCATTTGGCCTTTACACCTGACACTCATTAGCCAAACATCCACATAAGAGTGCACTTGTGATTCGCCTCTTGAATTAAAAAACAAAGCAGCTGCTTCATAATAAAGCAAAGGGCCCTGTAAATTAATGCCAAGTTTCAGCATTTTTGCTTTGCCCAGTGCTCCTTTTTCAAATTGCTGCAATTTCAGTGTTTTTCGCAGTTTATTTTCACCGCAGTTTCTTACTATATTATGCATTGAATCATTTGTTGACCAGTTCATTCCATAAACATACCAAAACATTGTCCAGTTTTCTCTGTATCGATTATATTCAGAAAGGTATATAATGTGTTAGTTGATATAGGTCAGTATGTATTCTCCTTGGATGGGTATTTGATAGTGTTTCATTATAAGGCTTTAGGATTACCTCCTAGTGATCCGTGAAATTTTTCGAAAAGTTTCTCTGCAAAAATGATGCCCATAGGCTCCAATGGGTAAAAATTGTTGCGCGTCAAAAAGATTGTCGCACATAGACTTCATTGCAATTTGGTGAATTTATGGCAAAGCGAAATGGGTCAGATTCGCCCATCACTATGCTCTGACTCTAAAGAGTTGTACTTACTGGACACAATATTTCAATGTCAAAATGACCTTCAGCAGAAGCTACCTTTGACACCCATGGGACTGAGAAGTGTGTAATCCAGTGACCTCTCCCCTGTTGTTCAGTCTTCTTTGTACCCGTTTGTAATTAAAATAATTGTATTTGTGCTTGATTATTAACTGCTAAGAAAAGGAGCCCTATCGTTTTTGTATGAGAAGTGTGGGCTACTGTACTGTAGGGCTCCAGGTGTGACGCTCAAACTGCACACTTACTAATAAAGTACGCTGGCAGAGGTTAACCGACATCTTGTTGAAAGATCAATGCACTTAATTCTACAAGAAAGATCCCATTAAGCCGTTTCTCTCTGATCAGTCATGTTTAACCAGTGACTCTTTCCTGGATTCTCCTTTCTTCTGAGACCTGCAAGGTGCCTCTGATATTCATCCACTGGAAGCCCTGTCTTTCATTGGGGACCTGCCTACAAGGCGATTTCTGCTAGCCTTGATTCTTTCTCTTCAGAAGACATTGTGTCATCTTAAAGTCAGATGCCTGTTGAGAAATCCAGACTGTGTGTGCTTCTCACGAGATGTCATGTGCAGATTTGGCTGCTGTCTGCCTGCTTTGTTTGATCACTGACCTCTCGTCAGATTCCAGGTAGTATCCCTTGTTCCGTAACCCCATGAGCATTCCTGGAAAGAGAAGAAAAAAGAACCCTGCCCTTTGATTATTGTCCCTTTCTATTTAGGACTTTAAAGCAAAAATCCAATAAAGGTCCAGTGCCGTCACTTAAAAAAAACATTGTGTATGCTTCTCTTATTTTATACAAAGCTCCATTGACCCAGTAACAATAGCTTTAAGCATAGGGCGGTGAAATATTCAGAATTTAAAAAAAAATAAAGAAATAGTAACACTATGTAATAAAACTCTCTCATCAGCAAAGTGATGGATTCTTAGATTTTATATATTGCATATATTTATATTATCCAGAATACTCCCAACAACTGGATGATTGTTACTCAAATGTTATTTTTAATTCGATTTTACATATTTTAAATAGCTGGTACAGGTATGCAATCTGTTTTCCAGAATGCTCGGGACCTGGGGTTTTCTAGATAACTGTTCCTTAATTTGGACCTTCATACCTTAAGTCTATTAGAAACAGGCTGGTTTTAGCTCCAGTTACGCTTGCCATACACGGGCCGATAAAAGATGCAGACAGACCGAATCGGCAGCTTATTGGTCAGTGTGCGGGGAAATCCGAAAGGCTTCCCTGATCGATATCTGGCCAAATGCCGTGCAGATCTCGATCGGACAGGTTAAAAAATCCCATCGGATCACGGCCGCATCTATGCAGGTATGCGGTTCTGCAATCTGACCGCCCGTATCGGATCTATTATGATCCAATCGTTGGGCCCTAGGGCCCACAATTGGATCAGCCCAATATCGCCCACAATTAAATCATTTTTTTTACAAATTTTGGTTATTTGGGTAAAAACTGAGTCTATGGGAGAATGCCTTATCGTAATTTTTAACTTTCTGGATAACCTATACCTGTATCAATACATTTTACTTGAAAAATACTTGTATTTTATATTATGTAAGTAAATGGTACTCCAAATTAAAGGAATACAACCGTGTTAGGTTAGCTCAAAAGCCCTTCCAGTGGAACTGCAACTTGACTGGTGCATCAGTTGAACATTGCAGTGTACCTGCAATAGATGTCATTTTCATTGGGTATGATCATGCTGTGCTATAAAGGTTGGATTATACTGGCATGTATCAGAAAAGTGTGCTTATGTTTTTGCAAATCTCTATTTGCTGAGGTGCAGCCACTTGAAGGTTCAGCAGCAGTGGTGGAAGACTGTTGGTTCAGTACATCTTGGTTAGAATCTTTTGACTTTGAAAATTTCTACCAATAAGACGGATAGACTTGGTGATGGCAATTATGAACATATGACTGAGAAGCCTGAAGACCCAAACAGAAGACAGGACATTATGCATAAACTCAATCCACAGTTGCCACAAACAAGTGAAAAATGGAAGAAGTTTTCATCCCACTGTGTTGCATTGTTAATTCATAATTAAACAGGCAAATGCATTTTCATCATAAGATGTCCAATGTCACTCTGTGAGTGCATGCAGACTGAGTAAGTTTCATTAGAACATTTACATGCTTCCAGGCAGAGTATTTATGCAAGTATTGCTTCATGCTGAGAGTCAAAACAAGGGAGTGTCCCTGGAAAAAGGGACAGTTGGCAGCTGGGTGAATGTTTACCCTGGCAGGTAAGACTATTTTTTTGTTAATGTTGGGTCAAGCTTACATAAATATACATTATATGTCCAAAAGTATCTGGAGACTCCACCAAAATGTCTTTAGTTGCAGCACTTACTGCTCAGTTCCAAACAGTCTCCAGAAGCAGGAGAACTATTTGTAGGGTGCATAGGCTTGTTTATGGATGAAATAGGCAAATAAACACACACATCACCATGTGCAATGCCAAGCATCAGCTGGAATGATGTAAAGGTCACCTCCAAAGGATTAGAGCAGTAGAAGCATATTCTCTGGAATGATAAATCATCATCTGGCAGTCTGATGGAAAAGTCTGGGTTTGGCAGATGGAGAACACTACCTGACTTAGTGTATAATGCCAATGGTAATTTTTGGTGGAGGATGAATAACGGTATTCGGTTGTTTTCCATTTGGTTTGGGCCCTGGTTCCATTCAATAGCTGACCTTAAGGCTAAAACTCTCAATTATATTCTTGACAATCCCATGCTTCGTTTTGTGGCCAGCTTCAAACACAATATAATGCCCCCATGCAGAAAACAGGATCCCTATAGAATGGGTTTGCTGGGATGGGAGCCTTCACCTTAACCCAATTAACTCCTGTGAGATCAATTAGTACTTGGAAAAGCTAGTTGAAAGTCTTCTTAGAAGAGTAAAGGACCAACTTCATAATAATACCGTTCGTTTGGGAGCAAACTGCCTTCACAGAGTCAGGCAGGTGTCCAGAAAGCTTTGACTTTACTGTGGATATTGTGTGGTAGAAGGTATGGGGGACAGTTAAAAAAATACTGTGTAGAACAGTAATTCACCCCATTCTACACAATGCGGCGTTATCAAATGTTTCTGCATTTGTCTACAGACAAAATATATTTTGTCTTTTTTCCTCTCCAAATGCTGGTTACAACATTTTATGTAAATAAACACCCACTCAAATATGCTAAAAAGAGTTCATGCTCCTGCACAGTAGCCATGTATCTGTATTGCACTTTGAGCATGCGATTAAAGCACCGTTCAACCCATTGGTGTAACTTGGGAGCTTTGGGCTTATGTCATATGAGCTGTTCCACTCTGCCTTTCATTCAAGCGTCACAAGGAATTGACTTGTGCGGCCCTGGGGAGTTCACCTTGCATCATAATTACTGGGAATTAGTACGCATGGCTAATTTTGTGCACTTTTCCATTGTGCAATTTTCTGTTTGTAAATTTGAGCCCTCCTCTTTTAATGCAAGCTTCATGACTTTAGTTCACCTAAGAGCTTCGTTTTTTTAATAGCTCTTGCATTACATGAGGGTGGAAAATGCATTGGGTCAATGAAGAAAATAAAAACAAAACGTGACATTAGAAGGTCAGTTTTGAAGAGGTAGAGCAGAGGTTTTTACAGAGCAGAGACCGATAGTATCATTATGTTCGAAATTATATTTAAATTTATAAATGTGTAACTCAGGTGGCCACAAGTGCACCTCAGGCCTCGGGTTCTGACCACTAGACTAAAGCTTCATATTTACTCATCTTAATAAAATAAATCCACCAGTCTGGCATGGAATTAATAATGATCACATTAGCACCCAAGCTTGAAATCTCTGGCTATCTTGTAAAGTATTGCTTCCCATTAAAGCATATGACGTGGTGTTTAAGGATATGTGAGAGGATAAAGCTGCAGTTGACATTGCACTGACTCAGGTTTTGGACTTCAGCCTCTTCTGTGTGTATAAAGCTAGTAATCATAGTGTTGTACCCTTTGGAATACTAGTCGAATATACACAGATATTGTGGCTAATGTTGACCAATACCAACAACATAGAAAGCCGATGTAACTTGTTTGGGATGATTGCTTTATGAATGGTAAAAGAATGACTGTAAGTAAATGAGTGCATAAAACTATCTTCAGTGGTTTGTCTGACTGATTTTAGTTGAACTTAAGTAGCAGTGCCTTCCAGCACTTACAGACTGTGTGGTAAGTATGGAATCAATGGCACTGTCTATTCACTTCCCTTTTTGGGCACACCTGATCTGAAATATTCTAAAAACAGAGCCATATTTTTTTTTGGAGATGGTTAAATAGGAATGTTGGGCTCAAGTTCTTCATAATAGTGAACCAATAGATGCTTTTTGTCACCACCATCTTTCTGAAGAATGGTGTGAATAGCCAAAAAGTAGCCACTGGTGTATTTTCATCAGTATCCAACCAAACAACCTGTGGGCTGAATGGGTGAATAACCTACAAGTGGGCCACATGTGGAATAGTAATTTTTTTTATTGTTCCGGTGATTCTGGCCATCTGCCTAAGCTTTTGGAACATCAAGAAGTGAAGAACGCTACAGCACTGGCTGACATGATGCATTGGCAGATTCAATTTTCAAGTATAGTTACCAGCTTGCACACCCTGGCTCTCCCAAGTTGTATGTTGCCCGGTGCCCGGCTGAGAAGCCTTCGGAAACCTCCAGATTTCAGAGTAAATAAATTCCACCGGCACACAGGTCTTAGTTGCAAGCAGGGACAATCCTTGCTATGTTTTATTTGCGTCATGCAACGTTTCTGGGTGATCCCCGAGACTAAGACCTGTGTGCCGGTGGAATTTATTTACTCTGAAATCTGGAGATTCAATTTTCAAACATTTCAGCAACCTGCCGAGTTGTGAGATTTTAAAGGTATATTTAAGTATTAGCTGGATCACGGGTGGGTTTGAGTTGACGCTTCCTTCCACTCTCCATATCCGCGATCTTACTGTCCCGGCTTCTGTGTCCAATTAGTGCTTTTTATAGACTTGTGCATGCATGCCCCACCCATTCCGTAACATTGTGGCCGGTCTATGTTTCGGGTACGACAGACAGGAAGTGATGTCACACCAAGCTAATATGGCAACTGCTATCCTAAACAAACAGAGAGTTTCTAGAGCTTTTTACTCAGGTATGGTAAAACATTCTACAGAATAAATAGTGTTATAGCTTGCACTTTTGCAGCTAATCTATTGGCAATAAAATGCCTCTGTTGCTTTCCTTCTCCTTTAATGTGATAGCTAATGTTTGAAAACAATTTTTTTTAAAAATACCCTTACGCTGTATCACTGGTTACAAGGATAATGAATGTTATCTATGAAGATCACACAAAGCTTACTGTACCACTAAGGCGCTGACCTTCATTCCCCAATCTAAACATATTAAGATTATTACAGAGCAAGAAATAAATGGAAAGCAATTAAAATAAATTACTGGAATAACAGCCTGGGAGAAATGCTTTGCAGCTGAAGATCACAACCTTAAAACAGAAACTATAGTCAGAAGAATGAGCCCCACTGTAAATCCTTGGTCTTGAAGAAATCTTGGGTCACGCTTATATTTCAGCAGTTGGATAGGGTTGACATTAGTTTGTGTGTGTTCTACAAGGGATTTTTCAACTATTTTTTTTTTTTTTTTTTTTAACCCTGTGGTTGGCTTTTTTCTTTCAAACCGTGACTATTTTACTAGAAAAAAAAGGGAATTCAATTGAAAAGGCTCTTTCATGGTGCTCTCAAATTACCCAGGATACACCAACCAAACTTGCTGTACGCAACTAGCACACCTATGAAAAAGCCATCACACATCTGACAGGTTTCTACCATAATTGCTTTTGTAATGTCACTCAAGTACATTGTGTTTTCATGCTGCTTGGCTGAACTTCTAAGCACTTGTACCACACGTATGAAGATGAAACATTGCTTTTTTTTATCTTTAACAGGGAAATACCAGTTAAAACTTGTGGAATTCTTCTATTCTTTTTGTCACTGTTGAAACCGTATCGTGTTTTCCCCCACACTTCCCTCTCTATGAATTAACAATAAATTTAGGAATGAGGTGGTCCTTTAACACGGCGTGTTTAACCCCTTACATGCACTGCGGGGGAAAGGCTGTCAGTATTTGAGGCAACTGTGTATAATAAGAAATAACATTCATTATCTCTCTATCTTTCTGCTCTAGTTGGATCCTGGGTTGTATATTGTACATTTAGATTTGACATGACATGAGATTTGGGGGAACAACTTTATATACTAGTCCTAAGGGTAATGACCGACAGGGATTTTGTTGCCTGCGATAAATTGGCGCTACTGCAGTGACATCTCCCAAAAATGCTTCTCCACTGGCAATTTCGTGTGACTTCACAATGCTTAGATTTTACCAATGGTTATTTCAATTATTGGAGGTGGAGAAGCATTTTCAGGAGATTTGTCACCCGCAGTAGAGCCAATTTATCAGGGGCGACAAATCTCCCTGTTGACTTCCTCTTACTCCAACATACCACAATCATAGTTGCTCTCCTGTAAATATCCCCTCAGTCAGTTGTGCATTAAACCCCATTAATTTATGGTACTTGTGGCAAAACGTGCTCCTTGCACGGCACCACTTGGTCCGTCCCCACTTTTGTCCCAAATCGAGCACTTCTGCTCCTATTGCTGCAGGGCAACCCTGGAGCTACTGCCACCTCCAGACCAGTCACTAGCTCCAGGGTTCCCTCAGTGCTCTATGACAATAAGCACATTTGCACCTAAAGGATTGGTTGCCCACATCACTCTTGCACCGATAATGACGGCAAAACTTTTAGTGCATTCGTGTTAAATTTGTGTCAACACAAATGCGCAGTTGTGTTAATTTTGATGCATCACCTGCAATGCAATTATGTCAAGCAACACCCCGTTGCAACCACAACAATGCTGAGATTCTGGGGAAAACACTGCATTGTGGAAAAAATAATGTTCTTGTGCTCGAAATTGCATTTGCGTTTGTAAGTGATCCCTCATGTACAAGTTTCACACAAAGGACCATTACTAGTGGTCCCTTGAAAGCAGTTGCTGTTTGCAGGCCACACTATAAACTCCTATATCTACCCTTAATTGACAGTTTATTTTATTTCATTAATATGGACATTCCTAGTTCTACATATTCATGTCAGGTCATCCCTTGTACTTAACTGCTGTGCAGCTCCATCTACGGCTCCCAATGTTCTCTTCATTTGATTTCTATTTTATCCTCTGCTAAACCTGTATTGTTCACGGCTTTATATTACTTTATTTTCATGTTAAATCTAATCATATCGCAGACTGATATCATGGCATGCTTTGCTTCTGTTACAGGCTGGAGGATCTCAAGTCATTTTCACCAACCCCTTGGAGATTGTGAAGATTCGCTTGCAGGTGGCAGGAGAAATCACTACAGGACCTCGCGTCAGCGCCCTAACCGTTCTGAAGGATTTAGGCTTTTTTGGCCTTTATAAGGTATTTCTATGTCAAATCCTCTTAATACTGTATGCAGAAAATATAGATATATGATAAATGTACAAAGTTTAAGACTGTGCAAATGGCACAGATTGTGTTGCTAGTGTGGGACTCTCAGCCATATGCTGCAGGTGAACCACATCTGTTCTGTGTTTCAGTTCAGGGTTAATATGGTACATTCCAAAGCTGTCTCTATTGTCTACCCTCCCTACCTGCACTCAATTTACTGTTATGTGGCAGGTAAAGTACATTACGGCCCTCTTGTGTTATTTCTAGGTAACTGATATTGCCTCCTAGTTTTTCTTTTTTTAAACATTGCTATTTCAATTTTGTATATTTTCACTAGTGCTAGGCAGGGTCTTGTTATTGGAGGTGATCTCTACCCATAATATTATTTTGCATAATGATTAAAATATAAATACTAAGAAATAGTCCCAATATATATATATTAAGGAAACCTTTTCAGTGGTTATTTGTTAATGCTTTTGCTGTTGAAAGCAATATCTGTCTGCCTGTTTAAAGTCTCTGCACTTCTGGGTCCTGACTTCTAAAATGATGCAGCAAAAGTTCAACTTGAAGAACAAATGAATTGACTTACACTTGTTGAATGGAAGTGTTCTTGCATTATGCAGACTCCGTTTTTGGTTGGACATACCCTTTCAAGGATAAGGAAGGGTAAAATTACTAGGGGGGTGCCAGGTTGCTAGATATCTCCCAGTGATTCTAGTCATTTACCTGTTAGGGCAGAGACACCCACAGAGATTCGGGGAGATTAGTTGCCTGGCGAGAAATCTCCTTTTCTTCAGACGACCTATATCCTCGAACTGCCTTCCCGCTGGCTAGAATCTAAATCGGAGCAATTCGTTTTCTGAAGTTGTCGAAGTGCGTCACAAGGAAACGTCGGGCTATTTCGGAAAACGAAGTGCTCCAAGTGCCATCCCACCGGCGATTTAGATTCTAGGCGGTGGGAAGGCAGTTCGGGTACATTAGTCGCCCGAAGAAGAGGCGATTTGTCAAAGGGCGACTGAATCTCCACGTGTGTCTTTGCCCTTACCCCAGCTGGCGCTGCTAACGAGCCTATAATTAAGTGTCAGATGGACACGAAATGCGTAAAGCTTGAGATGATTGTTCAATAAAGTATTCTTCTTTTTTGAACTTTTTTGGTCTGACCTGGCATGGCTTCCAGTGTGCCCTATACCTCTTATTGTTTTGTTGCTACACTGCTAAGGAGCCAGCCCTGGGTATGACTTGCCATGCACAGCACCACAGTCGTTTTCCATGCCTCGAGCATCCTCTATCTGCTGAGGCGAGTGCACACTCAGCACTGAACTTTCAGCAGAATCAACCTGGTTTAACATGTAAGCACCTGGAATAACTGGGGGGTGCCTAAGGCTAGGGCCAGACGAGGCTGAAATCTGCAGACTGATTTAAGTAAGCAGTATCTTCCTTTACATTGGTGTCTAGAACCCTTTTGTCGGCTCCAGCACTAACAAACCTGGAAGGATTTCAGAGAAGAAATGCGAGACTTTGCATTTCACTCCAAAATCCGCCAAGTGTGTTTGCAGGTCACATGAAGGGGCTGAAATCAATATTTCAACAGTCATGAAGGTGTTCACTCCACCTTGCTAAACTTTCTCTTAATTGCTCTTAATGGTTGAAAACAAATGATTCCTGATAGGATCTGTGACTACAATGACAAAATGTTCTAAAGATAGCTGGGATGTCAGCCATAAAGATGATTGCTGCGTTTGTTTGGAAAAGGAAGGCTATTAACCATCTACATTTCCCTGTTCAGCATATAAACATAAATGTGTAAAGTGGCCTATTAACACTTCAATGAAGCTGCTTGTTAGGGTCAGGGCACACACTCAGATTCGGGGAGATTAGTTGCCCGGCGACAAATCTCCTCTTCTTTGGGGCGACTAATCTTCCCAAACTTTGTTTCCAAAGTTGCCTCACGAGGAAAATTTAGGCGACTTTCGGAAAACGAAGCGCTCAGAGTGCCATCACGCCGGAGATTTACATTCTAGCCGGCTGGAGGCAGTTGGAGGAGATTAGTCGCCCCGAAGAAGAGTAGATTTGCGACTAATCCCCCCGAATCTGAGCGTGTGACCTGACCCTTGCGTAGTACTGTTTGTATGTGTTATAATCCTTTGTACCATTCTCATAAGAGATTAACTAGGGCCGAACTATTCAGTTAATCTCATAGGGAACATATGGGCCCAGATATATTAAATTGATGTCATGTAGAGAAATCTATATAATCCATGGGATGGCTGAGAACCATAAAAATGCTTCGGAGGGCAACATGTAGACTTGGACCTATCACTATATTGGCTCATTGGCCTTTTCCTGAGAGGCCAAGGTTTTATACTAAAAGCCATTGTCACATTTTTATGCACAAGACGGCAGATAATGCAGCGTAGCTTTATTAGGAGGTTAGGCTTGGGGTTGTATCTTTCAGGCCTGTCCCTATATAAGGTTTGAGTATGTACAGTTTGCAGATGCCTAGAGGCACATTTATCAAAGGTCGAATTCTTGCGAGTTTTTAAAAACTCCCCTAAACGCCCATAAATTCGACCAATTGAAATTGATAAATAAAAATGAATAATAAATAAAAATCTTATTTTTTAAAACTCTGATGAATGGAGTCGACCCGAAAAATTGAATCGAATTCGATTCAAATTTTAAAAACTCGATTCGGGTTTTTTTTTCTGAAAAAAAAAAAAAATCTCAGGAAGGTTGCAAACAACTCAAAATTGATCCCTGGACCTCTCCCATTGACTTAAGGTGGCCATACACAGGCAGATAAAGCTGCCGATATCGATCGTTTGGACCGATTTGACAGCTTATCTGCCCGTGTATGGGGGCTTCCGACAGGTCTTCCCGATCCATATCTGGCCACGATATTGATCGGGAAGGTTTGATTTTTAACCAACGGACCCGTCGGAGCCCCTTGGCGCATCGCAATTCGATCGTTTGCCCATACGGCCGAACGTTCGAATTACCCCCGATATAGCCATGCAGTTAGTGGCATATCGGGGAAAGATCCGCTAGTTTGGCGATCTCGCCAAACGAGCGGATCTTTGAGTCTATGGCCACCTTTAAACAGCAATTTGGCAGGTTTTAGGTAGCAAATAGTCTAATTCGAGTTCTTAAAGGGCCATAGTATGATAAATCTTGAAAATCAAATTAGAATATTTTTAAAAACCTTTAAAAAAAACTTGAAAATTCCAAAGGATAAATCTGCCCCTTAAGGTGGCCATGGACGCAAAGATCTGATCAGACGAATGCTCGTTTCGTACGATTTTCAGACAGTGTGGAGATTACCGACATTTTTCGTCCCATGGAGATTTCTGTCGGCTGCTGATAATTTCTCTGCGTGTATTGCTGATTGGACGATTTTCAATAGGAGACTGTCACCAGCTTTGGTCGGACATAAACTTTCGTACTTTCGGGGCAAAACATCAGCTGATCTGTTCTTTTACTACTTTATTTAATCTGAATGGTTAGCGGCAGGTCAGGAGATGGGGACGTCCGTCCGTTCGCCCGATATTGCAGGTAAATCTGTCTATGGGCAGCTTTAGTGTTAATGTAACTGAGTAGCTCCTTTTGGGCTGTGTGACTGGTGTGTCATTTACATGGGAAGGACAGAGAAGGGTTAAGAAGTTTAAGTGCAGGGCTTAAATTAATGGATCAAGAAATGACTTGCTGCCTATTGTTTACAGCTATAGGATCCAAATAACAATCACAGATGCCAAACAATTTCTAAACTTGTACGGTAGGAAGAAAAGAGGGGAAAAAAGAGAAGGTGGGAACATGTACAGGTGCCAGAAGCATTAAATAACCCTCCCAGACAAGGTGCACCTCTGTCTTCTGTAGTTGAAGGTCCCCCCGTCTGGCATTTCCCCCCCCCCCACTGGAGACAATGTGCATTCACTGCAGGAGACGAGGTTTAACCTGCGTCTCCCAGACCTGCTGGCTCCTTGTGCCCAACCCGACACAGAGGTGCCTTTGTGAGTGTAATTACTCTCCCCGTATTGTACAAAGACTTGTTTAGAGGCTTCCTTGCAGCTTGAGCTGGAATAAGCAACAATTAGCATGTAAAAGAAAGTGCCACAGCCTTGTGGGTATGTTTATCCCAAGTTGCCCTGCAAGTGGGGATTCTCTGTCCAAATGATAAGATAATGACATTTCAGCTTGTGACCCTCCAGAGACCCCCTTAATACAATGATGTTGTTTTCAACAGCCTCACTGGATACAGGATAATACTTGTCACGTGTAAATATAAAATAGCACCAAATTAAAGTGTTGTTACAGCTTGTTAAGTTAAAAATTAAAAAAAAAAAAATGAATTGCCCTATAATATTAATATAGGGATCACTAATGAGTTACTGAATATTATCTAGTGTTAAAACTTTCCTCTATTAAACAATACTCATTCGTTTCCCACGTTCTGAGTGATCATAATAAAGGCTCTGTCATCCAAAAGTGATCAGTGTCGTCAGTGCCATCATAACTACAGGTGTGGGACCTGTTAATCAGAATGCTTGGGATCTGCTTGGGTTTTCTGGATAAGGGATCTTTCCATAATTTGGATCTTCATAACTTAAGTCGACTAGAAAATCATGTAGATATTAAGAGACACATTTATCGAATTTCGAATACATGTGAGTTTTTAAATGAACCGAAAACTCGAATCAAATTCGATTTGAATTATAAAAACTCTATTCAAAGTCCTCCAAAATAAACTTGAATGCCAGGAAGGCTACAAACATCACCAAATTGATCCCTGGACCTCTCCCATTGACTTAAGGCAGAGACACACGCTCCGATTCTGGGAGATTTAGTTGCCCGGCGATGAATCGCCTCTTCTTCGGGCTACTAATCTCCACAAACTGCCTCCCGACGGCTAGAATCCAAATCGCCAGCGGGATAGCACTCTGATCAGTGTGTTTTCCGCATCGCACCGATTGCCGTCCCGTAGCGATTTACGTTCTAGCCGGCGTGAGGCAGTTCGGGGAGATGAGTCACACGAAGAAGAGGAGATTTGTCGGTGGGCGACTAATCTCCCCGAATCTGAGCGTCTCTGTCCTTATACAGTAATTCAGCAGGTTTTAGGTGGCGAATAGTCTAATTTGAATTTTTAAAGGGCCAGAGTATGATAAATCTCGAAATTCGAATTAAAACTCAAATCAAGTTTGGATAATTTACAATTCAAATCTGAGAGTTTTGACCAAAATTTTTTTCTAAAATTCGAATTTAAATTTTCAATTCAACTGTTAATAAATCTGCCCCTAAATAAACCAAATAGGCTAGTTACTTCCAAAAAGGATTAATTGTATCTTAGTTTGGATTACGTACAAGGTACTGTTTTTTATTAGAGAGAAAAAGTGAATCATTTTTAAAAATTTCGATTATTTGGCTAAAATGGAGACTATGGGATATGGCCTTTCGGTAATTCTGAGCTTTCTGGATAATGGGTTTGTGGATAACTGATCCCATACTGATACTATAAAAAAACATCACAGAGGAGCCCTGTATTGGCTATAAACTGTCAGCAATATGCAGAATAATGCTGATGAGAATGTATTAGAGCCAACCGGAAATCTTACTCCCTGTGGCCACAATGTGCCCAGGAAATTTTTGTAGGCGTCTCGCAAAATTGCTTATGAAGTTCTGTTTGAGTCCATTAAAGGTATTTTTGGGCCCTTTGTTGTCACCAGGGAACATGATCTCCCATGGGCAATAAAGTGCTGCTTGTTTGTGGGGTGTTTAATGGAGAATGTCCTGTACTGTGAACATCTGAGGCTTCCAATGAAACCCTAAAATATTTGGGGGCAGATTAATTAAGGTTCTAATTTTCGAGTTGGATTTTTGGTCAAAACTCACAAATTCGAGTTAGGAATAATCCAAACTCGAATTCGAGATTTATCATACCTTCAACGTGGGAACAAATCGAATTTGACTATTCGCCACCTAAAACCTGCCGAGTTCATGTAGAAGTCAATGACAGAGGTCCAGTGACAAATTCGAAGATGTTCATAGCCTTCCTGACATTCAAGTTTTTTTCAGAGAAAAAACTTGATTCGAGTTTAGTCTGATTCGATTTGAGTTTTCGAGTTGGTAAAATTTGTTTGAGTTTTAGACGTTTAAGTTTTTACTTAAATAAGATGCCATTCAAGTTCATTTGAGGTAAAAATAACTCTAAGGGGCTTATTTATCAAGGGTCGAATTTCAAATTGAAAAAACGTCGAAATGCTAATTCAAAAAGACCAACCGAAATTAAGTTGGTTTTATTTTGGTCGAATAGGTCCGTTTTCGATCAAATAGGTCCGTATTTGCCCGAATTCGAATTGTACAAATCTAAGGAATATCGCATTCGATTCAAAGTTTTACCCCAAAAAAACCTTCGATTTTTCAAAGTCCACCAATTGACTCCAAATAGGTCCCCCATAGGCTAAAACAACAATTCGGCAGGCTTTAGATGGCGAATGGTCAAAGTCGAGTTTTTAAAGAGACAGTACATGATAAATTTCCATAACATTCAACCTTCGACAAATCAGTCCCCCGTTGTTTTCTTCTGTCCTTATTGAACTTGATGCTTATCGATGGATGTCCCCATATAATATCAGCCTAGTAATTTTATGCAACTGTTGGGGAGGATCAGAACAAGGGAAGGGAATTGATGAGAGCCCCTTTGACTCTGGACATCAGAAAGGCGTGAGAGTTAAAATAAATGTTTCTTTTGCAGTTTAAGATACCACAGCCAATCTCCCTAAGCCTTCCTAATTGGCCTGGGCTTGCTGCGGACAATTAACCTGGAAATAAACGAGGCCTGTATTATAAGCTGCTCCCTGTCAATGTACCTGGGATGATGGGAGATGCTTTATATGACTTCATTCCTGATCCTAAACCAAGGGCACATGCCTCCCAGGCCTAATCCATGCATGTGTATTGACTGCTGTTTTAAAGGACCAGTAACATCAACAAAAATTCGTTAGTATACCAAGAAAAAAACACCAAGACAAATTAAACTTTAAAATCGCACAGCCAGAAAAACGGCACAGCGATGATCCATCGTGCGGCGCTCGATTTCTCCTCCCTGGCTATCTCCTTTAAGGAAGGCAGGGTGGAGAAATCGAGCGATGCGCAACGGATCCCCGGATCACCTTTTATGAAAACGAGCGCAAGCAGAGTTTCGGTAAATTATTTCTTAATAAAGGCTGTGCAATTTAAAAGTTTAATTTGTCTTGTTGTTTTTTTGTGATATAGAAATGAATTTTTTTACTGGTCCTTGGGGATCCCACTTCTATAAAAGAATTTGGGGGTAAAATGTTTTGGCCACTTTATATTTCACAAACCCTTTGGCATTCAATATGTAATGGAAACAAGTATTTTTACTGTCGCTTTCTTGCAAAAAAAGTTTACGGTTTTTTATCCTTCAAAAAAAAAATCAGGAAACTATAAAGGTTTCTACAGGTATGGGACCTGTTATCCACAATGCTCAGGAATTCCAGAGGGGTCTTTCCATAAAGTATACTGTAATAAACATCATGTGAATGTTAAATAAACCCAATAGGCTGGTTTCTCTTCCAATAAGGATTAATTATATCTTAGTTGGGATCAAGTACAAGGAACTGTACTTATTTAAACATTTGTTATTTGATTTAAATGAAGTCTATGGGAGACGGCCTTCATGTAATTCGAAGCTTTCTGCATCCCATACCTGTGTATTTCCCCATAAATGTTCCATAAAACAGTCTAGGTGGGGTTTTATTTATCTGCGTATAGATGTGTCAGTTGCCATACTGGTTGCTGTGATAAGTTCATATGAATTCATTTCTAGCAGCAAATGAAGCAGAGTCTTCCGAGTGAGTCATTTTAAAAACAGTATAGTGCACATTTGGCTTTTAAATAAACAATGTCGGCTATGGGAGCTGCAATTCATGTTTCATTTTGGCTGTAGCTTGAGAGAGTTTTAATCTAGTGGTGTAGGACCCACATCTGCACAGAAGATAATACATCTACTGTTTAGAATACAATGGCTTCAGTACTTCAAGAAAAGTTAAAGGAGAAACAAATCCCTTATTAAAAAAATCCCTACCCTACATAGACCCCCCCCCTCCCTCCTCCCCCCCCAGCCTAGCTGCTACCCCGGGCAAATGCCCCTAACTTTTTACTTACCCCTCGGTGCAGATTCACAGGCATCGGAGTTCACAGCAGGCATCTTCTTTTCGGTCTTCATCGCAAAGTAAGTTACGTATAGGCGCATGCGCAGTTGGAACAATTTTCAAAAAAACTAAAATTGCTGAAGTGCCAGAAGAAAACCCGATGAAGACCGAAGAAGATGGCGCCTGTGAACTCTGATGCCGTGAATCTGCACTGAGGGGTAAATAAAACGTTAGGGGCATTTGCCCAGGGTAGCAGCTAGGCTGGGTGGAGGGGGGTCTATGTAGGGTAGGGGGGTATTGTTTTTTTAATAA
The DNA here is from genome assembly GCF_017654675.1 of Xenopus laevis. Classification (NCBI taxonomy): domain Eukaryota; kingdom Metazoa; phylum Chordata; class Amphibia; order Anura; family Pipidae; genus Xenopus; species Xenopus laevis. The sequence continues at coordinate 33,459,467 of NC_054381.1, read as the reverse complement.
GGGGTAATGAAAATGGCACAAAGGCAAATCCTATTTCTACACTATATACCTAAATATTTTTTTTTTATATAGTTTTTTTATTATTTGCCTCCTTCTAGTCTTCTGACTCTTTCCAGATTTCAGGTGGAGTTCACTGTCCCCATCTAAAAACCCAATGCTCTGTGAGGCTACAAATGTATTGTTATTGCTGCTTTTTATTACTCATCTTTCTATTCAGGCCTCTCCTATATTCCAGTCTCTTATACAAATCAGTGCATGGTTGCTAGGGGAATTGGAACCCTAATTTGAACTTGCAAACTGGAGAGCTGCTGAATAAAAAGCTAAATAACACAAGAAACCACAAAAAATAAAACATTAAAAGTAATTACTAATTGTCTCCATATATCACTGTCTACATTAGCGATCCCCTCATTTTTTTTTACTTATGAGCCTCATTCAGATGTAAAAAGAGTTGTGGAGCAACACAAGCATGGCAAAAGCTCATAAGGAATGCCACATAAGGGCACTCATTGGCTATTTGGTGGCACCATTTGGACTTGCAGAATGTTCTGTATGCTAGTGCACATGGTCTGTGTCCCTTCAAAAAGTGCCTCCAAGCCAGGAATTCAAAAATACCTGCTTTGAGGCCACAGGGAGCAACATCAAATATATCGGAGAGGAACATATTGCTCATGAGCCACTGGTTGGGTATCACTGGTCTACATCATACGGAAAAGACTTTTGCCTACCCTGTAGAAGTTATATAGTTAATAGTTGACGTTCAATAGGGCCACTACTGCACAAAAGGATCCCTACATCTGAATCAGCTCCTGGGCTTTTTGTACTGGCAGCACCTGAGCCTGAACAGGACCTGTGAGCTCTTCTATTCACTGAAGCGAGCGGCATCCTGATTATTTGTGTATCCTGGCTGGTTTCACGTTACAGTTCATGCGAGGGCAGGCTGGCATTATTGCTGGTTATCCCTTCATTCAGTGCCATGCGAGACAGTGGGTGCCGGGTGCCAGTTATTGTTTATCCGGAGTTTATAAGCCGCGCACCTGTGGGAAGTGGCACATTCACACTTGCAGTATTTGTGCAGATCCTGTGCCAGGGATTATCTGGCTGGATTTTGCAGGCAGGTTGCAAGGCGGTTTCCTTCCTTTGTACTTAAATCTTACACCGGCTTCTCATTTCATGTCTTAAACCCAGGGTGCTAAGGCGTGCTTCCTCCGAGACATCCCCTTCTCGGCTATCTATTTCCCTTGTTATGCCCACATGAAAGCCTCGTTTGCTGGCGAAGACGGCAGAGTTAGCCCGGGTTATCTTCTCTTGGCCGGAGCCATAGCTGGTAAGTCATTATTTTAAACAGGATTTTATATAATGTATGCAAATATTCATATTTCTTGTTAATGCAGCTCTTTTTCTATAAGCTCCAGGCTGCATCCAGGTTTTCTCTCTTATTCTAACCAATTTGTTCATCTTTGGCCCTTTAGTAAAACTGCAACCATCAGAAACATCTCTGTTTATACTGATCAGTGTAAAACTTTGTTGGGATTTATGACCCCAAGCAAATGTAAAATTTTATTTTTGATGGCAGACACCTACCAGAGAACACCCTCCTCTTATCTCCAATACATAAAATAAGAGCACCCTTACTTTGTCCAATTGTCAATAAGGAAACCCTTTCCCTTTAAAGTAGAACTAAAGCTTAAGTAAAGAAGTAGCTAGAAATACTGTACATTATGTTTTGGGTTTCTGTTCCAGCCCAAGGCAACCACAGCCCTTTAGCAGTAAAGATTAGGGACCCACTCACAATATACAGTACACATAGAATATAAATGTCACAATATAAGGCTGATCAGTAATTAATACAGATAATTACTACATGGCAGCACAGAAACCAGTGCAATTAGCATCAGAATTTAATAATCAGCCCTGCAGCATCAGCTTATATTACAGGCCAACCTCATGTTCTGCTTAAAGGAAAACTATACCCCCAAAATGAATACTTAAGCAACAGATAGTTTATATTAAATTGAATGACATATTAAAGAATCTTACTAAACTAGAATATATATTTACATAAATATTGCCCTTTTACATCTCTTGCCCTGAACCACCATTTCGTGACTCTATCTGTGCTGCCTCAGAGATCACCTGACCAGAAATACTATAGCTCTAACTGTAACAGGAAGAAGTGTGGAAGCAAAAGGCAGAACTCTGTCCGTTAATTGGCTCATGTGACCTTACATGTGGTTTGTATGTGTGCACAGTGAATCTTACGATCTCAGGGGGCGGCCCTTATTTTTTAAAATGGCAATTTTCTATTTATGATTACCCAGTGGCACATACTACTAGAAAAGTATATTATTATGATAATGGTTCATTTACATGAAGCAGGGTTTTACACATGAGCTGTTTTACTCCGTATCTTTTAAGAGACCTACATTGTTTGGGGGGTATAGTTTTCCTTTAATAATTAGTGACGACCCCTAAGCTTAGCTTCTCAACAGCTGCTCAGAGCCCACTGAGCATGTGAGTGTCACAGACACTTTCCAAGATGGCGACCCCCGGTGACAAGTTTGAAGTCCTGGATCATTGCTGCTATTGACAAGCTGAAACTTTTGGCTTGTGCAATAAGTTCAGTATATAAAATATGGCATTTTTAGGGTTTAGTTCTTCTTTTAATTCATGCCAAAACAGGTGCAGGAACCAATAAATGATGGCACATTCCAGATATCACATAAGTTGCAAAACAGGGGGCATTTGCAATGCTGGAAATATATAGTTGAGGCATTGTTGGTTTTTCATACCATCATTGTCATTGCCACTTTTACCTGTAGAATATTTCTAAATATGGCACCAACATTCTACTGTTAGAAGAACATTTTGAACGACTGACCCTGACAGTTCAAGCAGCACCCACTTCAGCCGTATCCTCTTACCAGCTCTACAAACTCATTGCTTGGTGGATACTCATGGCCGATTATATTATAACTCCTATTATAATGTCATAGCATCATATTTATTTTAAGGGTTTATTTTATATTTTCTCCTCCTATTAAGATATAGAGATGATGGTATAGCATATTGTATGTGCAAAATATATAGGTAGCGTATTTAATAAATTAAGTGAAAATACCTGCACTTCATAATAGTATTTAATGTAGAGATGCATTATACACTATTTGGCCAACAATATCCTGCTTGTCCAACATCTTATTCTCTAACCATTAATATGCCATTGCTGCTGTAACAGCCTCTACTCCTCTGAAAAGATTTTCCACTTTATTTTGCATCACTGTTGGTGGGTTTTGCTACCATTCAGCCTTAAGAGCATTTGTGAGGTTGGACACTGATAATGGGGATCAAGGCATGTCATGTCAAGGCTTTGTGTAGGCCATTCACGTTCTTCCATTCACATCCCAACCAAGTCAACTGGTGCCAAACCGAGAGGGAATCTGTATGCTTCAAGCAGCAGGCAGCCTCAGAGTGCTGTTATGGCTCTCCCACAACCAAATGAATGTGTCTTCTATAAACAATACAAATGTTTTTAATGCTCACATAATACCTGAATTTACATGCAGTTTTAGCAATTCCAAACTCAACTCTAAGGCCACACCTACTAATCAGCCAAACAAAATGAAAGGGCTAACAGATGACACGGCTTCGGTCATACTCCAGCTCAGAAATGTTTGCTCCACATTCCCTTCTTATCTGATCAGCCCCCAACTGGTCACTCCCATTAGTGGAATTTTCACTATTATCCAGTGAACCAGGAAACATTTGGTCTGATATCTCACTTCTGAACTTAGCCAGAAAAATTCTCATATTAATCATGAACTTTTTGCTTGTAATTTAGAATAGAATGGGAGGCAACCCATTTTTTTGGTGCTCCAAAGAGATCTCTGTATTGAGTGGTTCTGGAATTATTCAGATAGCATTTAACTGTCTTGCCTCTTCCAGTAAGTATCTCTGTGGCTCAACAACTAAACACCTGTCAAGCTCTTACACATGAAATAATAATCTGCAACATTATATTTTTTTTACAATATTTTCGTTCTTACCTGTCCTATGCTCAAACCAGGTTGTCCTACCACCCTTACATCAATGTAATCCTACCTCCTTTTACCAAGTGTAATTAGATGTCTTTGTTCACATGAACAACCTAAAAAAGTTCATTAGACACATTTTGATGTGGCATTTGTAATTGTGTTGGTCACAAAACAAGGAAGTAAAAAATGTTTTCCCCTTCCCACCCCTAATTTACATATGCAAATTAGGATTCGGCTCGGTATTCAACTGACTCATTCGCAAAGGATTCGAGGGTTTGGCCTAATCCAAAATAGTGGATTAGGTGCATCCCTATTAGATACCGATCAGATGGACAGGACCCAGGAGCCAAACCGTCTTTCCTCAAAAATGCATCCTGACCAATCATTTAAGAGCAGACATTATATCATATTGTATGTGTTCCTGTGCTCTTTTTATTATTGACAATGTTAGTTCTGGTTTAACCCAACCCCTACGCGTCCATTGATTGTGAGAGCTCATAGGGTTAAACGGTGGTATGGCCTAAGCATTCAAGAATGTTTCTCCCCTTTTTGTATAGAAGCCTGATCAGATACAAATGGCTGTTTCCAACCTGTTTTATTGGAACAAAACAACCCTTTAACATGGAGGCTTGTGTGCAGGCATGAAATGTAAGCATACATTTACAAGCCAAACAATTTCTGAGATTCAGTCGTTTTCTTTCAAGCCGCTGATGTGATTGCAGACCGAGATAATTCTCTTTTGAAGTTCAGTCACAGAGGCAGTCTTTATAGTTTCATTTATATCTACAATGCTAAGAATCGGCATTTCGCGGTGTGATCGCCGTACACATCTCTCCAGATATGGAACAATACTTTTAAAACTAGAAAGAGAAGTGTTTTTTTTTTTTTTTCTATTTTTCTTTCTGCTGTAATATAATATGCGCCGTGAATGTCAACCAGACTGACATGGGATTGTCTTTAGGAACTTCAAGGCTTTTGTAGAAATCCAAGTAGTGCGGCAAGTGCTGTTTAGGAGCCTAATCCGGAGCCACTGAAATATGAAGCTGCAGAAAGCTGCTTTATTTACAGCGATTCATACTTATTCATATTTCTGCAGCTATTTTACTCGTCACATATTTTTGGAACCCCGTAAAATAATACTTCACGATGCCCCATGTGCCGTTTCTGGAAATGATTATATATGAAGCCTTAAAGGGATATAAAGCAAATAAAAACAAATATGAATGCACGGGCCACGATGTATACAAGATCTGACTACTGGGGATAATGGAATATAAACATACTATAATTGTGTAAATGTCACTAAGAGGCCTTTTCACGGGAAGCATACAGCGTTCATTTTTATATACATGAATTCATTCCCCTTGTTATCTCTAATACCAAGGAAACACCTATGCCCAAATGGGAATCCTTGAACTGTGTGTTTCTCTCCCAGTTTTACCGTTTTTGTTTTGGGGTTCTGTTACAGCCCAAGGCAACCACAGCCCTTTAGCAGTAAAGATCTATACGCCAATGATGCTTCTGTAGCTCTCCATCTTCTTTTCTGCTAATTAGAGAACTGACACTATAATATATATATATATATATATATATATATATATATATATATATATATATATATATATATATATATACACGATTCAAAGCTCATTAATTCAGATTTTCATTACATAGCAGCTCATAAACCAGCATAATTAGCATCAGAATTTAATAATCAGCCCTGTTGCATCAGCTTATATGAAAGGCAAACCTCATTTTCTGCTTGATAATTTGCAACAACCCCTAAAGGTAGCTTCTCAACAGCAGCTCACTGACACTCCTCCACCCAAAATCCAAGATGGAGACCCCCCCCCCCATGTGCACAACTGTGAAGGCATTTATTATTATTAACATGTATTTATAGAGCGCCAACATATAGCGCAGCGCTGTAAAGTAAATGTGATTATACAACTAAATCACATGAATTACATACATAAAACATATGGAGTTACCTGTACATACATCACAACCAATACAAAAGGTGAGGAAGGCCCTGTGCAACAGGGAAGGGAATAAAGGTGGCCATAAACGTAACAATTACGATCTTTCTTGGTAAAGATCTTTCCAAGAAAGATTGTTCGTTTCAATACACACGTGTAGAGCTGAATCGTCAGATATACAGGTAGAAACAATACAATTCTACCCGTATTTGACGATTCAGCACTAAAAATGGCCGATGTTTTGGTTCCTTCAAAGGCACCCGATCAAAATATTCCGTCCAGCTCGATCGTCGAGTCAACAGATATCCAAGTCTTCTGCCGATCTGTCGGCTCTTTTTCCACCATATACGCACCGAATATCGTACAAAAATTGGTTTTGTACGATATTATCTGTGCGTCTATGGTCACCTTAATAAGACACAAGGTGTGAGAGTAGGCATGGATCATTACTGTTATTATAGATGCTGAACAATTTTGTGCAGTAAATTCTTTAGATGAAATATTCCATTTCAAGCCATATTCATTGTTTGGATTTAGTTCTCCTTTAAAGGGATACTGTTGTGGGGAAAAAAATTCATAACACATTAGTTAATAGTGCTGCTCCAGCAGAATTCTGCACTGAAATCCATTTTTTAAAAGAATTAACAGATTTTTTTCATATTTAATTTTGAAATTTGGTGTGGGGCTAGACATGATGTCCGTTCCCCAGGTGCCCCCAGTCATGTGACTTGTGCTCTGATAAACTTCAGTCACTCTTTACTGCTGTACTGCAAATTGGAGTGATATCACATCCTCCATCCCATCCCCCCAGCAGCCTAACAGAACAATTGGAAGGTAACCAGAGCTACCTGACACCTCTGCTGAAGGATTTGTTTGCATTGCTAAAGATGCTCCCTCGTGGTAGACATGAGCATAGCACCCAAGCAGGGAAAGCTATGGATCATGACTTGGGTCATATTGAAGTACAATTAGAAGGAGAGAAACAATAGCTGTCTCAACTCAGTTTCATCTTGAAGTGCTAGCTCCTTCTCAAAGCTCAGAATCAGGCCCAATGCACTGAGGTGGCTGCCTCCACACCAATATTACAGCTAAAAAAAAAAATACATTTGTTGGTTCAAGAATAAAATTTTAAATGGGAGAGTGAATTATTTGCAAAGTAAACAGTGTAATTTAGAAATAAAAAATAAACCATAAAAATCATGACAAAATCCCTTTATGTGGAGGTTACTAAAAAAAAAAAAATATCCTTATACCCTAGGGAATATCTGCTCATATAAAAATACAAGATAACATTACTGACTAACTCATAGAAATAAGCCATAGATAGAAGTGCAATTCAGTATTAACGTTCTATCTATTAATGATATGCAAGTTCAAGTCAAAATGATCAGTTATCACCCATGAAGACTTATGGACTTATTCACTATAGACCAGTAATGTTACACTCCTGATATATTGTTACGAAGCCTGTGTCATACGTAGACAAGACATATGCCGCTAATCAGAAGAATATAGGGGTAGGTTTCCTTAAATTACAAACACTAATAATTTAGTTATAAGTAGGGATGCACCGAATCCACTATTTTGGATTCTGCTGAACCCGGAATCCTTCGTGAAAGATTCGGCCGAATACCGAACGGAATCCGAACCCTAATTTGCATATGCAAATTAGGGGTGAGAAGGGGAAAACATTTTTTACTTCCTTGTTTTGTGACAAAAAGTCACGCGATTTCCCTCCCCATCCATAATTTGGCAATTCTGTGCAGAAGGATTCTGCCAAATCCGAATCCTGCTGAAAAAGGCTGAATCCCAAACAGAATCCTGGATTCGGTGCATCCCTAGTTATAAGTTACCTCCACAGACAATCAATTGTTTTATTTTTTATTGAATAACTTGGCAAATGAAAACCTTTTACATTTAAAAGCTTTTTTTGTAGTGGTCAAACCAGTATTTGTAGAATTCCATCTTTACTTTACTATTTTTTTTAAATAACTATTTGATGTACATGAAGATATATAATATGGCTGACTCACAACCGCATATATAGGTGTAGATTCTCCATTTTTAATCAATAAACAATTGGTGAGCTTTGCAGTAGTTTATTGGAATGAGAGGTTCCAGTTCATGGACATGCATGGCTACTATACTGTGCTTATTCTAGGTTATATTAAAAATATTCCTGAACAGGATAATTTATGGGTTATTTTAAACCACGTTTTACAAACATTCCCTATTTTCCCTACTTTAAGTCCTACTGTGAAATTGTATGTGGATTGTATCTCCTTATATTAGATTTCCGCAAGGCCTTTGAAATGAGTTGCCTTTAGTAAGCCAGACCAAGCTGGTTTGGCCACGGGTCCTATGGAGCCACTATACTGAGCAGCACACACAGATTTTAAGCCTTTACTCTTCGCCAGTTTGGTTTGGAGCAAATTCAGAACTAAGAAGTAATAAAACTTAAAATACGTCTTCCGAGCACACACGTCCCTCTCTCTCACTCTCCTCTCTCTCTTTCCCTTTGCCACTATCTGTTATACAGTGTATCCTACGGAATTAATAAAGATTAAAAGAAACTTGACATAATTTGTATAATAAGCCACGGATCCCCCCCTTATTTTGCACTAAATACAGGTATGAGACACCTTATCCGAAAAAGCCATTATCCAGAAAGCTCAGAATTACTTAACTGCTATCTCCCATAGACTCCATTTAAAACAAACATTTTTTAAAATGATTTCCTTTTTCTCTGTAAAAATAAAATAGTACCTTGTACTTGATCCCAAATAAGATGTGATTAATCCTTATGGGAAGCACAACCAGCCTGTTGGGTTCATTTAATGTATGTGATTTTTAGTTGACTTTAAAGTATAAGATAATAGGTCCCATACCTTTCTATACAGTAGAACCCCCATTTTACATTTTTCAGGGGATCAGAAAAAAATGGTGTAAAATCAGGGTAATAATGTATTATGCATAATATATAGGTGGGACCAGAAAACAACAATGTAAAATTATGGAAAACTTAAAATCAGGGGATGTAAAATTGAGCTTCCATTGTATTATTTTTGGGCTGATACATAATGAAGCTTTATCCTGGTCACACATACTCGCTCTGATACCATTTGGGGAAAAAATCCATCACCAGAAATGGAAAATCAGGTTATTCAATGGCTGATCAGGAGTGCGGGGATCAGGAGTCATTTGGTCTCTCCGATGAAAGCAATGTCTCCATCAAGATATACTAACAGCTTGCCTTATGTCCATCACATATCCCAGAAACCAGCTCTTTCATGTTAACACTGTTTTTACTTATGTTTTTTTTTAATTATTAAGGATACAGTAGAAGTCCTGTTTTTTTTATTTTTCAGAAAAAAGTGGTGTAAAATTCAGGAAAATGTAAAATGATGTATTATATATTGGTGGGACTCCAAAAACTCTGTAAAGTGAGGGGAAACATGAAATCAGGGTATGTGAAGTCTCAAGTTTTTGATCACTTCATTCTCTCATAGACAAGCACAGTAATCCAAAAGCTCTACCCGTTTCCATGTTTTTGATTAGGAAACACACCTCCCTGTGTCAGTGGACGGATAAGTAGTGTTGTCCTAACTGTTGATTGAACTATAGGAGAATGAATGATACCACTGATTTTTTCCAAAGTCCTGATACGCCTTCATACACAGCAAACATGCCCGCAGCAAATGTTGACCACAAAGCAAGGGGAGCACATGAACTGGGTATATAAGTATAGTTCTGTGTTTATAAAAACCCCAAGAACATATGAACAGTTTTATGCTACATTTTAATAGATTTTTATCTCCGGTGCCATCTTGTTTGTTTCCTGACATCTACCTTTATGTGTAACTTACACCAAAAAGATTGTTTGTGAGGTTGCAGATCAGTGATGCCTGGTTGTTGACTTGCAGTAAATTTAGCCTGGAATAATAGTCATGTCAGAGGATGAACAGATTTACTCTGCCTTTAGGTCGGGTAAAATGGCCGATGCTATGGATCTTATTTAAGGGGTCCTCTAAAGAACTAAAGTTTGCCACTGGACATATTTATCAAAGGGCAGAAATGAGAATTCCTTAAAAATCTTGAATAGTGAGTGACTGGGTTTCACTGAGTGCGGCAAGTTTTAGTTTCTCTCTTTAATAAGTCTGCCCCCTTCTAAGGCAGTTATTGCCCCTTACTTACTGGAGAGGCCCATTTATTAAAGGTTGAATAATATATTATTATATATATTAATTCGAATATACACAAAGTTCGACTGAGAGGTTAAAGGGATACTGTCATGGGAAAAAATTTTTTTTTCAAAATGAATCAGTTAATAGTGCTGCTCCAGCAGAATTCTGCACTGAAATCCATTTCTCAAAAGAGCAAACAGATTTTTTTTATATTTAATTTTGAAATCTGACATGGGGCTAGACATTTTGTCAATTTCCCAGCTGCCCCATGTCATGTGACTTGTGCTCTGATAAACTTCAATGACTCTTTACTGCTGTACTGCAAGTTGGAGTGATATCGCCCCCTCCCTTTCCCCCCCCAGCAGCCAAACAAAATAACAATGGGAAGGTAACCAGATAACAGCTCCCTAACACAAGATAACAGCTGCCTGGTAGATCTAAGAACAACACTCAATAGTAAAAACCCATGTCCCACTGAGACACATTCAGTTATATTGAGAAGGAAAAACAGCAGCCTGCCAGAAAGCATTTCTCTCCTACAGTGCAGGCACAAGTCACATGACATGGGGCAGCTGGGAAATTGACAAAATGTCTAGCCCCATGTCAGATTTCAAAATTGAATATAAAAAAATCTGTTTGCTCTTTTGAGAAATGGATTTCAGTGCAGAATTCTACTGGAGCAGCACTATTAACTGATTCATTTTGAAAAAAATTTTTTTTCCCATGACAGTATCCCTTTAATAATGGCTAATATTCGATCGAATGGTTCCGACCGGAAAATTCGAATCGTATTCAATTTGTATTCAATTCGTACATAAAGTAAAATAAAAACTTGAATTTCAGGAAGGCTACTAACATCTTCAAATGGCTCAACGGACCTCAGCCATTGAACTGTTTCCATGGTCGAGGTGTGATAAATCTCACTTTGAATTACATTCAGATAGGGGGATTAAAATTCGAATGTGTGAATTTCGACACTCGGAAAATTGAATTCAAATTTACTACTCGACCCTTGATAAATCTGTACAACAAAGAGGTTGATCCATCAGATTTCTGCAGGCTCGAAGTTCTTGCCGGTGGGAGGTGTCTTGTTAATAAAGGAGCTGCTGAGAAATGCAGAGAGCACCATAAGGATGGCACGTGCTATAGCTACAAATGATCCCTACAGCAAAAATCCACTTCTGGAAACCATCCTGTAACCGTTCTACTGTGCAGCAGTGATTCTCTTGGGGCTTCATACATTTGTTCTCCGTTTTCACAGCTCTGAAGATGTACAGTACCCAGAGGAGAGGAACTCATAACTTATTTACATAACCACGATTGTTTGACCTTGTATAAATATCATTTATTTCTATAGGCAGCTTATCAAGCAGGGCATTGCACTCATACAACAAGCAAGGACTTGCAATCCATTAACCAACAGGCGGTGCAGAATGAAACCAGAGGGTTCTGCTCGTAAGATCTCACCATATGATCATATGAAGGTTTGGGGAGAAGTTGACCTGGTTATTTGCAGTACTTCAGTACCTCAATCCATTCCCAAGTGCGGCAATATTTTGTAACCATATTTCTTATTTCATCTTCTGTTCGACGTGTTCATCTGTTACGTGTATCTGCACTAATATAAAGCCACCGCTCTTTCACGACATGGAGATGATGTCTCTGTAGCAGTTGGTGCATGTTAATTCACAAACATGTGTTCTTTATTTCCTTTATAATTTGAATGTGAAACAGACTATATATCTGACCATGTAGACTTGTATTTTTTCTTTGCGATTGTAAATGGAAATCTTCATCCAGAATTGTGTGCGGGGATGTAGAAGGTTGCAGAGCAAATGCATTGGTAGAGATGAAAGGCTTCCTGAAACCTTAGCTTTGTTTGGTTTGCTGATTTTGCACAGCGATGTTTCTGTACAAGGAAGCCGGGTTATTTAAGGTGGTGGCAAGCGCCCCTGCATGCGCGCGCCTGTGGGTAAGTGGTGGCGGCAGTAGTGGTGAGGATGAAGAGTGGGCTTTTTCAGCTCTTTGTGTGTTCCCTGCCAGGAGCCACAGAGAGGCGTGAAAAAAACAAAGGCAGAATAGCTTTCACCTCCAGAAATCTGAACTTAATCATGAAACATGTTTGTGATTTCTAAAGCACAGCTCGTTTTTTTTTTGTACATTTTTTTTTTTGTACATTTAAAGGGTAAGATATATACTGAGTACAATTTATTTCGCTAGATCCTAGTGGCTGAAAGGCTCTGATAAAAGAACAAGCTGTCGTATATACGGTATTTGTATTGGACTTTTGCTTTTCAATTCAAGTGCAGTAATGTGTTTTAAAGGAGAAGGAAAGGTCTTTTTACTTGGGGGTGCCAAAAGTAAGGCTCCCTCAAGTGGTTGCATGTACTTAGCTAAAACCCCAGCCGGTGCTGCTATCGGAAGGAAACTGGACCAGCCCAGCGAGCACCACGGAGCGACCATCTTCTGGCTTCTTCTTTCTTCAAATTTCCCAGGGCAGATACATGCGCAGCAGAATGAAATAACAAACTTCATTGTTAAAGTTCGGCTTTTCGAGCCACTGCGTATGCGCAGCCGTGAGAGAAGAAACAAGAAGCAGGAAGTCTATCAATCCGTGGTGCTCGATGGAAGAAGCCTGGGCTGTTGCAGTTTTCTGCTTATAGGAGCACCGGGCCAGGTGTCAGTTAAGTACATGCGATCACTTGGGGGTGCACAACTTTGGTCACCCCCAAGTAAAAAGACCTCATTTAAATGAAAGGTTTGATGTTCTTGATCTAGTGGTTTTTTTGTTTTTTTTTTAATTTAGCTGTGGCATTATTGTAGTGTATGGCTGTCCCCTGGTAGGTCTCGGAGCAGTGGCTCAGGGGCTCAGCTTAAGGCTCAGTGAAGGCAAATTTGGGGAGAATGACTACTTGCTCTGCTAGATACACTTGAAAGCCCATACTGAAGATCTGTTAGGGGAAATTTGCTGAGAATGGCTAATGGCTCTCCTAGATACCTCTGAAAGCCCAGGCCGAAAGGGCTTGTTCACCTTCCTTTAAGTTGTCTTTTAGTATGTTATAGAATGACCGATTCTGAGCAACATTTCAATTGGTCTTTATAGTTTAAGTATTTGCCTTCCTTCCACCTTTGAAATGGGGGTCACTGACGCCAACAACAAAAAAATATATTGTTTTGTGAGGCTATAATTTAATGGTTATTATTCAGTCATTTCCCAGTCTCTCTTTCAAACTACTGCCTGGTTGTTTAGGTAATTTGGAGCCTAGCAACCAAATAGCTGCTAAACAAAAAGCAAAATAATTGAAAAACCACGATTAAAAAAAAATAAGACCAATTGCAAATTGTCTCGGAATATCACTCAAGTTGATGTAAAGGTGAACAACTCATTGAAGGCCGGTTATGGGGAAGATTTGGGGAGAATAGCCATTTCCCCTCCTAGATACACCTGGAAGCCCCTCTTCAAGATCAATTTGGGGAAAATGCCTACTTGCTCTGCTAGATACTGCATCCAAAGAATTTGCAGCACCCCCGAAATAATAAAACCGCCTTTATTTTCTTACATACGGCTCAGCAGCAACATACTTGCTCTGCTAGATACACCTGCAAGCCCAGCTTGAAGATCACTTAGGGTGAAATTTGCAGGGAATGGCCAATGGCTCTTCTAGATACATCTGAAAGCTCAGGCTGAAGGCCATTTAAGGTCAGATTCTGGAAGAATAGCCAATTCCATTCCTCAATATACCTGAAAGCACGTTTTTCGTCAATTAGTGTGACACGTGGGATAAAAAACATTTTCTATCTTTGATATTTTTGTAATTATGAAATATTACACCAATATTGTGCGATATCTCTGGCCTTGTTAAGAGCTACGGGGGCCTGACCAAAGTTTGGACTTCCAACGGGGGACTTGAACTAACGTCCTCCGTTGAATGAATTCAACCAAGAAGTTTCAGATTCAAGGGATATACAAGTCTAATTCACCACCATTGATCTACATGATGGTTATTTGGGTACAGACTTTTATTATATAAGCCCACCACTATTAAAACAATTTAATAACTTTATTTCTTTATTTTTTTTACAGGTATGCCAGCTGCATCTTTGGTGACCCCTGCTGATGTTATCAAGACAAGGCTGCAGGTGGCTGCCCGAGCAGACCAGACTACTTACAGTGGGGTCATCGACTGCTTTAGGAAAATTCTTAAAGAGGAAGGCCACAGAGCTTTGTGGAAAGGGGCTGGAGGTAAGAATGTTCCTTTCACCTATATTGCCATCTATTCATTTAAAAACATAAACTAATGATTATCCTTTATTTTTCAAGCACGTGTGTTTAGATCCTCTCCACAGTTCGGCGTGACTCTGGTGACCTACGAACTGCTGCAGCGATGGTTTTATGTTGATTTTGGTGGCGTGTAAGTATTCAGCTTTCTTATTTGCTGATGCTTCCTTATGTGCTTTGCCTAGGCACTTTCATAGCGAATTTTGTGTTGCTGTTGCCAACATTTGGGTAGGGTCAGTTTGCGGCAAGACTGCAGGAGGCACCCACACCCCTGGCACCCACACCCCTTTTCACTTCCGGGTGCAGCGCCTAAAACTTCCAGAGACATCAGATTTCCGCACTGCTTTCTAAGTTGACACCCCATGGAACAACGGAATTCATCTTCTTTGGGCTGTCATCCCCTTAATGAAATATCACATTGTGGGGGGAAAAGGAAAAATGCTTTATAAATAAGCCAATTTGTTCCCATACTGTATTTTGTCAAAATGGACCAAATGTACTAAAATTCAAACTCATAAGAAAATGCCAAGATTCCTAATTCAGCACCTTTGCCTTATGCCAGTATAGGGGAAGGTATCGTTGCCATTTGTCCGAATTCCATCAACCTTGGTCAGACATTTTGAGGCCTATTTATCAAAGGTCACATTTCGAATTCATGTGAATTTTCATTCAAATATACTCACAATTCGACTGGGAGGTTATTTAAGAAAAAAATTGAATGTCTAATATTTAATCAAATGGTTCCAACCCGAAAAGTTGAATCGTATTTGATTCGTACGAAACAAGTTTTTCCTCCAAAAAAAAATAAATCGAATGTCAGGAAGGCTGAGCCAAATGGCTCAACTGACCTGCCATTGACTTGTACATGAACTCGGCAGGTTTTAGTTGGCGAATATATTCAGTTGAGGTGTGATCAGTTTCACATTCAAATTTACATTCAAATAGGGGGATTAAAATTTGAATGTGAGTTTTGACACACAAGTTTGAATTTACTATTCGACCCTTGATAAATCTGCCCTTTGAGTTACTTGTCAGATGTGTCAGGTCGAGATATCCAAATTTCTGCATTATTCTTACTTTCAAAATTCTGAACCGAGCCAAATACCAAACTGTATCCTGCAAACAGTGCTAAGAATCCTGAACAGAAACCTGGATTCAATGCATCCCTTGAGCAGGTTCTGTTCCTGCTGTTGTTAAAGGAGAACTAAACCCTTAATTACAGGTGCCATCTTCTTCTCTTCGGTAATCTTTGGGTCTTCTTCCGGCGCTTCGGCAATTTCCTTGACTTTCGGCACATGCTCTGTTGCCGCAAAAACAATATTGCTACAACTGTGCATGCGACGATATGCTGCTCTCTTCCCGAAGATTACTGAAGTGAAGAAAATGATGCCCGTGAACTCTGATGCCCTAAATCTGCACCGCGGAGTAATTAAAGAGTTAGGGGCATTTACCAGGGTTTAAAACTCACTGTTTAAAACAAATTTTATTTCTCCCGTTCCAGGAAGCCGAAAGGGTCAGAGCCAGTTCCTAAATCTCGAATCACGCTGCCGGCTCCCAATCCTGATCACGTTGGTGGCTACAGATTAGCAGTCGCCACGTTTGCAGGAATTGAAAGCAAATTCGGACTCTATCTCCCCAGATTCAAGTCATCAACACCTACCTCTACATCGGCCATTGCTGCAAACCCTTAAGAAGATGTCCACGGCCCAGTGAAATTTAACGTAGTAATTTAATGGATATGTTACAACATTTCAGTCTTCTAATTCTGTCCTAGATTACATCTTTTATTCTAGAATGTGTTTGAGATTTTATGGCATCCATATATATTATATGTGTGGAATCATTATCCAGTGTAATTCCTGCTTGTAGCCGCCAGAGCTTCCTTTGAGTCAGGGACCCGAAACCTTATTGATTGCTTTTGAAATATAATAAAACAAAGGATATGTGACTATTGATAGGTCAGTTTTAATAACCCAGTGGAGACCATATTTCCCATGAAATGATATTTATGCATGTCTGGTTTAAACATGCAGCATTTAACGTTACACATTGCTTAGTTTGATGCGAGCACTGGGTGGATTAAATGTGCAGCAGCTTGCGGTCTATGGGTTTAACATACAAAAATCTGCCCCTCTATATGTCAGAATTTATCTTTACTACTTGCAAAAACATTACATCAGCAGCCAATGGAATAATATTTTCTGCAGTACTCGCTTACGGAATAATTAGTAGAAACCTTCAGTAGGGGAGCATTATTGCTCATTCCCTATCTGCCGAGAAGCAGTATTTCTAATTTTATTTAACTTGTATTCGGCCAAGATGTAAAAAATAAATCTCTTCGTAATGCTCCCATTAGGAGCTTTGTGTTGTTGGGCTATAAATTCTATTTAAGGTTTTTGTCAGATATGCACATTTCCCATAGATTAACTGTGTGGTCCAAGTAGCTCCATGTAGCTCAAGGTACTCAAGCAAAATCAGCTGTTACACTGAAGTTAGTGGGCAGGAACTTGCCAGAAACTATTGATCTGTTGCCCTGTCTGGCTTTTGGGCAATTACAAGATAGATTGTCACATGAGCAAGTGGCTGTTTGTATCTTGCAACTAATATAAGAGCCAAGAAGATGGTCTTCAGCTACAACCAACCCATTGTCTGTCTCTAGGGTGGCTTTACAGAGAGCCTCCTATTTACCCGTAGTCCTCCCCGTGACAGACATTGGTACTTGGAATTATAATCTAGATTGTCACATGAGTAACTGGCTGTTTGCATCTTGCAATTTGCTGTGAGAGTGGTGGCCAGCAAGATGATCTTCAGCTACATCCCCTTGTTTGCCTCTAGTAGTGGCTTTATGGAGAGCCCCTTGCCTCATATTTACTCATAGTATTCTCCATGACACATAACTACTTGAAATTACAATTCAGAAGCTTTGCTTTATCATAACAAAAACTGAAACAATGGCACATAATAAGGATGTCCTTTGTCATCTCTAATACAACCCAATTCCAGAAGGACTAAGGCAGTCATTTGGGTGACTCATTTTTTTTGTATTGACTGTGTTGAATGTCTGGCACATAAAAATGTTACCGGCTCATCTGTCAAACCATCCATGATAGACCTTTAGTAAAGAAGTCCTCTCTTCTTCTACACTTATTGATCATGGAGTCTGGGTGTGACCTGTATTTTGCTTTCTCATCACGCTTTAAGAAATCCCATGCCAACAGATGCCACAACAATGTGTTCCTTCTTCAGCCACCTCAAAACAGTGGGTGTTGATTCCCATACCAGCACTTTATCAGAGTGGCCCTTGTTATGGCTCAGCTCAGGAACTATGGGCATTAATCCAATGTGTGTGACACAACCGTGAACAACTTGCAATAAATTGCTTTTCATTTTGAGGCTGACAAACAAGATAAGCAGTGTTTAAATTAAGCACTTGTTTTATTAGCTGCTTTGGAAATTAAATAGGAATTCCATGTACTGTATTCATAGCTGCCTTACGGAGTGTTTGGAATCAGACTGATATTTATCATTTTTTGCTCACCGATCATTAAATTGACTTGTAGAAACAAATGAAAGTGCTGTGCATTGATTTATGCTGTAGAGCTGCAGAAGATACTGGAATTTCATACACTCGGCTCAACGTGTTTCTTTATAAATGACCAGACTGTCTATCAGACCATTGTGTGATGATGGTTTAATGAAAAAAATAATAATTTTTGAGTCTTCTTTTAGTTACATTTGTATATATAAAATGTTTTCGATGAGACTCCATTGCTTCTGAATGAAGGGGGCAGCTGATGGAAACAAGTAGATGCATTGGCACAGGAGATGGAGTCAGCCAGTTCTTCCTAAAGGCCAGTAATATCAGGATGCACTAAATGCCTCTCCACATAAGGTTTACAACAGGTAGTATTGTATCCTCTTGCTGCCCATGGAACTCAGAGCTCACAGCTTGAATCACTTGGGGCAAAGTCTGTATTGTTCAGACCGCATTAGGTATTCATAGATAATTTGTGAGACTGTAACCCGATGCTCCGTTAAAAATGATTCCATCTCAATCATTCATTGCTCTCCCTAATCATAAGTGCTACTTGGGACAAAAAGAGAAGACCTACCAAGGCTACGAGGTGTAAGTCCCAAGAACAAAACTGGTTGTTGATGTTCTGTAATATCCATATACACTTACAATGTACAATCAGAGAGCACAAGAAGAATGCAGGATTAAAGCTAGGCTAGTTGTGTATATGCAGGGAGTACACATTTCACCCAGATTTACATCAAGCTGGCGGCTATTAAAGCCGGAGGTGATCTTTACTAAATACAACATAATGGCTTCCTACTCGCATCCAAGTGGTGGCACAGTGCAATCTCTGCGAGTGGGTGTAAGATGATGTGTTCGCATATAAACGAGGCCTGAAGTGGTGGGTAAAAAAAATCCATTAAAAAGTTAAAGCAGTTTTTCAAGAAAATATTATCTAATAATAAGATATAAGAAATGTGATGTTTGCCAATGTTCTAGGGCAGTGATCCCCAACCAGTAGCTCGTGAACAACATGTTGCTCTCCAACCCCTTAGATTTTGCTCTCGGTGTCCTCAAAGTAGATGCTTATTTTTGAATTCCAGGCTTAGAAGCAAGTTTTAATTGCATAAAAATGAAGTATAGTGCCAAGTAGAGCCTCCTTTAGGCTGCCAGTCCACATAGGGGCTACCAAATAGCCAATCACAGACCTTATTTGGCACCTCAAGGCGGTCTTTTCATGCTTGTGTTGCTCCCCAACTCTTTTTATAGTTGAATGTGGCTCACGGGTAAAAAAGGTTGTGGACCCCTGTTCTAGGGCAACCAGGCTGCCAAAGGTTCTTGTCATTTGGTTACACATAATATATACGTTTGGCTGGTTTAAAGGGCATGTAAAGGCAAAAAAATAAAATCCCATTTTTTCTTTCTTTAATGAAAAAGAAACCTATCTCCAATATACTTTAATCAAAAAATGTGTACCGTTTTTATAAGAAACCTGACTGTATGCAGTGAAATTCTCCCTTCATTTACTGCTGTGGATAGGAATTGTCAGACGATCCCTAACTGCTGAGCAGGGAAACAATCATACTTATGAACAGCAGGGGGAGCCCCCGCCTTACTTCCCAGCCATGCAGAACTCAAGCAGCTTTGTTTATGATGATCCCTAAGCAGCCCAGACCACACTGAGCATGTGCACAGTCTTAGTCTTGCAAAGATGTTTAACAAAGTTACAAGATGGTGACCCCCTGTAGCCAACTTTGAAAGCATAAATCATTTGTTTGATTAGGCTTGTGGTGCAGTAAGTTCATGTTTATATTTAGTATACAAAATACAGCATTTCTAGCCTTAGTCTAATTTAGACTTTACATGCCCTTTAACGTTCTCTTCTGTACACGCTGAGATGCTTGAGTTTGCCGAGTTCCTTGAACTATGCAGCCTTCGCCATATATTACTCGAAGAAGAAAACTTCAAATCTGTTTGGTATTTTTTATTATGTTTTATGGGTCTCCCTGGTGTCATTCTGGGACCACAATCTACTTTCAGGCTGCTAATGTAACCTTCCATGAAATCATCTGTACCCAAACTTTTGGAGAAATACGGCTCGAATGCTCCTAAGTAATAGGCATTTAAAGCCCTGCTCCATAAAACTTGCAGATCTTGTACAAACAAGCAATTGTAATGGCTTCTTAGAGCATTAGACAGTCTTTGCAACAGCTTAGAGATAAGGCAACTCTCGTTAGGTTCATGCGTTAGACTCGTTTATTTTAATTATTTTAAATAAATATGTACCATACAGCAGACCGCAATAAATAAAGAGCAGTGATGTTCCTATAGACCGTCCATTCATAATGTTAAGTAACCATGTGAAATACCACATCTGAAGTCCCCCAATTTAGGGGGGGAAACCACATCTGCACATAATCATATCTACTTCAAATAGATTTAATATGGCTCTGCGAGCGCGGCATACGGTATAGTCTCTCATTTAGCCATGTGTTTCGAGGCATTAGACCGAGCCAATATAGAGCAGAACGCTGCTGAATCCATACAAACACTGATTTCAAAGAAAAACTAGGGTTAAATAGTTGTTTCAACAATATTGGATGTAAATTGTGTTTCTGAACTTCATGTATAAAAGCCAAAAATGTGTATTTATTACGATACCTGAATACGAGGCCATGTTAATTGCACAGGTCTCCGGCCATTTCCATTTCTCTTATAACTGTCATTCTTTTTCGAATAATTGGGGCTGAGATCTTGTATTAGAGGCAGACATCTCCCAAAGTGTCATATGATTTCATGACAAGGTGGTTCAGCCTCATTCAAATCTGCATCTCCTTTATGGGGACGGCCGTAGTTGTAGATTGGGAAGAGCTACGATATTTGTGATTGAGAAGATGAAGATTAAAGTGAACGTTAGCTCCGATGGTGAAAATAAAACTGCATTGCTTTGGCCCTAGGCTGAAGGGCTGATTTGGGTGCATATTATATGGTATGTTACTGCATGTGCTTATAAAACTAATCTCACATGCAGGAACACAGCATAATCTAGGGGTTTACATGTACATTTTTGTGGCTTTGGCGTATATTTTGCGTAGCTGGCTGCTGAACAGGCCACTCAAGTTCCACACCGCCAGCACTGATCATTTGATGTGGTAACTGCCATATGCCTGCACTTTGTACTTCCCATTACGGCCCCCTCATACCTCCGTCTTTTGGGAAAAGGAGAAATAAATTAAAATAAAAATCCAATGGGCAAAACGCCCCACTCTCAATCAGATTCATTAGATGAGGGTTAATGTATTATATATACAAGATAGTAGGATCGGGGAGGAAGCAAGGTGTAGAAATAGTGGGGGATGCTTAGTTGGGCATCATAGGGGGTAAGGGAAAGAGAAGATCTAGAGGAATTACATCACACCATCTCTCTGCTGTGTAAGGAATTAAAGGAGAATTCAACCCTAAACTTAAAAAAATCCCTACCCACTACCCTACATAGACCCCCCCCCAGCCTAAGTGTTACCCCGGGCAAATGCCCTTAACGTTTTACTTACCCCTCGGTGCAGATTCAGGCATCGGAGTTCACAGGCGCCATCTTCATCTCCGAAAATCTTTGGAATGAGCCTGGCGTGTCAGCACATGCACAGTTGGAGCAATTTTCTGTTTCGCAAAACAACTGCGCATGCCCTGAAACTCACGAAGATTGCCGAAGCACCGGCCTCATTCCGAAGATACTGATGCGACTGAAGATGGCGACTGAATCTGCATGGAGGGGTAAGTAAAATGTTAGGGGCATTTACCCGGGGTAACGCTTAGGCTGGGGGGAGGAGGGAGGGAGGTCTATGTAGGGTAGGGTTTTTTTTTAACTTTAGGGTTGAATTCTCATAAAAGGAGAATTATGGGAAGAAAAACAGGCAGTCAGTCCTATTGCCGTGTAGTTTTCATTGTTTCCTCTTTCTTATGTATTGGGAATATTTTGATGGATCCGGTTCTGTCCAACCAACTAATAAAATATCTAATTAAATGAATGTGCTTGTAAAAAACCCAATATGCCGCCCTGGTTGGAGGACGACATGTTTATCGTGTAAGGCTGGCGATGAAGTGGAATTGTCTTTCCTACACGTGAAATGACAAAATAGCCTTTAACTGGGGGATTTGGCTGAATCCCATAATATTTAGTCCTAAATCTTTACACTATGGCCAACAAAACCTCAAAGCCCTACTAGTCCTGAGATTTACTACAAAGGAGCCCAGGGGCCCATCAAAAGAAACAGAAGAGGAAAGATAACGGCTAAAGGCCATTAGGGCCAAAGCCTTGTCATTTTAATTGAAATGAGGATTTGGAATGATATCGTTTGTGGAATATTTTGGGGATGATTTATCAAAAACACAATCTCAAATATATTTGGGATTTGAAAAATCACACATTTTTTAAAATGTATTAAAGTTTAAAATCTCAAAAATTAAAACTCAAAATTCAAGACTACTAAAATTCTATAGAAGTCAATGATCTTAGAAGGAAAAACCAAAATAGATTTAGTAAATAGAATTTTTGTTACATGATTGCAAATATGAATGGCCCTTTGTTCCAAATTAATTTAAAAAAATAGATTTGGCTATTCTTGCTTTCAACCACACACACATATACCTACACGTAGCTTAATGGTGTGCAAATAACCTTTGTAGTCTGTTTACACAGACAAACCTGATTCACAGATTAAAAGGAAACCATATTACTCTAAAGGTGGCCATACACGGAGAGATCCGCAATATCGGATCCTAACGGTGGCTTTACGGGCGGGCGAATTGCGGGACCGCATCAACGAACGGATGCGGCCGCGATCCGACGGGATTTTTAGTCCCATCCGATCGAGATCTGGCCGACTTCTTGATCGGGGAAGCCCGTCGGGGGGGCCCCATACACGGGCCAATAAGCTGCCGACACGGTCTGTCGGCAGCTTTTATCGGCCCGTGTATGGCCACCTTTTCAAACCATTTCCCAACAATCCTTAGGCTCA
The DNA here is from genome assembly GCF_017654675.1 of Xenopus laevis. NCBI lineage: Eukaryota > Metazoa > Chordata > Amphibia > Anura > Pipidae > Xenopus > Xenopus laevis. The sequence continues at coordinate 33,436,459 of NC_054381.1, read as the reverse complement.
CAGAGTGATCCAACTCCTCCCTTACCTTAATTTGCTGTAAAGTGATGGATTCTTGGACTTGAAGTCCCTCTGTTTTCCATACTGGGTGGTGCACAGATTCTCTCGAAAGTGGAAAAAAACTTCAAGTCCCAGAATTTATTACTTTACAATGGAACAGGGAGAGGGAGATGCTTGATTATCCTGTGAGCCTCAGTGGGGGACTGGTCCCTGCAGCACAGGCAGACTATTAAATTGCTTTTAATCTAAGTAATCATGTTTGTGTAAAAAATAATACATTTATAGTTTTTTCTGGAAGTTCAGATTGTGTTTAAGCTAGGGATGCACCAAATCCACTATTTGGGATTTGGCCGTATCCCCAAATCCATTATGAAAGATCGAATACCGAACCAAATATGAATACTAATTTGCATATTCAAATCAGGAACAGGAAGGGAAAAGTGGAAAAAAACATTTTTACTTCCTTGTTTTGTGATAAAAAGTTGTGATTTCTCTTCCCGCCCATAATTGGGTTCAGCCAGGTATAAGGATTCGGCCGAATCCATTTGAAAAGGGCCAAATCCGGGATTTAGTGCATCCCTAGTTTAAGCGCACTTTTGACCAAACCTATGCTAAATAATTACTGAAGCCCTAAACATAGATTGTATTGAATTTTCTAGAAAACTTTTCTGAGGCACTACATATGAACCAAAGGGTTGCTGTGAATATTGATTAGTGAATCTGACCTGTTTCACTTTGCTGAAAATTTGAGATATGGCAAAAAAATTTCCAGATGCATTGAAGTCATTGAGCGCTTTTTCGCATGTCAATTTTCAAATAGCGCAGCATTTTTTTTGTACTAAACATTAGAGTCTAGGGGTGATTTTTTACATCAAAACTTCCCTAGTTCTGAGACCAGTGCAATAATCCATGATCCAAAACTCCAAGATTAGAGCAAAGAGTCTCCAAAGAGGATGGCTAGTTTAGCCTTCCAGTGCAATACATTAGTTATCTCACACGTACTCACCAGAGCAACTTGCCTTAAACTGGCCATACACGGGCCAATAAAAACTGCAGAGTTTGCCTATACTGACCACAATGGCAGCTTATTGGAATAAATAAAGCTGGCCATACACGGGCTGATAAAATCTGCGACAAACCGAGTCTGCAGTTTATCGGCCGGTCGATATCTGGCTGAAAGTTGGCCAGATGTCATTCGGGCAGCATTAAAAATCCGGTCGGATCGCGGCCGCCCATGTTGGCTACATTTATTATCCGATCGTTGGGCCCTAGGATCTGCTCAGCCTGATAACGCCTCAATGTGGGCATATCAGGGAGAGATCAGCTTGTTTGGTGGCCACCTTAAAGAAGAATTCAACCCTAAATTTAAAAAATCCCTACCCTACATAGACCCCCCTCCCTCCCCAGCAGTGTTACCCCAGGCAAATGCCCCTAACGTTTTACTTACCCCTCGGTGCAGATGCAGGCATCAGAGTTCACAGGCACCATCTTCTTCTCTTGGGAAATCTTCGGAAAGAGACTGGCATGTCTGCGCATGTGCAGTTGGAGCAATTTTCTGGTTCGCGACAACTGCAAATGCGCCAAAACACGAAAATTGCAGAAGCACTGTTCCCATTACAAAGAACTCCGATGCCTGCATCTGCACTGAGGGTAAGTAAAAGGTTAGGGGCATTTGCCCGGGTAACACTTAGGCTGGGGGAGGAAGGAGGGGGTCTACATAGGGTAGGGGGTAGGGGATTTTTAAGTTTAGTGTTGAATTCTCCTTTAAGGGACCCTCAGGAGGATCTGTCCAACCAATAACTTGGTAAAACTTGACTATGGAAATTTCCTCAAATGAGGAGCACATAATTGTGTTGATGAGGTCCTCAGCTGATGTATCTCCATAGGCCTGCTGTATAAAATGTGTAATGCACAGCAGTTTTAGACAAAGGAGCAAACCTATTTCTCCTAATCTCTGTCTGTTTAAAGGCATGTCACCTTTCAGTATAAGGGCACAGAATACTGTATGCAAAGAACATTCTAATTATACACATTTGTATATATGCATGTGGAACATTGTGTTCCTTACCTTAGAAGAAGTATTCTCGGTATGCATTTATAGAATAGAACCATCACATTATATAGAATTACATTGTGGGCACCCAACTGACACTGTCATATCTTCTGCAGACATTTCTAATCTCCTTGTGTCCATCACAATGAAGTGTAGTACATTTACAGATGGACAACCTACGAGTCCAACAGATGTCTGTGTATCTACATTTTACCTTCATTTTCTATTTTTTTCTTTACAAACAATAACAAGCCTCAAATTTAGCCTCTTATACAACCCCCTTTCCTTCTCTCTTCCTAGAGCTCTTGATGCCTTTTGACCATTGTCACAAAGATGTCAGGAGAGGGGAATGTCCAGTCAGCATCCGCACGTGCTCATCTTCAGAGCCATTTGAGACAATCCCATGATGCTGCCATGTTATGCTTATAATACCAAACTAAATAATACTTCCCTTTCCTCTGGCCTTAATGGTGGTGTTGCAGAAGATGTGGAGAAGCAACCAGCTGAAGTATTGGTTCTGAAATCATCCTCAGAAAAACGCTATTAGTTATTAGTTGTCTGTGCAACATATTTTATGCTCAGTCACTTTAATCATTTGGAAAACTCTTCTGGACAAATCCAATCCATGTTTTGAAGGGTCCAATATCTTATACAGAAGTTCAGAGACCTAGCATAGGGTTCGTTTGTGAAAAACAAAAATCTTAATGCGCCTCGCGCTACTTCTTTTTCATCTAGGAGATGGCAATTTTTGAAATTTTTAAATAAAGTCTTGCTACAACTTTGGACCAGAGGGGGGATGATACCAAGTCTGCACTCCTTGGCTTAGATTAGAAATTAAGTAGGAAACAGGAATATCACTGCCGGAAGAGAAATCTGTGATATAAGCAGGACGTTCACTTCAGAAAGCCACACCAAAATAGAGGACACTGAACAGCAGGAAATATTGTGCTTGCCAAGCCTGAGTCTCCTCCCTTCAGGTGGACAGATCCACAGCCTCTTCCTCTCCTTCTCCTCGGTTGGCTCGGATCTCGACTAATGTGCGGGCAAATCGGCTCCACTCATCGTTATGTGGAATAGCAAACTGAAGAGAGAAAAATATGCAGATATTGGAATTAACAGCTATCTCATTGTACATGTATTCAACACTCAACTTCAAGCAAATCTATTACAGGTATTGGATCCGTTATACGGAAACACTTTATCCATAAAGCTCCGAATTGCAGAAGGCTCGTCTCCCATAGACTCCATTTTATATAAATAATCCAAATTTTTAAAAATGATTTCCTTTTTCTCTGTAATAATAAAACAGTAGCTTGTACTTGATCCCAACTAAGATATAATTAATCCTTATTGGAAGCAAAACCAGACTATTGGGTTTATTTAATATTTGCATGATTTTCTAGAAGACTTAAGGTATGAAGATCCGAATAACAGAAAATTCCATTATCCAGAAAACCCTGAGTGTTCTGTATAACATGTCCCATATCTCTATTTAAATATTCACCGAAAAATGCTTTATTTAATCATTCTGTACAATTAGTCTCCAGCTTGTGCTGTGAATCCCCTACTAATAGCATGAGTACCAACTCATCGAATAAGGAAACTGTTAGGGAAGGGAGTGATTCTGGGTGTGGACTCCTGTCATCATTCAGTTGTCAGAAAGCCCAAATGATCAAATGTCACTTATTTGTTTGCACTAGTGAAAAGATTTCTCTAATAAAATAGAAGTATAAAAACAGCACATTTTCCACTAGGCAAACTGCCAAACACAAATAAAAAACTATATAGTAACATAAAAAAGTAATGCTCTAAGTATCAGCTATCAATACAATAATACAGCTGCAGAAGCACTGGAGAGGAAATATCTTCTAGAAATGACAGACCTTTAATTTTATTGAGTTACAAGAGCGCTTTAGCATATCTTATTGGAGGAAAATGTGACCTATGAATTTGTGTACTCCAGCACTTTGATGCTGACACCGCCAACACTCTCTTCAACTTCAAGTTGTGCATCTGAATGACATGCAAGTTTGGGGGTGGAAGGGAAGACCCTAAGTTCCTCCATCCAACCGCCCTTATCAATACAGAGCTGCCAAAAGCAGACAACACTGTATTCATGGGGTAGGGTCTCGTATAAAGTTGTCTCTACCATTTATGATATAAGTATTACTGGAGCTCACTAGTACACAGTATGTTTTAACATGATTGATGGGTCTGGCTTCCAATTAACCATAAAAGTATAAGTGATCAAGCCGGGTTAACAGTTGGCATTCCAAGTTATCCCATAGGTGTTCAGGTGGACTGAGGTCAGGGGTTTCTGCAGCCCAGTCAGATTCTTTCACTCCCATCTCTGCAAACCAATTCTGAATGGACCTCTGCTTTGTGCAAGGGGACGTTATTGTGCTTAAACATTGAACCGATTTTCCCAAAATGTTTCCACAAATTTCAAAACAATCAAGAATGAATGCTGTAGTTCTTGGAAGAAGGGAACCTAACCCTAACCAGGAGAAAAAACCAGACCATTGTTATTTCTCCACCAAAGTCCACAGCCACAATTACCTATTCAGCTAGGTAGCATTCTCCTGGCATCTGCCAAACCCAGATTCATCCAACAGATTGGCAGATGGTAAACTGGGATTTATCACTGAATACAATGTGGTCCCACTGCTCCAGCGTCTAATGGTGGCCACCTTTACACCACTCCAACTGACACTTGGCATTGTGCATAGCTGCCAGCCCATAAAAATCCATACTACTTATGAAATAATTCTTGTGCTGATATTCCTACCAGACACTGGAACTCAACAGTGACTTTCTAGTTGGGGTAATGCAATTTTTGAATTGGGTGTCCAGATGCTATTGGCTATATAGTGTGTCTGGATACTTATGGATATATAGTGGAATTAAACGAAGTTGTGTTTATCTAATAAAAAGACTAATTTCAGTTGTAAACATAGTTGTGCATAAATGAAATGGATGTTTCAGTATATTTCGTAATATAAACCAGCTGGCACAATAACGAAAATTCATGACTAAAGCAAACCGCATAATAATAAACACATTAAAATCAGATTAAATGACTACAGCTGAAATGTAGAAAGTAGTGATAAGAGGAAAAAAGGGTAGAGTAGATTTCGCTGGATCTCCCAAATTGATTGACATTGGGCTAGGCGCACATTTAATGATATTACTATGAATAAAATACAAAACATAATACATAAAGCTTAATTCACCATCAGCAACTGAGATATTTCCTAAATTCCATGGGAGATACCAGTGAGGGAATGTATAGTGCTGAAGCTTGTATTTGTCTGCACTTGTACTAGTTCCTCTTGGAACTAAAAGAAAAATTACACTGGGAAACCCTGGAGTTGCTGCCACCCTGGAAATTGGTCCTGTTGCCAGCTCTATGGTTCCAACTAAGGATGCACCAAATCCAGGATTCGGTTCGGGATTCTGCCTTTTTCAGCAGGATTTGAATTCGGCCAAGGGGTGGGAGGGAAATTGTGTGACTTTTTGTCACAAAACAAGGAAGTAAAAAATGTTTTCCCCTTCCCATCACTAATTTGCATATACAAATTCGGTATTCAGCCGAATCTTTAGCGAAGGATTTGGGGGGTTTTGGCCGAATCCAAAATAGTGGATTTGTTGCATCCCTACTTCCAACAGCAGGTTACGTCAACAGGTGAACCAGACCAGAGCCCAGTGAATCAGATGCAAACTTCACTCTGAAATTGCAAGACACAGCTTGCACCCGATTTTGGCCCAGTTGCGATAGACTCAACACAGAGCAGGCCTGCATTACTCTGGAGTTATGAGAAAGAACATTGCATTATGGGTAAAAAAACATGGTGATCTGCACTTTGCACACTGCACTTCATTATTGTCCCCCTACAGTGACTTTATTATGCTGGTAGAAAAAACAAAATGGGGTTCTTGAAATAATAAGGCTCATTTATGACAGCAAGTGCAGAGAGCAAAGCGCAATTTTGAGTACAATCCATGATTTTTACTGCAAAGTTTTTCTCCAATAATTTCCGCATTGTTTTGCTCACCAGGAGGGTGTAAGTGCAAAAAGTGCATTAGGAAGCAATTACCTTTAACGCATGCGGTTTTACACACAAATGACAGAGGCGAAATTTACTCAAAGGCAAATGTAGTGGCGGTTGTAAATCGGTTTTAGTTCTAATAACGCTAACAATTAATTTTACAGTAGTCACTATATTTTAATGATATACCTAAGAAGGATAGCAAACCCTGGTGATTTGGGTAATGTAGTTCCCTGGGCCTCATTTATTCACAAAGAGGCTTGGTCCAAACTGCTCCATATACAAAAGGGCTCATGGCCAGGTCCTAAAACTCCCCTAGATTGTGCATTAACAACACAAAAGCTGGGGAGCGTCAGACAAGGGAGCCCTATACACGTTTGCTTTTGGTAAATCCCTTGTGTCCACGTGAGCTGCACTTTAAACCTTTCACAGGATATTTAATCCAACGCAAGGTATAAAGTGAAACTTGCCACCTGATTACAATAAAAGCACAAGAGTTCCGTGCATGGGCCCTAAGGAGAGAAATTCAGCATGATCATCAATGCAGCGTTTGGGAATCTTTTTAGCAGCAGCAATATACGAGATAATTAAAATAACACTGGCATTTATTCCATGATAAAATCTGAAGCCGGTTACAAGGCAGGAAGGAATTCTTCCAGCAAATGAGGCTTGATTGAGGGTTTTCTTCTCCTTCTGTTTTAGAGGGATGGGCATTATTTTTAAATGGTTGAATGTGATGGGTGTGTGTCTCTTGTTGACAATGTGACCCATTGGGAGGAGGAATGTGGGATGGAAAAAGCATTGGGATTGTTTCTAATGGGTTAATAGAACTGTTGTAAGGAGGAATTACATGCAATAATGGGGAGAGGAAACAAATGTTCTTGCTGTTGGTAGTTACACTTGGTGAAGGTTCTATGTGGAAAAGAGAATGTAAGTTGAAACTGCAAGAGGCCTAGGGAACATTCACAGCAACAAAGATCTCTGGCAGATGTAGTTCCCTGCATACTGTCTGGGTCTTTCAGACTCTCCATCTATTCCGAAATGGATCTTGTCCTTTAAAAATATCCTTGGAAACCTGTCTCTACCGCCAATATATAGTGAATAAAGTACCCCCTCTTGTAAAATATAAGGATATTATAAGTTACCGAGGAGTTTCATGACCATATAAAAACACGAGGCCGAAGGCCGAGTGTTTTTATACAGGTCATGGAACTCCGAGGTTACTTCTAATATCCTCATATTTTACAACTGGGGGTACTTTATTTATTATAATACACAAGTTTCAGTGAGTCATGTGACAGAAATGACATCAGAACTCACCGTTTATAACTGATGACATCAGAACTCACCGTTTATAAGGATATAATTTACAGGATATTCATGGCTTTTGTGTATTATACAGCTATATGCCACATAAGTCTTTATTTTTTCCCATTGCTGAGCTTTACATTAACCTTGAATTTTGCATGCGTTTAATTTAATTAGGGATGCACCAAATCCACTATTTTGGATTTGGCCTAACCCCTGAATCCTTCGCGAAAGATTTAGCCGAACGGAATCGAACCCCTAATTTGCATGCAAATTTTTCTGCATATGCAAATTAGGAGTGGGAAGGGGAAAATTTTTTAAGTTTTCTGCCAAAAAATCACGCAATTTCCCTCCCTGCCCATAATTTGCATATTCGGATTAGGTCGAATCCTTCTGCCCGGGCCGAACCGAATCCTAATTTGCATATGCATATTTGACCGAATCCTGGCCAATTAATAATTGGCCGAAAATCAGCCAGGTATTTCTCAAGTAGGTTTAAAAATCCATGGGGCTGCTTTATGCAATATGGGGCCAATTGTTGGCCTGGCATGTGTTCAGATTGGGTAAGCTCCCCCTGTCTGGCAACTTCACCAATTAAGTGGCTATTTATATTTTAACAAGCAGAACTGAGCTGGAGTAAAGTAACTCCCTACCTCAGCCCAAGCACTTAGATTAATATGCAGAGTGGTGTCTCACTAAGACTCCATTCATTATAATGCAATAAGAGGGTTAAAGGACAATTCAACCGTAAAGTAAAAAAAACCCTACCCTACATAGACCCCCTGTCTCCTCCCCCCCAACCTACCTGCTACTCCAGGCAAATGCCCCTAACTCTTTACTTTACTACCCCTCGGTGCAGATTCTGTCCAGCAGAGTTCACGGACGCCATCTTCTTCTCTTCGGTAATCTTCGGGAAGTATTTTTGTTTTTATTTTGCATTTTTTTATTAAAATTGAGTCTATGGGAGATGGCCTTCCCATAATTCAGAGCTTTCTGGTTACCAGGTTTACAGATAATGGATCCTATACTTTTATTCAACTCAAGGATTACTTATAGTAATATTACTCAAGCAAAAGATTCGGACCTGGAGATTATACTTTCGAAATTATTTTGCTTCTGAGAAATAAAGGTACAAATATTCAGAATGATATTATGAAGAACAGAGTGAAGAAGATAAATTGCCAAATTAAATGCCAATACGATATTTTCTATTGAGAGTAATTGTTGGCCCAAGCCATAACCAAGTCTAGAATTTGAAAAAAAAGGGGGCAGGCATGAGCTGAGGACTGATTTGATTTGTGTTTATAACACTAGTAGCACATCATGCTGCATTTTGTGTCATATGTTAGCAAGGCGCCAAGAGTTAATTATTGCTAATGAAATGACATAAACCATCCCACACCAACTCAAAATAATGACATTACCAAATCCTTCTGATGTGCTCTAAACTGTAAGCACATGTGGAAATATCATTTGTCCGGCGTTGCACTAGGCATGAAATATGGTAGGGTTTGTCTGGGCCCTGCTAATTTCTGCTCTCTGCAGAATAATTACTCTTCGCTCAAGCAGATCTCCACGAAAAGAGGAAAAAGGCAGATTTTGCAAAAACCCAAGCAGGGAAGAGTCAGGAAACAGATATTTATAGCCTAGGGAGTGGCAGATATCATCCAAACCAGCAATTGTAGGCCTTACCCATGTAATTACAGGACATTTTTGGCATTGCTTCTTCACCGTTGGCTAACTTTACTCCCTTGCATTTAATAATGTTATTAATAAGTTGCCTTGGTGAATGTATGCAAATGGAAAAAGACTTTAGAGGTCAGAAAATACTGGAGGTCACGTCCAAAAAAAGACAACATTTTGGAATACTTCCAGTGCGGCTGATTGCCTAGTCATTTCAGCATTACTCAGAATCTCCTCGTTGGCTATCCAATCACTAAATCTTTTGGGGGGGAATGCAAGAATGCTGCCCCTGAGCTTTCAGCACATTTACTGACAGAAGCCATCGTCTGAAGAGTTTCATTAATAGGTAATCTTATTTTCAAAAGAACATTAACTATTTATAATGCTGTGTAAAATGAAATCCGCCCGTGAGAAAAGCTGCGTAAAATAAAAGGCAAATTTATCAAGGTGTATTTTATTTTAGGGAGCATAGTTCACTCGGAAATCATCATGATAGGCAGGCATCAATCCGGACCACCAAGAGTAGAATTCAGGAGCCCAAAAGGTTCAAATGGTAAAAAAGTTTTTATTTCACATTATGTTAAAAAAAAACAGAAAGCCTTACGCGTTTTGCGTCACCAAGGGACACTTAATCATATTAAGTATCCCTTGGTGACACGAAATGCGTTATGTGGATCAGATTGATGCCTGCCTATCATGATGATGTCGGAGTGATCTACTCTCCCCCTATGCTGAAGGTCTGGGGCATGAGCACCCGGACCCACTGAGAAAGCGGTAAGTTTATATACACTTGAAATCCATGGCTTGATCAGCTTCTAGCATTTTCATTTACCTGTATTTTATTTTTGGCTGTGCAAAGGCCAGATTTGCCACCATTAATTTACAGTGCTTCAGACCTTTGTAAAATTCGGTGGAAGTCACTCTAAGAAAAAACACGTTGCAAAAATGATGCTGTCTTTACATAGAGAAGCCTGCCGATGTGTGTGAATTTTGTCACCATTTTTTACACCACATAATATATGTGCCCCTAAAGCTCATTAATAACCAACTGTTCCTTGTTTGTTACCCGCAAACCTCAGAATTCCAGCATCATTGTGGGTGCCTGCTAAATTGCCGGTTTATTCAGCAATGTGGATGCAAAGTAGAGCCCTATACTATGGAGCCTATTTATCAAATTTTAGCGGTTTTTGAAACCACAACTAAATTCACAAACTCTAAAACCATGAATGTCATGACATTTATTAAAAAATACAAATAAAATTAAGCTGAATGATGCACTTAAAAATATGAATACCATGAAAACCTCTAAAAATTAGACAATTGCTAGTGAAAAAGAAATCTGAAAACCTCTAAGGGTGGGACTACACGGAAGTTTTTGGCGCGTTCCGACAAAACGCATGCGACGGAAGTAAGGTAAGTGAATGCATTGTCGGATGAAGTCGCATTGTTGATCCGCCGCGTCACGACTGCGGATGCTGCATGTTGTGTCTGCATCTGACAGTTGTGTCTCGTCGGATCAAAGCTGCGACTTCATCAGACAATGCATTCACTTACCTTATTTCCATCGCATGCGCTTTATCGCAGCGCGTTGGATCACGCCGAAAACGTCAGTGTAGTCCTACCCTAAAAGTCAGAATTGATTTTAAACAACCCAATAGGATCATTGACTTCTATAGCACCTCGACAACTTTTACGAAATTTTGTATTAGTGATTTTTGTGGTTTTTACACTTAATAAATCTTGACTTTTTAGATCTTTTTTAAAAACATTGGGAAAACCAGGATTTTTTAGAGATAAGTAGAAAAAAAATTGAAATTCGATTGTTAGTAAATGGGCCCCTATGTATACGCTGTACAGAAATTGTTAATACATACAGGTATGGGACCTATTATCCAGAATGCTCGGGACCTGGGATTTCTGTAATTTGGATCTCCATACCTTAAATCTGCTAAAAAAATAATTTCTACATTCATTAAACCCTACAAGCATGTTTTGCTTCCAATAAGGATTAATTATATCTTAGTTGGGATCACACACAAACTACTGTTTTATTATTACAGAGAAGATGAAATCATTTTTAAAAATGTTAATTATTTGGATAAAATGGAGTATACAGGATATGTCCTTTCCGTAATTCAGAGCTTTCTGGATAATGGGTTTCCCAATAACAGATCCCATACTTGCATTTATTCAGTCGGGCACTGGTACAAATATATGTGGGTGGCATATAAAGTGCAGACACAGAACACACCGGCACAACATGGGTATTGCTAGCAGGTTTAACCTTGCTCGTTTATTGCGGATGCAACGTTTCGGGGCGTGACCCCTTTCTCAAGGGGTCACGCCCCGAAACGTTGCATCCGAAATAGACGAGCAAGGTTAAACCTGCTAGCAATACCCATGCTGTGCCGGTGTGTTCTGTGTCTACGCTGTTTTTGAGGTTGTACAATTCCTCTATCATCGAGCACCTGGGATTCGTTTGATTCTGGACGGCCAGGATGTGCGAGTGTAAGTTTTTCTGTTTTTCTTTTTGGCATATAAAGTCAATGAAGACTACAGTGGTTATAAAAGTTCATAAAGGAATCGGGCAGAGCCATGTTTTATATGTAGTTTATGCTCACTCACTGTCAGTCACTAAATCTAATAGTTGAACATCCATGACAGGTTTTAAAAATGAATTAAACTTTTTTTTTAGTGTGCTTGGCTTTAACTTTATAGCTAAAGTATGATCTCTGCAAAAGTCATCCAAGTGCAGGTCCTTATGGGTCAGTCAATTATGTAAGAGGAAGCGGAGGGATGTGCTTGCCAATCTGGCTGTCATAAAGCCCAAGAAAGCTAGTCAGGGGGGTTACTCATTATACAGTTCCCAAGGAGCCATTTTCAGGGAGCCTTCCAGGACAGTATCCTCACAGTTTATCAGTGTTTCTGCCCCTTATTCCTCTACTTCTATTTAGTGGAGAAAGCTACATCTTCTAGAACCAGAATGAGTGAACATATTTTCATTGATACACAATATTAAAGGGATAGTCATGGGAAAATATATCAGTTAAAAGTGCTGCTCAAAAGACCAAACAGGTCCCACTGCGACACATTCATTTACACGGAGTAGAAGAAACAACAGCCTGCCAGAAAGCAGTTCCATCCTAAAGTGTTGGCTCTTTCTGAAAGCACATGACCAGGCAGAATGACCTGAGATGGCGCCTACACATCAATATTACAACTAAAAAAATACACTTGCTGGTTCAGGAATTTAATTTTATATTATAGAGTAAATTATTTGCAGTGTAAACATCCTCGATTTTTAATTAAATTCTGAAAACTTTGTGATTTTTTAAAGTCAGATTTTATAAAAAAAAAAATCACGTGATTTTTGCCTTCTGAGTTTAGCAAATAACCCCCCAAAAGTTAACTAAAGGTGAACAATCCTTTTAAAAGTCTCCTGTTGGGTTTGGGTTCTTGACCGCCCTTCAGTTGCCACGCCCATGGAGCTCCTCACTTAGGATCCAGAGATCTCCAGGAGACAAGCAGTGCACCACACAAGATATGATGCAGAAATTGTCTGTTTATTAGCATGTAAAGCTAGATTTTATATACTAACCATGTAATATAAGAATTTAAAGGTGAAGGCATACGAATCATGATTTTAAGCATATTCCTACATCTCCTATCCTACTATGGGAAGTCCTCCTATCACCAACAGTGACCAGAAAATGTAGTTTGCCTTTGATAAATTTGTCCAACTGAAATACCGTTGCTTTCTTTGATACATACCCAATGTAATAATTCAGCAGACAATACTTTTTTGCTTTTTTTTAGCTCCTTGTAACTGTGCCAGAGTGTAATAACTTTCTTGCTTTTTGTTATGACTTCAGCCATGTCTGTTCTGTCATTATAAATATTTTTTTTTGATCGCTTTATGTTTGAAACTGTATTAATTCATTCCAATATAATGAATGTGTTCTTAGGTCACATGTTTATTTTGGGGTATTATAAACTTAAAAAGATTTACTGATATAACACAAATGATCATTAGAGCCAGTGACTGCCTGTTCCAGTTTTACTGTACCTGTAGAAGCTTTCCAAATATAAGCACATTAAGCGAAAATAAAATATTTTGCTTTCTCCACTTTGATTTTAATTGTTGGTTAAGTGGGTATTTATTGTCGCCTGCCGCACTTACACGGAAATGATATAAATCAGTTTCCAAAATTCCAGAGACATGAAGTTATTAAGCTGCATTAAACCTCTTTTTTTTTTTTTTTGGTGTATATACTCCTCGGTGTACCATGGAAACACAGCTGCAAATTCATATGATTTCAAATTGAAAGGAATTACCAGTCATAAAAACAAACATTTAAGAGTAATTAACAATTCCCTTGCAAAGTAAAATGCTATTGGATGTGACATTTAAACAGCATAAAAAGGCAAAACAGCACTTAAGAGTTTGTGTATTAGTCATTTAGAACTTAAAGTGATACTGACACTAAAAATGTTCTTTTCAAAATAGTAATCTACATGAAAAGTTACCTATAGGTCATGTTGATCATATTTTTTACTGATAGTTCTGCTTTTGTAGGTAATTGTTACTTGAAGATCCTAAACCTGACTCTTTTTGCCAACCTGACTGTCCCTTCTCAATCTGTCAGTTAGAGTTTCTAATGCTAACAGACTCCTGCTGCACAAATATGGCAGCCCCCTCATTGAGGAACAGGGTAATTAAAAAGGTAATGTAAAAGCATCAGGCAAATACTTTTATGGCAAAATGATAAATAGCACTCAAAGATAATGATAGATAATAAAAAAGGTTATTTTCTGATGTCATTCTCTCTGTAAAGGTCAGGCCACACAGGGCGTTTTGGGGAGATATGGTCACCTGGCGACTAATCACCTCGTTGCCCAAACGTGAAAACTTCGGGCAACTTCGGAAAACGAATCGCTGTGTGTGATTACTGCCATTTTTTCATTTAGCCGGCTAAAATGAAAAAACGCCAGTGCTAATCACATGCAGCAGTTCCTTTTCTGAAGTCGCCCGAAGTGGAAACTTCAGGCAAATTTGGAAAACGAATCGCCGCATATGATTAGCACCAGCGTTTTTTTTTTTTCATTTTAGCCGGCGCAGAGTCAGGGAAGGCGTTTGGGGAGATTGGTCGCCACAAAAACGAGGTGATTAGTTGTCAGACGACCAAATCTCCCCAAAACGCGCTGTGTTGACTTACCCTAAGAGGGATTGAAATGATACTGGGGTATAGGTAAGAACATAGCTCACTAATCACCAATAGAATTAGCTGTAGGGACTGTTACATCTGGACTGAATATTTACTAAGATTAAAAGAAATGTATGTGTAGGTAGTGAATGAAAGTGGTATTGCACCCATAAGCTTACAATCAAGAGCAGGGATCCCCAACCAGTAACTCGCGAGCAACATGCTGCTCACAAACCCCTTGGTTGTTGCTTTCTTATTTTTGAATTTTTGGGTGAGAATATGTTAGTAAGTACAGGTATGGGACCTCTTATAACAAATGCTTGGGACCTGGGTATTTTCTGAGAAGTGATCTTTCCATAATTTGTGTCTCCATCCCTTAAAGGGGAATTCCACAAAAACATAACTTAAGCTTTTTGAAAAGTAAAGATAATTCCAAGCAACTTTGCAATATACATCAATTAAAAAATATGCAGACTTTTCATGATTTTTAATGGTTTCTGACAGTTCCCCAAGCCCAGCCCCCTGCTCTCCTGCTGATCTTTCTGACTACTTTGCTGAGCTGGCTGACTACTGTTACTGTCCTTAACCTGCATCCTCCAAACCCCACAATTCCCTCACATGTGATTTCAATAAGGAACTACAGTGCAATGCATTGTGGGTTATGTAGTTCCTGCAGGCTGTCTGTAAGCTGTGGAGGAGTTGTTACAATTTGTAACATCAGTGTTTAGTCCCTCCTTCCCTGCCGGGATTTCAAATGATGCAGAAAGAGAAGAACTGTTAAACAGCTGGATTTCAGCATAGAAAATGCCATGTATTCATACTTTTTGAAAAACAGGTAACTGTGATGAGTATATTAGGGGTTTCTGTGTTATGTGGGCCTCTTTATATCAAATTTTGGTTTGGAAGCCGGAGTTCACCTTTAAGTCTGCTAAAATCATTTAAACATGAAAAAAACCCAATAGAATTGTTTTGCCGCCAATTTGGATTTATGCAGCTTAGTTACCATCAAGTACAAGGTACTGATTTATTATTGCACCAAAAAAGAAAGTAATTTTATAAATGTAAGTTACTTAATTTAAATGAGGTCTATGGGAGATGGCCTTTCCATAATTCAAAACTTTCGTGATAATGAGTTTCCAGATAACGGATCCCATACCTGTACAATTATGGTGATGCTGGTAAATTGGCCTGAAGAAATGGGCTCAGTAATGTTCAAATCTGAAAGAGATACCAAAATGAACTGTTTCTGCTCTCAAGAATTTTTTTCTTTTTTACAAATCAAAATTCTGCTCGTCTTAATCTAAGAAAACTGAAAAGGTAAACGATTGAGGTATAATTAGGCTCCAAAGGGGTGACTCAATATAGTGTTAAATCCATTAATGCTCTGCAAAGTCATTCACTTTCATACATCGTGATCACTTTTAATGGATATTATACTTAAATAATGAATTACGTTTTAGCAGCCTTGCCAGTCAAGTGAACCATTATTTTAAAACCTATAAGTGAAGTAATTAATGCATTTATTTGCAGTTATAGGAAAGCAATGTCAAGCTTGCCTTTAAAATGATTTCTCTTTTAATAATTAAAGCTACCCACACATTTGAGTTTTAGATAAAAGATCTAAGGTTCTGCCATTTTACACTATAATTTTTTCGTGATTTCCTTTAAGCCTAAGTGCACTGGAGTCTTTCACCAAGCATATGATATACTATACACCCAAAGGAAAAGTACTTTTATGATGAGCCATTTTAGATGATGAACATGCCCTTTAAAGGAAAACTATACCCCCCAAACAATGTAGATATTGCATAAAACAGCTCATATATAAAACCCTGTTTCATGTAAATAAACCATTTTCATAATAATATACTTTTCTAGTAGTATGTGCCATTGGGTAATCATAAATAGAAAATTGCCATTTTAAAAAATAAGGGCCGCCCCCTGGGATCGTACAATTCACTGTGCACACAAACAAACAAAAACTATACATGTTAGGTCACATGAGCCAATTAACAGACAGAGTTGTGTCTTATGCTTCAACACTTCTTCCTGTTACAGTTAGAGTTGTAGTATTTCTGGTCAGGTGATCTCTGAGGCAGCACACAGACTATCACAAAATGGTGGCTCAAGGCAAGAGATGTAAAAGGGCAAGATTTACTTAAATATATATTCCAGTTTGGTAAGATTTTTTAATATGCCACTTAATATGATATGAACTATCTGTTGCTTAAATATTCATTTTGGGGGTATAGTTTTCCTTTAAGGGCTATAATGAAGAAGTGCTTAATACAAAAACATAAAAATGTGTCAGAAAGCATCCCTTCACTCCAAGGCACTTAAGAAGAGTGATTGTAAAATTTCAGCTTTGTATTTGTAGCTACTTCAAGCATATAATGTAGTATTTGAATTCTCTCTTACCAAATTTGTTCTATAAATTTCACTGCAAGAAAAAGCAGTGCAGCTTTAAAAAGAAACATTTAGGGGGTTATTTACTTAGATCCAAATTTATCTCATAACATTAATTTTAGCTTATTTTGATTTTAGTTTAACTAGTAATAAAAAAAAAAACTAATTTAAGCGGATTGTGAAGAAAAATCAATGAAATCGATCAAAAACTCGAATCACTAATTTTTCGGGCATTTTTCCTGAATCACTCGATTTTTCCCCGAAAATCCTGAAAAGGTTTGATTTTTCAGCTAAATCCGGCGCAGACCACAATAACTTCAAATTGGGATAAGTGCCTCTCCCTTTGACTTATACAGGACCTCGACAGGTCTGAGATGGTGAATTTTCAGATTGACATTTTGCAGCATCGGGGTACAGGTATGGTATCCTTTATTCTAGAAACCCGTTATCCAGAAAGCGCTGTATTACGGAATGGCCATCTCCAATAGACTCCATTTTATCCAAATAATGTACATTTTAAAAAATGGTTTTCTTTTTCTCTGTAATAATAAAACAGTACCTTGTACTTGATCCCAACTAAGATATAATTAATCCTCAGTAGCGATCCTAGAGGGGGCGGGCCCTGGTGCGTGACGCGCAGCCGGGCCCCATCCCTCTCCTTACGGCCGCATTTGGCCGCATTTTCAGCGGTGAACGGAATGGCGGGGGGCCCTGAGGGGGTGCGGGCCCTGGCCTGCTCGCACCTCCTGCTCCCCCGGTAGTTCCGCCACTGTTAATCCTTATTGGAAGCAAAACCAGCCTATTGGGTTCATTTAATGTTTACATGATTTTCTAGTAGACTTAAGGAATGGTTATTACAGAAAGATCCATTATCCGGAAAACCCCAAGTCTCCAGCATTCTGGATAACAGGTCCTATACCTGTATTTTTTCCATGTAATGTAAAATTCGAGTTTTGCCCCAAAAACAATTAAAGGTTTAATAAATAACCCCCTTAGGGTTACCACTGTAAAAATTTAAAAATAATAGCAGCAGTGTTATTTCTGTTATCTTTCTTTTGCTATCAATTGCCATCAGGGGCGATCCTGCCAAATTTGCCGCCCGAGACGGCCTTTGTTTTTGCCGCCCCCCGCCTCCTCACGGCACTCACCTTCAGCGCCGAACAGGGGTCCGGGGGGTCCACGTCGCTAGTGCAGAGAGCACAATTGCGCTCTCTGCACTAGAAGAGCTGAATTTCCGGGTTGAAAACCAGAAATTCTGCCCTTAGTTACCAGGAGCGGCTTTTTTGCCTCATAGGCGGAGCACCCCTGATTGCCATTTTGGTTGGCCCCACTGGTAGGAAACTAACAAAATGAATGGGGAAAAAACCCCAGCACTGATGCCCAGCTAAAATTCCACATATTCACCACCCAAGAGGTTAATGGAAAGAAAAATGTCCAGTAAATTGTCCGCTCCTCTTCTATCCCAATACACAGTAATGAAGAGGTTAAAGCAGAAAGATCAGCTCATTTACCTCCAGCTAACATAAAAGATCCAGATGTACAGCACCCATGAGATTAATAATAGAACAGTTCATTTACCCCAGCTAACATGAAAATGATTTCCAGCCCCCTAAGATTTCCTATCAATTTGGTAGTAATTACAATAGTATGTTCTCTCTGTGTATATGCATAGATCTTTCCGTACTTTGGATCTTTATACCTTAAGTCTACTAGAAAATCGTGTAAACATTACATTAACCAAATAGGCTGTTTTTGCTTCCAATAAGGATTAATTATATCTTAGTTGGGATCAAGTACAAGCTACTGTTTTATTATTACAGGGAAAAAGGAAATAATTTTTAAAAATTGGGATTGTTTGGATAAAATGGATTCTATGGGCTTTCTGTAATTTAGAGCTTTCTGGATAACGGGTTTCTGGATAACGGATCCCATACCTGTATTTGCAAAATAAAAGTGCAGGGTATTTCAGGCAATGTACCTAATCTGCCCTGACAATGCTAAATTATGCATTAACCCACCCCAAATCCTGCCCATTACAAGTAAATTCCAACTCTTGTGCACTCTGCTTGCCAGGGCTCTCCTGTGAATGACAGTTAGCAAGATCATCATCGGCTTAGCTTTAGGATAGGACTGCTAATAACTCTTCCAAGTGTTTCCACTGATTAAAATGCTAAAAAGTTACAGAAAGATCCATTATCCAGAAAACCCCAGGTCCCAAGCATTCTGGAGAACAGGTCCCATACCTGTAGAATGTGTAGGGTATAGACATGTTATAAACCAAGACTGTGATTTCACTTGAAAATAGTAATATACTTCATATTCAGGTACGGGATCTATTATCCAGAATGCTCAGGACCTGAGGTTTTCCCGGATATAATATGGATCTTCATACCTTAAGTCTACTAGAAAATCATTTAAACATTAATTAAACCCAACAGGCTGGTTTTGCTTCCAATAAGGATTAATTATATCTTAGTTTGGATCAAGTACAAGGCACTGTTTTATTACTACAGAGAAAAACAACATAATCTTTAAAAAAAATGTATAATTTGGATAAAATGGAGTCTACAGGAGACAGCTTTCCCACAATTCGGAGCTTTCTGTATAATGGGTTTCCAGATAACGGATAGCGTCAGTGGCGGAACGACCGGGGGAGCAGGGGGTGCGAGCGGGTCAGGGCCCCCTGGCAGCCCGCACGCCACTGAAAATGTGGGCTGTACGGAGGGGGCGGGGCCCGGCTGCGCGTCACGCACCAGGGCCCACCCCCTCTAGTTACGCTACTGGATAGCGTTACTGTAAAATGAAGCTTTTTATTTAGCACACATATAGGATCTGTTATTCATTTGGTTTAGGACTTGGCTGTATCCTAGAACTTTTTTGGGGATTCAAAATCGGAATAAAGATTCTGTGCATCACAGAAAATCCTCTGGTAGATTTTGTTTCCACTTGCGTGAGTCTCTAATATTATCCGTGAAAGGATATGTCCATCAACGAGACTTATGTTCCTCCAGTACAGGCTAGAACGTCACTCAACTGTATATTTACCCGTTTTTATAGGCTATATATTTTATTCCAATATTAATGTGGTGATTTTTTTTTACTCTTCCAATTAAATTCTATGTGTAAAACTTTACTATATTATTTTGAAATATTAAATGTTACTGGGCATAGCAGATGTGTGTTTTTTATGATCACAGATTATCATATATATATGTTTTATGTATACAAACCGTTGAATATTATTGTTACATACCATGGTACCGTACTTTTCTGTTGGCCCGTATTCCCGTACGTTTGTCTTAATAAAACATGGCTCTTTCACATAACCTTATTCAATTTCATTCCTTCGTTTAATGGAAAATAATATAGTGTGACATGCTTCATATTAACTTGCTTGCACTTTGGCAGGGAGAATCAGTGTCGTTAACGGTCCATTTTCCACATAAAATCAGGGGTTCGGTACTTCATTTATCTTAATAATATGCATGCAGATAAAAAGTTATTTTTATTTTTTTGCGTTCTTTTACTAAACATTGCCCGAGTTTAGTGAGCCTTTTTATGTAGTAAATTATGAGCAGTTACTACTGGAAAAAAAAAAAAACTAGTGTCCAAGTCAAAGAATCCACAGTCTTTGCCTAAGATGTCGATGAACGTTACATTCCCATGTGTGCCAAGAAGGGACAACGCTAAATATCCATGTGTTTTAGAGCAGCCTGTCTTGCTCCCAAATTGACATTGGCATGCTGTTTTAGGGTTTGCAGCTAAAGATCTCAGCTGGAGAAGGAAGTTATGGGTCATGCACACTAATGTAAGCTGCTCATTAGCTACTGAATTTAAACATTTCATTTAAGGATCAATTTGATTCGCAGACAGGCGACTATATAAAAACCCCGCTGCCTCTTCTGAAAAAGAACATTCTGTAAAATGGAATCAGAGAAGAAGACTTTTATCCCAACTATGCATTATATGTCCCTATCAACTGGAATTCGTTATGGCTTGAAAAAATAAATAACACATGGGATTAATGTCGTAAACATTGCAAGGCTTCCATACATCCACCGTATGCGAACTGATATTATAATGAAAAACACAAGTATTCAGAATGATAATGGTCAGGCTTGGCTTTTTCCGAGCTCAGTACACCCCCTACGGAGGCGAGCAGAGTTAAAAGACTGTACCAGTCTAGTAATAATCAGGAACGTTTAATAGCCTTCATAAAACAAACTAATTAGATTTACAGATTTCAAAAGAATGCATTTTCAAGGGAAACGCTTCTTCGAGGCACTCCTGATTTATATTTTGGGGGCTAAATGAATTGATCTTTTTAACTAACATGAGCTGGTTAGGATGGAACATGATTTAACCCCTAAAGGGCAGCCGATTATAAAGCTTCATACACACAGTCCTTGTTCCTGCCAATATCATGGAGACATTCACTACATGCAATATACTGGGTGTTTATTTTGGCCAGAGTTTCATTTTAACCCTTTAAGTGCCAGCAGAATTTCACATTTTGGTTACGCGAAATGCCAGCCGTTTTTGAAACATTTTGTGCTCTCTCACTTTAGGGGCATTTTCTGAGGGGAAACCTATAGTTTACCTAGGAAAACTATACATTGTTTTTTTCGGTAGAAACTGAGCTTTCTAAATCTGCCTGAGTTTTCATGTATTTCCACCTGTGCAAAAAAATTTATAGTGCTAAATACCAAAAAAAAATGAAAAATTACCATTTTTCATCGTATATCAATTTATACCAGAAAAATATTTCATTTTAGGGATGAAAATCCAACTGATTTGGAAAGCCTTATGTCTCTCGAACGTGCCAATACCAGATATGTATAGTTTTAGGGAGATTTAGGATTTCTGTACAGCAAAAACTCCCGGCAGTATATTACCGAATTTTGAAAGCACTAAGGCAGAAAACAGCATGCTTTAGATTCCAAGGCAAAAAATCCTGAAACCGTAGGTTTACCCCAGAAAACCATACATTTTTGAAAAGTACACATTCTGC
The DNA here is from genome assembly GCF_017654675.1 of Xenopus laevis. Lineage (NCBI taxonomy): Eukaryota > Metazoa > Chordata > Amphibia > Anura > Pipidae > Xenopus > Xenopus laevis. The sequence goes on along the minus strand of NC_054381.1, from coordinate 33,414,748 downwards.
CGATTACAAAATGGGTAACTATGTCTCTCTACTCCCAACTACCAAACATAAAAGCTTGTCTGAAAATAGCGGTTTTTCAAAAAAAAATTCAAAATTCTGAAAAATCATTTCAAAGGTTTTATTTTGCTGCTCCGCATATCCCAAACTATATTAGGTACCAAGAAAAAGCACCTGAAATATGATTGCCAGGGGTCCACTGAACAGTTTGATACCTATTATGCATAGGTTTACCAAAGTATCTGGCATTTAGAGACACCAATATGAAGTTAGCACATCCAAATTGATCAGGACTTTACTTCAGCTACTGAGAAATCAACACATTGACTGCATTTTTTGTGGGGTAAAAACACAGAAATATATGTTTACCCCCCAAACCCATATATTTTTGGAAAGTACACATTCTACTGAATCTAAAATGGGTACCCATGCCTTTCTGCTCCAAACTACTGAGTCGCAAGGCTTTCCCAAAATTGTCGGTTTTGGTGAAATATCTGAAAATTGCCTCAAACCTTCAACTTCCCAGCACCATATCGCCCATGTATCATTACGTACTAAGAAAAAGCACCCTAAATATGATTGCCAGGGTTCCTCTGAACATTTTGGTGGTCATTGTTCATAAGTTTACCAAAGTATCTGGCATTTAGAGGCCCCAAAATGAAGTTAGCGCATACAAACAGTCCCGTGGGTAACTTCAGCTAATGAAAGATCAACACATTGACTGCATTTTTGTGGGGTAAAAACACAGAAATATATGTTTACCCCCCAAAACCCATATATTTTTGGAAAGTACACATTCTACCGAATCTAAAATGGGTACCCATGCCTTTCTGCTCCAAACTACTGAGTCGCAAGGCTTTCCCAAAATTGTCGGTTTTGGTGAAATATCTGAAAATTGCCTCAAAGCTTCAACTTCCCAGCACCATATCACCCATGTATCGTTACGCACCAAAAAAAAGCACCCTAAATATGATTGCCAGGGTTCCTCCAAACAATTTGGTGGCCATTGTTCATAGGTTTACCAAAGTATCTGGCATTTAGAGGCCTCAAAATGAAGTTAGCGCATACAAATAGTCCTGTGGGTAACTTCATCTAATGAAAAATCAACACATTGACTGCATTTTTGTGGGGTAAAAACACAGAAATATATGTTTACCCCCCAAACCCATATATTTTTGGAAAGTACACATTCTACTGAATCTAAAATGGGTACCCATGCCTTTCTGCTCCAAACTACTGAGTCGCAAGGCTTTCCCAAAGTTGTCGGTTTTGGTGAAATATCTGAAAATTGCCTCAAAGCTTCAACTTCCCAGCACCATATCACCCATGTGTCATTACATACTAAGAAAAAGCACCCTAAATATGATTGCCAGGGTTCCTCTGAACATTTTGGTGGCCATTGTTCATAAGTTTACCAAAGTGTCTGGCATTTAGAGGCCCCAAAATGAAGTTAGCGCATACAAACAGTCCCGTGGGTAACTTCATCTAATGAAAAATCAACACATTGACTGCATTTTTGTGGGGTAAAAACACAGAAATATATGTTTACCCCCCAAACCCATATATTTTTGGAAAGTACACATTCTACTGAATCTAAAATGGGTACCCATGCCTTTCTGCTCCAAACTACTGAGTCGCAAGGCTTTGCCACAATTGTCGGTTTTGGTGAAATATCTGAAAATTGCCTCAAAGCTTCAACTTCTCAGCACCATATCACCCATGTATCGTTATGCACCAAGAAAAAGCACCCTAAATATGATTGCCAGGGTTCCTCCGAACAGTTTGGTGGCCATTGTTCATAGGTTTACCAAAGTATCTGGCATTTAGAGGCCCCAAAATGAAGTTAGTGCATACAAATAGTCCTGTGGGTAACTTCAGCTAATGAAAGATCAACACATTGACTGCATTTTTGTGGGGTAAAAACACAGAAATATATGTTTACCCCCCAAACCCATACATTTTTGGAAAGTACACATTCTACAGAATATAAAATGGGTACCCATGCCTTATTGCTCCAAACTACTGAGTCGCCAGGCTTTCCCAAAGTTGTCGGTTTTGGTGAAATATCTGAAAATTGCCTCAAAGCTTCAACTTCCCAGTACCATATCACCCATGTGTCATTACGTACTAAGAAAAAGCACCCTAAATATGATTGCCAGGGTTCCTCTGAACATTTTGGTGGCCATTGTTCATAAGTTTACCAAAGTATCTGGCATTTAGAGGCCCCAAAATGAAGTTAGCGCATACAAACAGTCCCGTGGGTAACTTCAGCTAATGAAAAATCAACACATTGACTGCATTTTTGTGGGGTAAAAACACAGAAATATATGTTTACCCCCCAAAACCCATATATTTTTGGAAAGTACACATTCTACAGAATCTAAAATGGGTACCCATGCCTTTCTGCTCCAAACTACTGAGTCGCAAGGCTTTCCCACAATTGTCAGTTTTGGTGAAATATCTGAAAATTGCCTCAAAGCTTCAACTTCTCAGCACCATATCACCCATGTATCGTTATGCACCAAGAAAAAGCACCCTAAATATGATTGCCAGGGTTCCTCCGAACAGTTTGGTGGCCATTGTTCATAGGTTTACCAAAGTATCTGGCATTTAGAGGCCCCAAAATGAAGTTAGCGCATACAAATAGTCCTGTGGGTAACTTCAGCTAATGAAAGATCAACACATTGACTGCATTTTTGTGGGGTAAAAACACAGAAATATATGTTTACCCCCCAAACCCATACATTTTTGGAAAGTACACATTCTACAGAATCTAAAATGGGTACCCATGCCTTATTGCTCCAAACTACCGAGTCGCAAGGCTTTCCCAAAGTTGCCGGTTTTGGTGAAATATCTGAAAATTGCCTCAAAGCTTCAACTTCCCAGCACCATATCACCCATGTGTCATTACGTACTAAGAAAAAGCACCCTAAATATGATTGCCAGGGTTCCTCTGAACATTTTGGTGGCCATTGTTCATAAGTTTACCAAAGTATCTGGCATTTAGAGGCCCCAAAATGAAGTTAGCGCATACAAACAGTCCCGTGGGTAACTTCAGCTAATGAAAAATCAACACATTGACTGCATTTTTGCGGGGTAAAAACACAGAAATATATGTTTACCCCCCAAACCCATATATTTTTGGAAAGTACACATTCTACGGAATCTAAAATGGGTACCCATGCCTTTCTGCTCCAAACTACTGAGTCGCAAGGCTTTGCCAAATTTGGCGGTTTTGGTGAAATATCTGGAAATTGCCTCAAAGCTTCAACTTTCCAGCATCGTATTGTCCATGTATCATTACCAGCATAAAGCATCCTAAATATAAACATAGGGGTCTACTAAACAGTTTGATGCCCAATATGCATAGATATACCAAACTATGTGGCGCACAGAGACCCCCAAATGACAATATGTATAGACATTTTCACGGCTGACGCGCTGGCTGCTGCAATATAACCACTCGGTGTGTGTATTATGCGACATTAGACCACCTAACAGTACAGAGACCCCAGAAAACCATATATTTTCAGAAAGTACACATTCTGACGAATCCAATATGGGTAAATAAGTGTTTCTACTGCAAACTGCCAAACTGCAAAGCAATGCTGAACATAACGGTTTTTATCAAATTTCTGAAAATTGTCACAAAGCTTGAATTTTACCCCATTATATGCCCCACATTTCGTAACTTATCAGCATAAAACATCCTAAATATGAACGCCAGGGGTCTACTAAACACTTTGATGCCCAATATGCATAGATAAACCAAACTATGTGGCGCACAGAGACCCCCAAATGACAATAGTGTATATACATTTTCACGGCTGACGCGCGCTGGCTGCTGCAATATGAGCACCTGGTGTGTGTAATATGCGACATTAGACCCCCTAACAGTACAGAGACCCCAGAAAACCATATATTTTCAGAAAGTACACATTCTGACGAATCCAATATGGGTAAATATGTGTTCCTACTGCAAACTGCCAAACTGCAAAGCAATGCTGAACGTAACGGTTTTTATCAAATTTCTGAAAATCGTCACAAAGCTTGAATTTTACCCCATTATATGCCCCACATTTCGTAACTTATCAGCATAAAACATCCTAAATATGAACGCCAGGGGTCTACTAAACACTTTGATGCCCAATATGCATAGATATACCAAACTATGTGGCGCACAGAGACCCCCAAATGACAATAGTGTATATACATTTTCACGGCTGACGCGCGCTGGCTGCTGCAATATGAGCACCTGGTGTGTGTAATATGCGACATTAGACCCCCCTAACAGTACAGAGACCCCAGAAAACCATATATTTTCAGAAAGTACACATTCTGACGAATCCAATATGGGTAAATATGTGTTCCTACTGCAAACTGCCAAACTGCAAAGCAATGCTGAACGTAACGGTTTTTATCAAATTTCTGAAAATCGTCACAAAGCTTGAATTTTACCCCATTATATGCCCCACATTTCGTAACTTATCAGCATAAAACATCCTAAATATGAACGCCAGGGGTCTACTGAACACTTTGATGCCCAGTATGCATAGATATACCAAACTATGTGGCGCACAGAGACCCCCAAATGACAATAGTGTATATACATTTTCACGGCTGACGCACTGGCAGCTGCAATATAAGCACCTGGTGTGTGTATTATGCAACATTAGACCCCCCTAACAGTACAGAGACCCCAGAAAACCATATATTTTCAGAAAGTACACATTCTGACGAATCCAATATGGGTAAATAAGTGTTTCTACTGCAAACTGCCAAACTGCAAAGCAATGCTGAACATAACGGTTTTTATCAAATTTCTGAAAATTGTCAGAAAGCTTGAATTTTACTCCATTATATGCCACACATTTCGTAACGTATCAGCATAAAACATCCTAAATATGAACGCCAGGGGTCTACTGAACACTTTGATGCCCAATATGCATAGATATACTAAACTATGTGGCGCACAGAGACCCCCAAATGACAATAGTGTATATACATTTTCACGGCTGACGCGCTGGCTGCTGCAATATAAGCACCTGGTGTGTGTATTATGCGACATTAGACCCCCCTAAAAGTACAGAGACCCCAGAAAACCATATATTTTCAGAAAGTACACATTCTGACGAATCCAATATGGTTAAATAAGTGTTTCTACTGCAAACTGCCAGACTGCAAATCAATGCTGAACGTAACCGTTTTTATCAAATTTCTGAAAATCGTCACAAAGCTTGAATTTTACCCCATTATATGCCCCACATTTCGTAACTTATCAGCATAAAACATCCTAAATATGAACGCCAGAGGTCTACTGAACACTTTGATGCCCAATATGCATAGATATACCAAACTATGTGGCGCACAGAGACCCCCAAATGACAATAGTGTATATACATTTTCACGGCTGACGCGCTGGCTGCTGCAATATAAGCACCTGGTGTGTGTATTATGCGACATTAGACCCCCCTAACAGTACAGAGACCCCAGAAAACCATATATTTTCAGAAAGTACACATTCTGACGAATCCAATATGGGTAAATGTGTGTTTCTACTGCAAACTGCCAAACTGCAAAGCAATGCTGAACATAACGGTTTTTATCAAATTTTTGAAAATCGTCAGAAAGATTGAATTTTACCCCATTATATGCCCCACATTTCGTAACGTTTCAGCATAAAACATCCTAAATATGAACGCCAGGGGTCTACTGAACACTTTGATGCCCAATATGCATAGATATACCAAACTATGCGGCGCACAGAGACCACCAAATGACAATAGTGTATATACATTTTCACGGCTGACGCGCTGGCTGCTGCAATATAAGCACCTGGTGTGTGTAATATGCGACATTAGACCACCTAACAGTACAGAGACCCCAGAAAGCCATATATTTTCAGAAAGTACACATTCTGACGAATCCAATATGGGTAAATATGTGTTTCTACTGCAAACTGCCAAACTGCAAAGCAATGCTGAACATAACGGTTTTTATCAAATTTCTGAAAATTGTCAGAAAGATTGAATTTTACCCCATTATATGCCCCACATTTCGTAACGTATCAGCATAAAACATCCTAAATATGAACGCCAGAGGTCTACTGAACACTTTGATGCCCAATATGCATAGATATACCAAACTATGTGGCGCACAGAGACCCCCAAATGACAATAGTGTATATAAATTTTCACAGCTGACGCGCTGGCTGCTGCAATATAAGCACCTGGTGTGTGTATTATGCGACATTAGACCCCCCTAACAGTACAGAGACCCCAGAAAACCATATATTTTCAGAAAGTACACATTCTGACGAATCCAATATGGGTAAATAAGTGTTTCTACTGCAAACTGCCAAACTGCAAAGCAATGCTGAATATAACGGTTTTTATCAAATTTCTGAAAATTGTCAGAAAGCTTGAATTTTACCCCATTATATGCCCCACATTTCGTAACGTATCAGCATAAAACATCCTAAATATGAACGCCAGAGGTCTACTGAACACTTTGATGCCCAATATGCATAGATATACCAAACTATGTGGCGCACAGAGACCCCCAAATGGATATATAGTAGATAAAATTTACAAGGCAAAACAAAATAAGGCAGTAAAGGGTGAAATGCAAAAAAATCCAATAAAACCACAAAAATCAATGTTTTTTTTCCAGACTAGTGTTATCGGCCGTCAGAATCACAGTTTGAATATTTTAGATGGGCCAAACAGGTTCTACGGCTAGAAACAAGTGAACACAACATATGCAGAGCTGAAAATGCAATAAAATGGCTAAAAATTCAATAAAATGGCTAAAAATGCACCAAAATACCCAAAATTGCAATATAATCACCGAAATAACATACAAAAGGTATTGCACAGTACGGTTAGCGAATACGCTATGCGTAATGGCAATAAAACATTTTTTTCAGCCAAAAAAAGAAACGATGCGATAAGAAAAAAAAAGAAAAAGCCACAATGCCATGTATGTGCGTGTGCGTGTGTACAAATGGTAAATTACATGTTATGTGCGCGTGTGTGCGTGTGCACATGTGTGTAAGTGCAGTGAGTGTAAGTGACCCCCCCAATCCCCAAAAATGTATGTGTAAGTGTGTGTAAGTGTGAATCTAAGTGTGTATTACTGTAATAAGTGTGTGTTGGTGTGTTTGTGTGTGTAATTGTTGCACTAACCTGAAAAAGTCGCTGGAGACTGTTGCAGGCGATCAGGAAGAGCCTCTGGAAGACATCTGCCTCGTGGTTCCTGTCTGTGTGCTGTGGGGGCGGAGATCGTCGATCCGGTGCAGGCTGCAGCAGCAGGACACGTAAGTAACACGTGCCTGCTGCTGTTTTTGGGCCCCTGGGCGATCGCGCCCCAGGGGCCACTCGATCCCCTGCTCTGCTCGTTGCCTAGGGGCAGGGGATCGAGCAGGAACGGAGCGAACGGCTCTAACAGCCGCTCCTCCGCTCCTGAACCAGGAAATGCTGCAGAACGTAGAATCTACGTTCTGTGGCATTTCAAGTACCTTTGCCACAGAACGTAGATTCTACGATCTGTGGCATTTAAAAGGTTAAACTGTTGCCAATCTGTAACTACAACCACCAACTGATGGTCTAATACTATAGTGTGGCTCCAGTTTGGAACTATAATACAAAGCATGCTGAGCTGGAGGATGCTGGGAGCTGTAATGGCATACTACCTTACTACTATTACTTCATGATCTACAACAATGGCGGCAGAGGTTTGATGTTGAATGAATGGGAGTGAATACTTTTACTCTTAGCTTTCATCAGCCGTAAGGCTTTACGTGCTTAACATCCTTTTTCAAGGTGTCTGCAAATATTATTTTATATAATGTTATGTATATAATGGTATTACATGAAGGATAAGAAGCAAGGAATCCACTTACCAGATCAGTAAGCATGTCTCACAAGTAGGGATGCACCGAATCCAGGATTCGGCCTTTTTCAGCAGGTTTCGGATTCGGCTGAATCCTTCTGCCTGGCCGAACGAATCCGAATTTGCATATGCAAAAATTAGGGACGGGGAGGAAATTCGCGTCACTTTTTGTCACAAAACAAGGAAATAAAAAGTTTCCCCCTTCCCACCCCTAATTTGCATATGCAAATTAGGATTCTGTTCAGTATTCGGCCAAATCTTTTGCAAAGGATTTGGGAGTTCGGCCGAATCCAAAATAGTGGATTTGGTGCATCCCTACTCACAAGAGAGTGTGCCCTTAAAGGAGAAACAAACCCTTAATAAACAAAAACCTACCCTACATAGACCCCCCTCCCTCCTCCCCCAGCCTAGTTGCCCCCCCCCCGGAAAATGCTCATAAATCGAACATGCGACGAAACTCGAAGATTACCGAAGCAGCTGAAGATGGAGTCCGTGAACTCCACTGGACAGAATCTGCACAGAGGGGTAAGTAAAGAGTTAGGGGCATTTGCCCGGGGGGGCAGCTAGGCTGGGGGGGAGGAGGGGGTCTATTTAGGGTAGGGGGGGTAGGGTTTTTTTGTTTCTCTACCTGTATATACAATGATATATAACCCTTAGGGGCAGATTTATCAAAGATCGAATTTCGAGGTTATATGAAATTTATTTTTAATAAATTCAAATGTACTCACACTTTATTGGGAGGTTATTTATGAAAAAACTCAAAAGTCTAATATTCGATCGAATAAGAACAACCCGAAAATTCGAATTGAGTTTTGTTCCAGGGTTAAGGTGTGATAAATCTCATATTTCGAATTTAAATTCGAGTTGGTGAATTAAAATTAGAATTTTTGAGTTTTGACAAAACAAATGTGAAAATTCAAATTTAAAATTCGAACCTTATTAAATCTGCCCCTTAATGTTAGTAGAGAAGTCAAAGTTCTTTCCTGTGACTATATCGTTATTGTAATGTGTATGCCACCTTTACAGTCTGAGAAGCACTGCTTCATGCTTTAACATCCTTAAAGGGGACCTGTCACCCCAAAAAATAATTCAAAATCCTATTTTATCAGTTAGTCAAGCAAAATTAACTGTAAAAATTATTTGAATCTTGCTTCCTTCCATCTGGGAATTAAATGCAAGCAAGCAGGAGCCATTTTGTGGACAAGCCTTGCATCATCTCAAAATCTTGTTTGTGCACCAGAATGGGGGACCTGATGTCCATCCCCATGCCCTGGCTACACAATTAAATGATGAAGGGAACAGGGGGAATGTGGGGAGAGCAGTGACCTAGGAAGTGCTGAATGGAAAGTGAAAGTAATTGCCTGCCCAGCCTCTATGCCTAAGGCATAGAGGAGGGGCAGACACTATTTGATTGACAGCTGAGATTTTTTAAATGAGTTTGCAACAGCTATGAATGCTTTAATAAAAAAAAGAATTTGTGTTTCATGTTTAATTTGAAAAGGACTTCTATTGTACAGATTTTTATATCTGGGTGACAGGTCCACTTTAATTCTGAATGGGTAATAAGAAGTGAAGGGCAACAGTAGTTATTAGGTATATGGAGGCAAAACATCATACTGTTTTATTATTTTTCTTGCATAATTACTACCTAGCAGCTGGGTCCCCAATTTTTTTTTTTTTAATTGTGAGCAATATTCAAATGTTAAAATAGTTGGGGAGCAAGACAAGCATAAAAAAGTCCCTGGGGTGCTAAATAAAGGCTGTGATTGGTAACTGGAAGTCCTATGTGGACTGGCAGCCTTCACGAGGCTGTTTGTCAGTATACCTAGTTTTTATAAACCAAAACTTGCCTCCAAGCCTTAAATTTAAAAATAAGCACCTGTTTTGAGGCCACGACAAGCAATTTCCAAGGGGTCGGTGAGCAACATGTTTGCTCACGAGCTCTACTTTATTCACAGTTCAGGACAGCATTCTTGCGTTATTACCTATCATTCTAGATCCAAGTAAAAGTTCAAAAAGAAAAAACTGATCATTTGTACCTTGAGGGATAGCAGTGTTCTATTAAGAGAGGGCATCACTATTGCAAGTGAGGCATGCTCCCAAGTTACCTATCATATGCCCAGGACTATGGTTAACAAGTGCTAAACTACAAATGAGTTCATTGAGAGTTCACTAATTGGGCTGATATGATTCCTGACATTTTCCATGCAGTAGGCCAATGATTTGTTAAATCTGAATTCTCACAGGCCAATTCCTTACAAAGGAACCCTTAAAGCATATTCTTTGTTTAATTGTGCCTCATTCATTCTTAAGCAAGATTTTATTGCTCTACGGGGCAAATTTACTGAAGGCCGAATTTTCGCCTGGAAAAGCTATACTTTGCGCATCTTCATCAGATGTTAATTTGCAGTGAATATGCGCAATTATGAAAATGCAAAATTTAATCTCGGCAAATGAATAATTGCGTCATTTGAGCAGCGAAACTTTGTCAGCACAAACGTTTTTATCTCTAGCATTACTTTCTTCCTAGCAAAACTTTGTTAACATACTTGCGCTTAAATCCATTTAAATATGACGGGTACATACATATAGGTCATATATTTGTCTTTATTAGTGATTGTTGGTGAAATAGCTGGAACTGGCCACTTAGTATTAAAAAATGTCCAAGGAAGCAAAATGAATATGACTTTCGAATTGTCTTTTTGGCGAATTTTCACTAGAAAAGCCAACTTCGCCCTTTATTAAATCTGTCCCTATGACATTACTGGTTCCTGGACACACATACCATGCATTCTCAAACTTTTCAGATGACATATGATTGCCATGTTGGGGGAGCTAGGGAAGGAATATCTTGCTGCACCATAAATGCCTTAATTCAACGATTCGATGATCTCTAACTTTTGTGAAGAAAGATCAACAATAACTAGAGAGAGATGTGTCTCCACTATACATTCGTTCCTTAGAATTTAATAGGATGTGTTAATGTGTGGGATATCTCGGTATTCATTTTTCATTTGCTTCTTTACAGTGTGGATACAAAGCAGAAGTTCAGAATATGCCAAGAAAAAGGTACAGTAAATGTATTTAAGAGAGATTTTCTGCACTACCATTAAACTATTAAACCTCAATCATTCCTAATTCAATGTACACATTTATAAATTGAGACTGGTATGAATCATGTCGTTTCTGTGTCAAAGCAAATCTGCAATACTACATGAACCAATCAAAAATACTATTAAAAACTGGCAATGCCAAACAGTACGGATGAGGAGAAGTTATTGTATGATCTGAACATTTAAAATGAGTTAATTCATAGCAGCCAATTAGCTAACAGGTACAAGATCTATTACGTATACGGAATGTTTGGTACCTGGGGTTTTCCAAATAAGGCATCTTTCCATAATTTGGATCTCTGCTAAAGTCTGCTAAAAATAATTTCAACATGAAATTAACCCAAAACCAATTATAGATTCATATATTATCTAGATTCATACAGCTCAGCTTAAAATAAAATGATTTGCTTAAAATGGAGTCTATGGGAGAGGGCCTTCCCTTAATTCGAAGCTTTCTGGTTAACGAGTTTCCGTATAAGGGATCCCAAACCTGAATGCTGTGGTTCAAATTATTAAAAACAAATGTGTATTTGGTTGCTAAGGGTCAATAAATTGGGGCAACTTTGCGCTATGTATTGCATAAAATTTTTTAGTGACACCTAACAGTAACAGTGGTGCATGGAACACTACAACTAGTGATTTGATATTAAATTCTATATATCAATAGTGATTTGTAGATTGTGGAACCAGCTTAGATAAGGTAAAAGTTAACTGCCTTTCCATGCCGTTTCCCTCCTGTGATAGTCTTTCTCATTTCACTACTCTTGGTTTTGCATCTGTTTACTAATCACCATTTAGCCAACAATAATTTGAACCAGGCTTCGAAAGACATAGCAGCCAATCAGATGTTTGCTTTACAGCAGGGAACCATCCAAAACATCCTACTAATTGACTGACTATGGGTTACTAGACCTGGTGAAAACACTATGCTCTTATAGTTGGTGCCCCTTTACTACAGTGGAGCTCCTACTACTCTAGCACAATATCTAGTTGGATATCAACAAGTGGCCCATCACCCATACACATTCAGCATTCATATATGGGCTAGAGGAAACTTGGTAGATATCAAGTGCATTATTAACCTGCTACTGTATCCAGGTCTGGGATCCATTATCTGTAAACCTGTTATCCAGAAAGCTCCAAATCACGGAAAGGCCATTTCCCATAGACTCCATTTTATCCAAATAATCCATATTTTTAAAAAAGATTTCCTTTTTCTCTGTAATAACAAAACAGTACGTTGAATTTGATCCAAACTTAAGATAATCCTTTTGGACACAAAACCAGCCTATTGGGTTTATTTAATTTTACATGATTTTTACATAGGGGCACATTTATCAGGGGTCGAAATTCGAATTCGTGTGAGTTTTTTAAAACAGAGAAGTAGAAAATCACCGGCACAACAGGATATTTCTAGCAGGGAAACCCTTGCTCGTTTATTTGCAGATGCAATGTTTCGGGGCGTACCCCTTTATCAAGCATTCGGACGGCCAGGGTGTGCGAGGTGACTCTTCTTGTCTTCCCATTTTTTTAAAACATCCATTAATTCGGAATTCAACCAATAGAAATGTATTAATAAAATCTAATTTTCTCAGTTTAGAGCTCGAATTGAATCAACCCGAAAACTCGAATCAAATTTGATTTGAATAAGAAAAATTCAAACAGAATTAAAGGGGTGGTTCACATTTAAGGTAACTTTTATTATGTTATAGAACAACCAATTCTAAGCAACTTTTCAATTGGTTTTCATTATTTATTTGGTATAGTTTTATATTTATTTGCCTTTTTCTTCTGACTCTTTTGCAGACATTTTTCAAATGGGCGTCGCTGACTCCCTTCTAAAAAACAAATGCTCTGTAAGGCTACAAATGTATTGTCATTTGTCACTTTTTATTACTGATCCTTCTATTCAGGCCCTCTCCTATTCCAGTCTCTTATTCAAATCAATGCATGGTTGCTAGGGTAATTTGGACCCTAGTTACCAGATTGGTTAAGAAAAAGCTAAATAATTCAAAAACCTTTAATAATAAAAAATGAAAACAAATTGCAAATTATCTCAGAATATCACTCTCTACATCATACTAAAAGTTATCTCAAAGGTGAACAACCCCTTTAAAAATTTTGATTCAAGGCTTCAAACATCACCAAATTGGTCACCTCTCCTATTGACTTATACAGCAATTTGGCAGGTTTAAGGTGGAATAGTCAAATTTGAGTTCTTAAAGGGCCAGAGTATGATAAATCTCAAAATTCTAATTAAAACTCAAATTGAGTTTGGATAATTCACAATTCGAATTTAAGAATTTTGACCAAAAAAAATTAGAAACTTTGAATTTGAATTTTCAATTCAAACCTTAATAAATCTGCCCCTTAATGTATGAAGATCAAAATTACAAAGCCCCAGGTCCCAAGCATTCTGGATAACCGGTCCCATACATGTACTTATATTGTAGGTGCAACTACCTGCCTCTCCGTTTACTTTACATGCTCACTTCTTGCAATCACAAGGTGCAAGCAGGGTTCTCAAAAACCCAAACCTATATGCAAGTGCTAGTGTCTTGCAAAGCATTTCTAGTGAATTCTCCTCATATGAGGTACAGAAATATTAGACAATACTAAAAATATTGGCATTATAAATGTATTGTAACACCTCCCAGAATCCACAATGCAGGCCAATGCCATACTCTCCCGGCTAGATCTAAAATTGTGACATTGCTATATTAAAGGGCAACGCAAATTATCCAAAATGTTCTGTTTACTTTAACACTAACACAGAATTGCATGGTTTTGAGTTATTCTGACCACATCACACACTGAAAGAACCTTTTCCCAAATTTATAACACCAAAGAACAGGCAGACAATCAACATTTAGCAAGATCCAACCCTGATAGAAAATGTGGGTTCTTATATTATACTGCATTTTGTTTAAATAAATTGCTGCTTAAAGTCGGTAAGGAATTTATTGTTGTCTTTTATGAGGCATAGAGTAATTGGAAAATATTTCACTAGGAGTTGAGTATGCCTTATAAATACTACAAAATAGAAGTGGGCACAAAATGAGAGTTTCAAGCCATAGCATTTTAAAATAGGTGGAACTTAATCTGCACAAACATATGTGATTTTTATGGTTTTGGTTTTTTTTTTGCACGAAACTTGTATCAGTGAAGCCAATATCACAGCAAAATGTATTATTTCTGGCTATTTACAAGCGACACTTAGATTGTATAAAGTTTTGCATATAAATAGCACTGCACAAGTTAAAGGCATATACTAGCAGCTGGCCAAAATATAAAGGGCACACTGTGCGTGTTAGCTCTTATTTATCAGCAGTTTTGGGTAAACGCAAAAGTATCTGCCACCCAAAAAAATGACTTTATTTTTTTTAGTTTGCTCCTATTTTCAGCGAATGTATAAATCATTGAAGTGGAAGGCTATTAAAGAAATAATATCAACAATGCAGTGTTATACTTAGAAATGTATATTGTCCAATAAAAATGGCATTTATTAAGGGGCAGATTTATTAAGGGTTGAATTTTTTTATGGTCAAAACTGTCAAATTCGACTAAGGAATTATCCTAACTCGATTCGAGTTTTTTTAAAAAAATTCAAATTAGATTTTTCAAGATTTATAATACTCTGGCCCTTTAAGAATTCAAATTCCACTATTCGCCACATAATACCTGCCGAATTGCTGTATAAGTCAATTGGAGAGGTGCAGTGACCACTTTGGAGTCGTTTGTGGATTTTTCGATTTTTAAGGTTTAAATTTAAGGTATTCAATTTTTTTTTTCAATTTTTTTCTTAAATAACCCCCCAGTCGAATTTAGAGTATATTCGAATTTAAGGGGGTTTAAAAAAACTCATATGAATTCGAAATTCGACCCTTGATAAATGTGCCTCTCCATGTATACTTTCTGGAGAGATTTAATTTGCTTCCATTTTTAATATTTGCTTTTACGCTTGTTGTTAATGGAGAAAAACATTTTTATGAATGGCATAATGATAATTATGGAGGCAGCTGAAAATCCTCAGTTGTAATAAAATGAGTTCTGTATCGGAAGTGGGATTCATGTGAACAGACTAAGAGGACGCAATGGATCTTGGCACCAATATGTGCAAATGGGGGGAACGTGTTTAGGCAGATGTACCTTTATATCAAGAGACATAACGACTTAATCCATTATTGTGCGACTACAACTGCAGTTGCAGTCATAAATGAGCCTAAGTCTCCCACTAGACTTTTTCAAGAATTGGAATAAATCTGCCTTTACTTCGTCCGAAGTAACCGAATCCAAGTGATAATATACAAGCTGTGAAGCCTAATGGTGTGTATATACTCTGCATGAGTGACCTAATACAAAGCCTAAAGATATATATATACTAGATATCTGTGACCTAATGCATAGCCTAATGGCAAATACACAAATCAGCAGTGATCTAATACAAAACCAAGCACTGTCAAGCACTGTCAGCCTGTAAATATTTTACAAAATACAAACACAATTAGCAAATAAGGGCTGCAGATCTAATATGTCCCTCCAAAGGATTTTTTTTAACAACCCTTTCCAAGGGCACCACTTGATATCGTCATTTTCATATAATCCAGATCCACATTGACATGAAGCACGTTAAGCAATTTGTACAATACTTCCTTGGGTGTGTGCGAAAACCTTCTTTACAGTGTTATATTTGCATTCATTTAAAGTGAAAACTATCAGTGAGTGACGGTGATGCAATATGCCACTCTCAGATGAGCCAGTCACATAATTTGCTATTTCCCTAGGACAGTGTATATATATATATATATATATATATATATATATATATATATATATATATATATATATATATATATATATATGTATTCCGCTCGGCTACTGGCACTCTCGAAAAAGTCCTTATGGATGCCTCGGTGCAGAGACATCAATTATTTACTATCCTTCCAAAATATATATATATATATATATATATATACTGGTTAAATATAAGGTTTGGATTTCTACAACAATATAGGTTAAGATAAGACATTCTTCATAACTAGGGATGCACCGAATCCACTATTTTGGATTCGACTGAACCCCTGAATCCTTCGCGAAAGATTCAGGCCGAATACCAAACCGAATCCTAATTTGCATATGCTGGATTTGGTACATCCCTAATCATACATTATACCGCCTGATTTTGAATCCTAGGGCCATTATTGTACGGTGGTTACTATCTGCAATACAACTGTAAACAATATAACATACCCTACTCATATGTATAAATATTAACTTGCAAAGAATGAACGTTCTGTGTATCCATTAAACTTTGCCATCATACATTACTATCACTCTAGCCCTCCCATTTATCCAGTCAGAACAATTTAGGCCATGCCTCTTCTATACCCAGATCATATCTAGTTATGGCCTAACACTTTCCTTTTAAACCCCATTGGCACTTTGGTTTCCTTTATGAATCCAGATTCAGAAATTCCTAGCCTTAACAGAGACCCTTAATGTCATAACTGATGAGAAATGAAGAGGACTCCAAGCAACTGTTAAATATTGTGCATACAGTGTATCTGAGGAGGCCTCTAGCTATGGTTAAAGGAAAACTATACCCCCAAAATGAACACTTAAGCAACAGAAAGTTTATATCATATTAAGTGGCATATTAAAATTTCTTACCAAACTGGTCTTTATATTTAAGTAAATCTTGCCCTTTTACATCTCTTGCCTTGTGCCACCATTCTGTGCTGCCTCAGAGATCACCTGACCAGAAATACTACAACTCTAACTGTAACAGGAAGAAATGTGGAAGCAAAAGACAGAACTCTGTCTGTTAATTGGCTCATGTGACCTAACATGTATGGTTTGTTTGGTTTGTTTTTGTGCACCATGAATCATACGATCCTAAGGGGCGGCCCTTATTTTTTAAAATTGCAATTTTCTATTTATGATTAACCAATGGCACATACTACTAAAAAAGTATATTATTATGAAAATGGTTTATTTACATGAAGCAGGGTTTTACACATGAGCTATTTTATGCAATTTCTTTTGATAGAGACCTACATTATTTGGGGGGTATAGTTTTCCTTTAAATCACAAGCCCTGCTTTCCCTCCACAGTTTCGATCCCTTTCCACAGTCGCTGTCTGATTGTCCATGAAGTCGCTAGGTCCACTCTAACTCTACTAATTAAACTAAGATTTCAGTTAGATGTCTGTGAATATCAGTCCTATGCTCGCGTTCCAGAGACTCAACCAAAGCTCTTTGCAAACTTACAAATATTACAAAGCCCTTTAAACTGATAAATGACTTGCTTCTACTTGATTAAGCCATGCTCCCTTTTATGTTACAGCTGTTTTCCATTGGACTTTGATTAAAATGTATCACTCATAGGTGCAGTAATAACACACATGCTTCCTTGCAACATTTTCATTTCCACTTCCTCTCTACGTCCCGTCAACTTGCAGTCTAGAATTAGAAAATGATTACAATTCAGTCTTTGTAAC
The DNA here is from genome assembly GCF_017654675.1 of Xenopus laevis. Taxonomy (NCBI): domain Eukaryota; kingdom Metazoa; phylum Chordata; class Amphibia; order Anura; family Pipidae; genus Xenopus; species Xenopus laevis. Next base: position 33,397,246 of record NC_054381.1, on the reverse strand, counting down.
AGGCAGGCACGACAATTCCCCCACACATCATTATTGTATCTGAGTCATACACGTTTCACCATGAGCCACTGCCAGCTGAGTTTAGACACCAATGACCCATCCACTTACCAGTGTCTGTCCAACATCATTTAAGAGAGCGTGAGGACCAGCTACACAAAAGGGGTCATTTATGCAAAGCGAGGAAACAGAAGCTCATTAAAAATCCTTTGTTCTATTTTCAGACTCAAAGTCGTTTTATTTTTTACTTTTCCTTGGTGAACGTAAACATGCACCAGAACAAAAGAAAAATTATACTTGCAATGTGATAAGTGATTGACCTGCTACAAATCTCGTGACCCGAAACATTTGCTTCTCACCAGAACTCAATACACTGCAGCAATTTTACAGCTCTGCAGAGATAGCGATCACATTGGTCAGCACTTTCATGTAATTCATCTTGTAGTTCATAGTGGAGAAAAATTAGATGCCTTGCCCGTCACTTCACAGATATTTAAAGCAAGAACAATCCAATCTAAAACTGAAAACCCTCCCATTTCCAAAGACATGCCTAATGAGGCAGAATACACTTACTTTCTTTCATTCCTAAAACTTTCATAAGAGAGATTATTTAATATGCTACTTAATATGATATAACCTATCTGTTGGTTAATTATTCATTATGGAGGTGTAATATTTCCTTTAACCTGAGTTGTTTACAGGGTTTTCACTGCTACAAGTCCTGTAACTTGTAACTGTCTGCTGGGCACCTGTTGCTCCTTTATCTTTGCAGACTCTGCACAGCGAAAGCTTGTGGTCCTTCCATGTGCTTCAGGACCACTAATTGAATGTGCATATCAAAGATGTGCTGGCCTCTAATGTGCATAGGTTTTCCAAAAATATGGGTCCAGTGGGGGAATATGCCAATGAAAAACAAGTTAGAGGTTGGGTATACCCTATATAACCAACAGTTATAAGAAAATTGACTTTCCTTGTCCATTGTAAATTGTAAATTAATTGAAAATCAACATCTTGTAGCTCATCCCTGAAACTGCCTTACGGTATAATGATCTCAGATCAATGGTTTTAAATGGGACAAGTATAAAAATTACATTGTAAAATGTAATTTTATAATGTATAAAATGCATCATGTGTATAGATTTCATTTACCCTGCAAGATGTGATACAGGTATCATATTTGTCTTGAAACAACCCAATTTCTGATAAATTCATTTGGTTGATGATTACATTGGCACATCTGAATCAAGAGCAGGGAAACTGATGCAATGATTGTGCTACTTGATTTCCCTAAGCAATTGTGAAAATAACTGGCCAATGTTCACTGAAAAAACAAAATCATTTGCTACTCTGTAACATGTATTGGTTGAAGCATTCCAGGGATGATCTGGTAAACTGATATAACAGGTATCTGGAATGAGATGTGAAACAATTTGTCTTAGCAGATGGGAGATCGGCAGGCAGAGGTCTCTTCTGTTTGACCTACTTGAAACTTAGCTGCGAAATTGTTCAAACATTGCACTATATTGCTTGATGATTTATCTTTTTTAATGGTCCATAGGCCTAAAAAATCCAGAACTTTGGACACCAAAGGAAAAAGATTGCACAAAAAACAAGATGGAAACTCCAAAGAATATGGAGAAATTGATCTTCATAGGGCTTCTGTACCATGGGACACCATCAACTACAAAATCTTCTGTAATATTTGAAGTTTGTGTTATATATATTAATATTCAAGGCTGTGATTTTGCATGGAATACATTTCAGCAAATTCCTATAAAATATATATATATATATATATATATATATATATATATATATATATATATATATATATATATATATATATATATATATATATATATATATATAAATAAAACACACAAAAAAGCCCATATTCTGCTACAACGGCATTGAATTCAACGGCTTCTATTCACTGCAAACTTGTGAGAGTTGCCAAAAGTAATTTGGTTTTTTAAGATGATTTTAGTTTAATATTTATTCAAGTATCATGTGCCTGGGTACTGGGCAAACTTATTACACACAGTAACATATTTTTCTACTCCTCTATACAGATGTTTTTTATGCAGAGCATAGTGCTTACAAGCTATGATAGCCTGTGGCTGTTTGTAACTGGATGTATATGCAAAGTCCTGCTCCGGCCTAAGAAAGGCGAACTGTTATTTATGTGACCTTTTTTTGATTTTGTGGAATACGCGCAATTAGTTCTTCAAGGGTATCTATTCATCTATATGGTCAGACTGGAATTTTGTGTGCTAGGGATAAGAGGATGAAATATAATGACTCTCAGCATAAAGAATACATTACCTTGTTCAAAACACACATACATAAGGGTACATAGAGTGTATAACAGAGTATAAGGCTAATGGTACAAACTACATTTTCTCCACCGCTTTCAGGATAAAATGAGCCCTGTGTGTGCATTGACAAGCAGATTTCTATTCTCTACAAATCTGGACAGTGTGGGACGGAACTGCCTTTTCTCTACCTGTGGATATGCTACAGTGTATACCATTAGCCTTGCATATGCAAAAGACACAAATAATTAGAAAGTTTTTATATTAAAGGGTAAATCTTCTAAAAATTAATTTCATGTAAGCTCTTCGAGTTTTAAAGCCATTGCAAAGCAATGGTGGCTCATTGCGCTTCTGCCTGGTAGAGCAGGGGTCCTGAATGCAATTTCGGCCTTAAGGTGGCCATAGACGCACAGATAATTCAGTATTCAGTGCATGTAGGTGGAAAAAGAGCCAACCGATCAAGCCAGAAGACTTAGCCAGAAGACTTGGATATCTGTCATCGATCGGGCTGGACGGAAAATTTTGATTGAACATCGGCCATTGTTACTGCTGAATCGATTTAGCCAGAAGACTTGGATATCGGCCATCGATCGGGCTGGACGGAAAATTTTGATCGAACATCGGTCACATACAGGTAGAATTCTATTGTTTCTATCTGTATATCTGACAATTCAGCTCTACACGTTTGTATTGAAATGAATGAACTTTCTCGGAAAGATCTTTTCCAAGAAAGATTGTAATTGTTACGTCTATGGCCACCTTAAATTTGATGGACTTTGGTCTTTTTTCAAACCAATTTAACTATGTAACTATGATGAACAATCTGTGTAAATGTGTTGGCACTAAATAAAAAGATAAAAAATGCAAATTGTGTTGTTTGAATTATAGTATTCAGCTTTCTGGTTTAAAATTAAAAAAGATAGCCGGATTCTTAGGTCTTATTCTCCGAAGCAACTAGGCAGGTGTTTGAAGGTGAATAGGAGAGGGCTTCAAAAAGAAAATTAACAATAAAAACAAGAATATAAATTTACAAAAAAAAATGTTGCCTTCCAGGAAAATAGCAACCAGTTTAAAAGGCAACCTGAAGAAGCTCAAAATGGAAATGAATTAAAAAAAAGAATAAACCTGATGAAAGGTTTATAAAGTTAATTTATAGCATTCTAAACATTAATCTAAAAATCAACCAACTTTTCGCAAAATTATTAAAAATATTCAGGATTTCATTTTGTTAAAAAACACAGAAACGAGCTTAAAGCACTCAGAGTAACATAATCATGGAGTCCTTATTTGCCTCTGCACTACGTGGCCCTAGATATAACGAAGGGAATGCAGATCGCTATAGACAATCTGACGTTGTACAATTGTGTATTTTCCTAACATAACATATTTGTTTGATGTAATTCTACTTAAAAGAGCAAGACAACTTTAATAACTTACAGATCATATTTGGGTTTCTCCCAGAACTGAACAACTGAAATCACTAGGGGTCATCTGTGGATTGGAAACATAACAGATTTCATAGCGGTGGGAACACATGTGAAACTTTCCCAAAGAACAAACATAGGAGTACATGAATAATTTAGAGACTGCTCGTGATTATACCTTGTAGAAGGCTCACAGGATCTGTCAGTAAAATGTCTTTATGCTGTTCTTCCTAAAGGGAAAACATTTTCTACAAGGAATGCAAATCAAAGCAGGGAATGATTAACCCCTGCAGGTTTTACAAGTTCCAGGATTTTGATTTTGCGCTCCGGGATGCTAGAGGTTAACCAAACAGTGCAAGGGACTGGGGTTGTGGCTAGGCATTTCTATAGCCTGGATGTTAGCGCTAAATGATCATACTTTGCTTTACTTATGCTGCTACTATATATTGGCCGTAGGTAAAAATCTTACATAGATGTTAAAGCTCATGCATCACCTCGTGAACTGTAAGAAAATGATTGTAGTACAGGACCAGAAAACTCCCTCCCCCCCCAGGAATAATAACAGCAATGTCATTCTCTAAGTTAATAAGCAAACTGGTGATGTGTGGGGCATGATGTAACTATGTCTATCAATATCTGCTGTGTTAGAACTTATATTTTCAGGCACTATTGCTCATGACCACACAACTGAAACAACCAATTAAAAAAAAAATCTGCCTGCAGCATGTGTGTGTGTGTGTTTGTTACCCAATTACTTATTCACAAAATAAAAGAAATATCAAAGCACGCCAGAAGCCAGCGCACAAAAAGCACGAACCAAAGGGAGGATGTAATAAATACCTAATACAGCGCACACACATGTCATGCACAGAAGTCATAACTATTACTGGCCTTTATTTATTTATATAGTGCCAAAATATTCCAGAATCAGAGGCTATAAGGAGTAAAGGTACTCTAATTTACAACTGAGTTATGTATCCATTAGAAGTTGTAGTATAATTGCAACTTAAAGTGATACTGACTAAAAAATGTATTTCAAAATATTAATCTACATGGAAAGTTACCTATAGGTCACGTTGTTCATTTTTCGCTGATAGGTCTGCTTTTGGAAGTAAAAGTTCCTAAAACCTGACTGTTTTGCCAACCTGACTGTCAGAAGCTTCTAATGCTAACAGACTACTGCTGGACAAATATGGCAGCCTCCCTCAAAGGGAAAAAAGGGGGTAAGAAATGTAATGTAAAAACATTATACAGATACATTTATGGTAAAATTATAAATAGCATTCAAAGATAATGTTATGACAGATATTGAAAAAGCTTATTTTCTAGTGTCGGTATATCTTTAAGAGCCACCACTATAGCTGCTGTAAAGGGCAAAGTATAACTCATAATTGTCTCTATTTAGATGTAAAGGTAGGGGATCGGTGATCTAGAAACCCGTTATCCAGAAAGCTCCGAATTAAGAAAAAGCTGTCTCCTATAAACTTAATTTTATCCAAATAATTTAAATGTTTTAATATTATTTCCTTTTTCTCTGTAATAATAAAACAGTACCTTGTACCTTGTACCTGATCCAAAATAAGATATAATTAATCCTTAGTGTAAGCAAAAACAAGCCTATTGGGTTTAATTAATGTTTAAATAATTTTCTAGTAGACTTAAGGTATAAAGATCCAAATTACAGAAAAATCCCTTATCTGGAAAACCCCAAATTCGGAGCATTCTGGATAACAAGTCCCATGACAGAACATGACAGGGACATGACAGAATCCCTTTATGGGATGGAAGTGGCCATAGAGTGAAGTGACCACAATTTCTGCTGCCTCACTATTTAGCAACCTTGTATTATTAGCCTTTAAATTTACAGCACACAGACATTTTCTATCCCATGTTAGAGCTGGGCTTAATGTTTGACCAGTTCCATATTTCATGGCTGGGTGTAATGGAGTGGCCATGTTTAATAATAGCCTAAACCAATGGTTCCCAAACTGGGGGGCTGTAGCAGTGGAAGTGGGAATCAGCAGGATTATTAGGGTGTGATTTGTGGATTCTTTTACACACTCCGGAAAGACAATCTTAATGGAATGGGATAACATGTTTTTTTTCAAAATACATCAGTTAATAGTGCTGCTCCATTAGACTTCTGCACTGAAATCTGTGTTTCAAAAGAGCATACAGATTTTTTTATATTTAATTTTGAGATCTGACATGGAGATGGACATATTGTCAGTTTCCCAGGAGCCCCCAGTCAAGTGACTGATAAACTTCAGTCACTCTCTACTGCTTCACTGCAAGTTGCAAGAGTAATATAATCCCTCCCTACCCCCCCCCAGCAGCACATGAGCAGAACAATGGGAAGGTAACCAGATAGTAGCTCCCTGGTACTTATAAGAACAGCACTCAATAATAAAAACCCATGTCCCACTGCGACCCCATTCACTTAGATTGAGTAGGAGAAACAATAGCCCAGTGATCCCCTACCAGTAGCTTGTGAGCAACATGTTGCTCTCCAACCCCTTGGATGTTGCTCTCAGTGTCCTCAAAGCAGGTGCATATTTTTGAATTCCAGGCTTGGAAGCGAGTTTTAATTGTGTAAAAATGAAGTATAGTGCCAGGTGGAGCCTCCTGTAGGCTGCCAGTCCACATAGGGCTTCCAAATAGCCAATCACAGCCCTTAGTTGACTCCCCAAGGCTTGTGTAGCCAACTCTGAATGTTCGCTCACTGGTAAAAAAGGTTGGGGACCCCTGCAACAGCCTGTCAAAAAGCAGTTCCATAGTGCAGCACTGGCTCTTTCTGAAAGCACATGACCAAGCAAAATGAGATGGCTCCTACACACACATTACAACCAAAAAAAATACTTGGATACTTGTTGGATTAGGAATGAAATCTTATATGGTAGAGTGAATTATTTGCAGTGTAAACAGTGTAATTTAGGAATAAAAACGACATCATGAAAATAAATATATAAAATATACAGCATACAGATATTTTTTGTTTTTGGATTCTATCCCATGTTAGAGCTGGGCTTAATGTTTGACCAGTTCCATATTTCATACATAAAACAGTGTAACCTATTTTAAGCATTAACTGCCGAGTCATTTAATACAAACAGTTTGTATGCGTGGAAATCAGGAAGGAAGCAAACTCATGTAAAAGCAGAGGATATATAAGTATTTCTGTGGCAGTCTGTGTTCTGTAAGCCAGCTGTTGCAATATATGGCAGTATGTGCTGTATTTAAACTTGTAACACGTGGCCCTGTGTTCTGCTGTTTTTATCAAGATACACTTTTGTATATTTTATTGCTCACACAAAGTTGTTTAGACTTGAAAGGTTATTGAGTCACAAATTTGATATGCACTTTGATTTTTTCAGTTTCTTTTCCTTTTATTCTTTTTCTCACATTCTCCACTTTTCACTTTCATAAACTGACTTGGCATTTCAAGTTGAAAAGAGAAACAAAAGTATAACAAAGAGGTCTAGCCAGGGATTTTATAAAGTTGTTGTTTGTAACTCAATACCAAGAGTCAGTTCTTTATGCATTAATCTGTGGGTTGGACTGCTTCGTTTTGCTAACACTGTACAGATATCTCAGTGTTTCGATGGCATACCAAGTAGTTTGGTAGCACTTATATATAAGTTTTACCTTCAATTCCAATGTGGTGATGTATGTAATTACTAAGTTGTGAATAAATAATATTGTGAAGCATTTTATTGCTTGTGTGTGTGTGTGTGTGTATAGATATTACAGGGCACAGCTATGGGATCCAACATAGTCCCTTCCATAGATGAATGCCTTCATGAATTCCCTGAATGTAAGGTCCATTTTTAATAATGTGATGTTGCCAGACACTTGGGGGCTGATTTATTAAAATTCCTTCCACAAATAGAACTCATTTATCAATCATTTTTCTCTAAAACATCAAAGCAACAAAACATTGTGACAAAATCAAGCATCAATTCATATCATACGATTGATGCTCTGAAAACTCAATTTTATCGAATTTTTACTTTGAAAACTCAAACTTTTCGGATTATCAGATGAAAACCCCAACATTTTCGGATTATCCACTTCAGGGACATCTGCCATTGACTTCAACATGACCTCAAAAGGTTTGAGAAGGTGTATTTTCAGATTCTGATTGTTAGCAGCTTTAGGGTATGATTAATCTCTAAAAATTCAAGCTTTTTTTTCACTAAATATTCCCCCCTAAAAACCTCGAACAGAAAAAAAATCAAGGTTTAATAAAAGGGCCCCTTGGTGTCATCAGATACTTTAGTCTGGTGGATGTAGTGTACACAGATTTTATTTTTTTTTATATACAAAAATGACTGGTCTTGGACTTTGCAAGATATTGATTTTTTTAACATCCTACTGGTTGGTTGGACTTGAAATATAGTCCAGTGTCTTTAGTCTATTTTGAAGGGCAAAACATTCTTCACTGTTTAACATATAAAACTGACAAACTGTAGTCGGTTAACAAGAGTGGAGCAGATCATTAGTTCAGAAACAAAGCATAAAATCAAAATTTAGGGATATACGTAAGCTATTTTGGTCACAGAGACTGATAGATGACAAGATATTTACAAGAGATTCAAGTGACAGGACAAGAGATGAGAAAAACTATAAAGAATCCTACTGGTTTAGATAATTTCTTAGAGTTAGCAGGAGCGTTTTACGTTACACAAACATTGGCCAATGTCTAGTGTCCCAAAGTTCTCAGATATCCTGTCAAGCCAGTGAGCACTCTTGGGGTAAGGGTCTCAGACAAATTTTGTTATGAAGCAAGCTGGGAGATAATTCAGGATGCACGTGGTGTTAGTTTGTGAAATAGGGTGCCTCAACTGAGAATCTTTAAAATTAGGTCAGTCATTTTTATGTGATTACAAAATTGGCAGCACATTTGATTGTGGAATAATCTATGTTGGAATAGGCACAGGTTCTCCACAAGACAAACAACCAGATTAATGTTATTGAGGTGGTATATGTTCCACATAGGATAAAGAATGCAACAACCTGTGACCCAAATGATCTCAACTGTGATTATGATCTCTATTGTTTTAAATAATACAAGCTCCTTAAACTTGTAACTGGCAAAAATACGTACGGTCTCTTTGCTGAATGGGTTTGCAGAAGGAACTCTCAAAATGTGTTGCCCACAATTTATGCATATTGATCCTATCATCTAATTAAGGTTTTGGTAGAATATACAGATAGTCTGTCACTGCACCTGGCTCATTCTTTAAATGATAATTGTGCTGCTAGGAGCAGTGACATTTCTGAGTTGGCAAATCTTAAATATAATGAGGGAGGACACTTATTGCAACTTCCAATACTATTACAATATACATTTTAATCTCTTACCTCCTATCTTGGGTGGTCATCTATCTATCTATCTATCTATCTATCTACACACCTTTTTAAATACTATGTTGCTCTTGCAACTGCTATAGGTAGAGGGTCCCTGGACATCTTTACATATGTAAAAGGAATATAAAACACTGTCTACATAATAATTCTGATGAACAGTAATGAATAGACAATTTTTCATGAAAACAATAAGTAAATATTCTTATACAAGTCTCCCAGCATAGATTAGCAGTAAGAAAGCAGTAATGGTTATTAAAGCAATTTAACTACAGTTTACATATCAAATGTACCAGTGCATGAGTGTACTTACAAGTCACTTACATTCTATTTACCACAGCAAATTAGGGTGACTACGCATTTACAGAAGTATTTTTATTTTAATTTTATTATTTTTTTTCTATGGAATGAAACTGAATAGGTCTTTTATACAATGTGAATCTATTACATGATGGGAGAAAGCATACTTTCAGTACAAAATCCATAAGCTCCAATCAGTCTGTACTATGATATGATTATAGAGGGGTAAAACAAAACTGTCTGTGACTGATGACTGAAATGACTGTTAGCAATGATTACATGAATTATTAAGTCCTGCACGGGTCCATTTTTTGGATCCCATACCCGACCCATACCTGCCATCCGCAACCCGGACCCACAACCCTTAACCGCTTGGACCCGCTACCCGACCCGCAAGTAGCTTATCCGCAACCCGGACCCACAACCCACTGACCATCAAGAATCAGGAAGTGCTGTCATTGTAAACCGTAAGTGACATCATCGGAAGTAGGCGTGATCAGAAAAAAAGAAGTGAAAATTGCTATTGAGAAGACCCGCGGCCTAACCCGCGACCAGCAAACCCGCAGACCCGTGCCTATATCCACCAGGAACTTCTACCCGCAAGGTACCGCAGGTTTTTGTGGGTTTAGCTGGCCTTCCCTAACCTCCACTGATGAGGAATATGCCGCTACTTAGATCCCCCATCTAATAACTTGGTGACTGCACCTCTGGTTTTAAACCAAAAGGATGGCTCTTGTACTTACATATACAGGTATGGGATCCATTATCCAGAAACCTGGTATCCAGAAAGCTCTAAATTACAGAAAGGTATTCTCCCATAGACTCAATTTTATCCAAATAATCCAAATTTTAAAAAATGCTTTCCCTTTTATAATAAAACAGCACCTTGTACTTGATCCAAAAAAAGATACAATTAATCCTTATTGGACGCAAAAGCAGCATATTAGGTTTATTTAATGTTTACATGATTTTCTAGTAGGTATAAAGATCCAAATTATAGAATTACCCAGAAAAACCTCAGGTCCCGAGCATTCTGGATAATAGAACGATACCTGTACTTTATTGCATCCGGGAAATGGCAGGATTTAAAAAAAAAATAAATAAATAGCCCCTGCAGCTGATAAAGAATGGGCCAGGTTTTCTGTTGCTTTAGCATCACCCACTTTATATTGAAAATATAAATTATATTTGATGAAACGGGTAGAACTCAGTCTGGCTGTTATACAGTAACTCATTCGCTACTCAAGAACTGTGATCAGCTGCACGAGATACAGACGATTCCCAGCAGAAGAAGTTATGGAACTGATTATTGCTGAATATGCCAAACATCTACCGAGAGGAAAGTTGGGCAATTTTGACCACTGAGGACTGTATCCCTTTACATACTTACAAAGCAGCCTGAATTTGAATGTACAAAAAACAGTCCAACTGCTATATACTCTTATATAATTATAAGTTCTCCAATGGAAAGTCTTCTTTTGATTCACCTTCTTATCCTGCCCAAAAGAGGTTAGAGAAAATCCAAAATGTAGGTAATGTTTTTGGTGGATCAAGTGTCACCAGGGAAATCAGGAGTATGGCATATCATGGTCCAAATGTTCATGGCAAGCAATCTCCTAAGGCATAATGTAACATATAATAAAGCACTTTTATACAAAACCATGTATTATTTTAAATTACTGAATTCTTTTCATTGTACATGTGTTTCTAGCAGGTGTGTGGGTCAGGACCTACAACAGCTGCCTGTCCATGCAAAACTGTCAGCTATTGGTCTTTAACACTATTGCCCCTCCACCTCCCACTGAGTCTACAAATCATGTGGCCAAACAGGGGGCACCTTTATATTCAACTATATTACTTTCTATCATAATATTGCCTTTGAAAGCTACTTTTAACTTTGCCATAACGTATTTGCACAATGCTTTTACATTACCTGTCTGATGCCCCATGTTCCTGTATGATTGGGCTGCCATATTTGTGCAGCAAGAGTCCGTTAGCATTAGAAACTTTAAATGACAGGCTGAGATGGGACAGTCAGGTTTAGAAACTTCGACTAACAATTACTTACAAAAACAAACCTTTCGGCAAAAACGATCACCATGACCTATAGGTAACTTTAAATGTACATTCACATTTTAAAAAGTAGTTTTCTAGTGTCAGTATCACTTTAAGTCTACTAGAAAAGCATTTAAAAATTAAATAAACCCAATAGGCTGGTTTTGCTTACAATAAGGAGTAATTATATCTTCGTTTGGGTCAATTATAAAGTGCTGTTTTAATATTACAGAGAAAAAGCAAATACTATTTAAAAACTTGCATAATTTGGATAAAATGGAGTCTATGGGAGATGGCCATCCCGTAATTCAGAGCTTTCTGGATAACGGTTTTCCAGATAACGGATCCCATACCTGTATTAGGATGTGCAATGAAAATAAAAACAGCAATTATGACTAAATTCAATATTTAAAAATATTGTTGACTGATGTATCAATGCACCCAGTTTTAAAAAATTAGAGTTTGGCCCTAACGGCCTGAAACATTGTATTGCAATATGTTGTAAATCACTCAGTTCACCCACACAGTCATCACTGCAGAACAACATTCTAAAGTAAAGTATTGACACTGCATAGTGGAAAAAGGAGGGGGACATGTTTTCTTGTACCTCTCCCACATCGTAGATCCAGACTCGACCTTCTGAATCCCCAACTGCCACCTCTTTGCCGCTCTGAGCCCAGCGAACACGATTCAGCGCAGAGGCTCCTTCCACAGCCGTACTTGCCGTCGGAACCTTTGAATGAATTACACACAGTAAAGGGAATGATAATTAAAAACCGATTCTTAATAGCTATGTTTTTATTGAGGTTGCTTTTTCGAATTAGCCTTTTTAGATACTGTATATCCCCTTAGATGAAGTCTCCACCCCCTGGAGATAGTTTCTTGTAACATATTTGACTTGTAAGATGGGGAAACAAGGATTTATTGTTCTCTAATCACATTCCCCACTGAGCTGGAGGAGAAAGACTTTTTATTCCAAAAAAAAAAAGTATATTTTCCATAGTAAAAGGGCAAAGTCTAGTGGAGTGAACATTTTTTCCATATTATGTACTAAAAATATGCAAGAAAAACCACAACAGCTAAGTTCCTGCCCTTTTCCCACATGTACAACGTTATACACAAACACATATATTTATTTATTTATTTATTTGCATTTTAGTACATTATTGTTTAATCCACCATCTCATCTCAAAAAACTGGTAACTGATGATGGAGTTCTGATAATGGACTTCTGTCTAAATTTAAAGGGAAAGTCACATTTTAATTTTGCTTGTACCCACTTGAAGCAGCTTTTCAACTACTGCTTTTTGTATTATTTCCATTTTTATTTTTTTCTATTTTCAACCTATAAGAACAAATGCTATCTGGCTGTCAGGGACAGGATCTAACCCCAGCAACCAAAAAACACAATGGCTGGGAAAGACTTTATTATTCTTGTTTTTTATTGCTTATCTTGCTTATCAGGCCCTGTCATTTTCTACAATTATGACTTCCTAACTGCTGCCTCATTGCTAGGGTAATTAAAAAATAGCAAGCAAATTGCAGTTGAAATCCCAAACCTGACAGCTGTATAACAGAAAACGCAATTTTTTTTTTCTAAATGAAAAATGAAGGTTAACTCTCAAAAATAATGCTGTTTACATGATACTGAAAGATAATTTCAAGGTAAACTATTCCTTTAAATATAAATGTATCATTACTCCACTAGTGTATCAGCTTTTATCTAAAGCTCTAATTAATTTTACAGCCTTGTGTAAACATTTATTATTTTTATGATCTGGGTGCTCTGATTATTATGGTTTAAGATATGCTTTAACAATGCAGAGAACATCACCTATAGAGACATTATCACTAATTATAGCTTGTGGATATTTACAGACATTTTAGGGTTAGTTCACACGAGGAGATTCGGGGAGATTTTGTTGCCTGGTAACTAATTGCCTTGTCTTCTGAGAGACAATCTCCCCGAACTGCCTCAGCGTGTTTTCCCATAGGCTATAATGCTATAAAGCACATGCGGCGATGCGTTTTCCATAGTCGCCCGAAGTTGCCTCGTGTGAACTAACCCTTAGACACTCGGACTGTACGAAGCCCTTCTTTTTCTCTCTTTCTCTTCAGATGCCAGACCATTCTGCTCTATGGGTTAAGTCAATTCAAATGAAAGTGGAAAATAAAACAAGTTTTGAAAAGTTCTCTGAAAGTGGAATAAAGAGAGTAGACCTTGTATGTGATTAACTTTAAAATAAAAAAATACCAAGCCATGCCAAAGCTTCTCCGGCAGGCTTGGTAGTGTGGATTTCTCTCAAAGTGCCAGCTGTGTGGTACACAACCACTCAAGACAGAAAAATGTACTATTAAATACAGTGCTTTTTTTTTGTCTGACGCATTAATATAAAGACGCTTACGGCTTCCTATTGTCGTGGCTTTGTTCGCAAAGCCTGTAAACTGAACCTCTGTTTCTTGGGACAATGGACTCAGCATGTTCAGCCATCAATTCTACAGACTGCAGAACCACAAGTGCTCTAGACTTCACAATGTGAGTTTAACTACTGCACTGACACAGCCTTTTAGCAATTGTCTGAGGTAGCAATTGGCAAGGATGAGGCCACTATTTTATTTAATACAAATACTATTGTATTGTGCTGCATTCAACTGGTGGCAGAGCTCTGCCATTTCCCCATGCGCTGCTCCTGTAACATGTTATTTAGAGTAAAATACGCATGGGCCCTTGTAAATAAAGAATCTCACTGTAATTTAAGCAGCCATATACTGGGATGGGTACCCTGGACAAACAATGCACAAATATGAAAATCAACTACGTTGAAATATCTTTTCAACGGATGCCAGTTTATATATAAAACCAATGTTTGCAAAAACTATTTTTGAAAAAAACATGAAAAATTAAGCTATTTAAATATTAAACCAACATGGCTCTCTCTTAAGTATATTGTATGTGCTGGAAATGGATGCAAATGTATTTCCTTCTTGCAAATATAATCAAGCTGGAGACTGTACCATGCAGCACTCAAATTAAATGCCACCAGTTTGTTTACTTTGCATCTCTGTGTTGTACAGTGCTGCTATCATTAGAATTAAAGGGGAAATATATTAAAGGGAATGTCAACCCAAAAAAATATATTTTGCCTTCATAAAAGATAACATAATTCTAAGCAACTTTGCATTATAAATTCATTACAATTCAGTTATTTGTATCTGCTTTTGAAAGCAGTGTTTGTCCCTTTCTATTCTCTGCCCTGCTGATTCAGACTGTTGATACAATTTAAGACAAGGCAGCGGATTAACAGACATATGTCTTAGCTGGGGAACTAAGACTTTTGCAACATTGTTTAAAAAGTAACACCCAGGAGTCAAGCAAATGCTGCTTTCAATTGTTTTTACAAATACCTGAAGTGAATATTAATATAGGTATATTGAAGCACTGAACATTAATATATGTATATTGAAAAGTTGCTTAGAAATGTTTTCTTTTATTAGGTAGATTTTTAGTTTGGGGTTGACTTGCCCTTTAAAGCAAACCAGATTTTTCAAATGCTGAATTTCCAAATAAATAGCTGTATATGCAGTACATGTATAGGATATATTATCCAGAATGCTTCGGACCCTGGGTTAAAGGATCTTTCCGTAATTTGGATGACCATACCTGCTAAAAATCACGTAAACAATAAATAACCCAATAGGATTGTTTTGCCCCCAATATGGGTTCATGCAGCTTAGTTACCATCAAGTACAAGGTACTGTTTTATTATTACAGAGAAAAAGGGAATCATTTTTAAAAAATGTTTGCTTTAAATGAACTATATGGGCGATGGCTTCTTGTAATTCAAAGCTTTCTCTGTAACTATTTACCGGATAATACCTAAATGTGTTTTTTTTTTTGAGATAAAGAATATCAAATATACTCTATTTCTTATTAGAAAATTTAGGCTGGATGTGCCTACCATGTTTAAAATGCAGCTGATAATTATACTTGAATTATTAACACTAGTGAATGACACCAGTGCTGTAAATGATAAAATGTAAAAGTTAATTTCACATGAACAGGAAACTAATAAGTGCCTAAAAACATTTTTTTTTTAATATAATCGGGCCGAAAAGCTTGCTTACTGTCTGGGCACAATTATAGCCATTTACTTGAAATTTCACGAAAGTCAATGTAAATTTAAACTGTGCCATAAAGATCCAATCTGAACAGATCGCTTACATGTTTTAATAGGAAAACACAAATTTATTGTTTGGTTATAATCTATAATAAACTATATGAAGATTATGTGTCTGATTAAAATCTATATTTAAATTTTTTTTTTTTTACAATCTTAGCAAATAACACTGAATGTGCCTTAAAAAATGCAAGACTGAAAGAAGCAGGATTAATGATTGTGTAATGGTTACGACTGCCATTAAATGTATCGAGATCTATCTACTAAAAGTAATGATGTTATAAAACAATTTATGAATTGAAGCACGGCTCCAAATAGATATAAACTCTTGCCATTCTTTACAAGAAACACTGGCAAGTCACATTAAAATTAGGCATTAAAGTTCCCTAAAACTCTTATCTGCTGTAGATATGTATTGAAAATATAATGCAACTTACAGATTTATCTGTTTAGCTTTTGTTTCACGCAAGCAGCACTTTGTGTATAGCCATAAATGCTTGATGGTCATACTCATACCATTTCCCAAATGTCATCCTTATTTTTATTTTTCCCCCAAGTTAGTAGCCCTCCTGTTTGTCCTCCAGCTGTAGGCTTCCCAATTAAAAAGGCTGCACTGTTTCCTGCTCGGCATACTTCAAAAGCTCCTACGTTGCCGTCTCATTTTAAGCACGTTTTGAATTTTCTACCTGTACCTGAGTTAATCCTTCAGTAAAGCCAAATGCACAGTGCTTTTTTAATGAAGGTTGGGATGTGGATTGGTAATAATGTCATAAATATTAATTTAATACAATACAATAATAATATTGTAACCTATTTAGATGTTCTTCAAATATTTAATGCTCTCTAGGAAAAAGTGACACAAACTATTATGGCAATTTTAAATTTTTAAATACATTTTAAAAAAATTCTTCCCTTCGTTTGTGCTAATGAATATATTGGATTTAAAATGTGGATTTTTGAGCGCAGTTCAGTATTTTTGGGGCTTTTATATGCTCTCTGAACTAGGACAAAAAAAAAGAAGGAATATATGTTTATAAATGTTACTGTCACATTAGCTTCTAATTCTTAAAGGCAAAATGAGAAGCTGGATGTTCTTTGGACAGTTCTAAATCATAGTGGACACTGGAGTTGCAGTCTTTATCTGTTATATTAAAATGGAATCCTACAGAGTGCAGCTGTGAACTGTTGTAGTTCATTTAAAACCTGGTTTGTGCAGCTATTTTAGAATTGCAAATAGGATAACTTATTATTCTTCTATTATTATTCTATTATACAAAAAATCTGAAAAATCTGAAATAGTATCCCTGTTGTGGTTCCCACTACAATAAAGCTGAATTTGGGGGGGTTGGGGTAGTGAGATATATTTTAGAGCCACAATACATGTAACCAAATAACAACTGGAAGCCGAAAGGATGGAGTATTATAGCAGAATAACTGTAGCACAGGCATTTTCAAGCCATTGTTGAAACAGTGCGTGTAAATATGCAATGTGAACTAATGATACCAAAATCGTGCCACTAATTGCACCAACTGGATTGTGGTGAAAAAAACGACTGCGTAAACCAGGCCTTAACCACAGAAATCAAAATGCAGGGAAGTCGGTACTGAGGACAAGCATGTAATCGGATTACTCAGTACATCAATTCCAACATTTCATACTTTACCCTGTATTTGAAAATATCAAGCATTAAAAATTACAATCATTAGGAATGCAAATAAAATCCTGATATTTAGATTTTTCTTCATATATGAAGCAGAACCTAGAGTTGCTGCCTAATGCATGTCTGCCTGGCATTCAATTTACTTAAACTGAGAAAATTGTAATTCACAGTGGCTAAAGAAACCCTCTGGCTGCCATGGGATGCAAAACTTCTATTCAGGCCTCCCTCCAAAGGGTTAAAGTGACTGCTAATAAGTGAAATGAAATGAATCTGGAATAGTTTACTGGCTCTTTCCTTGCCTTTGTGGTTGGTAGCCCAAGTCAGCACTGGCTGCCTGTAATACTGAAAATTAGTAGCTCAGACCAGCAGCCTCTTCCAGACAGGTGGGAATTACTGTATATAGGAAGTGCGGGTAATGCCAGCTTTGGGTGCTCATATATATATATATATATATATATATATATATATATATATATATATATATATCCCCAGTCTATTCTGAAGAAACCATTTTTTACAATTTCATGGAACAATGTTTCCAAGCTGTTTTTCTATACACCCATCTGGCAGTCTAGAGATATAGATATCCAACAGCAGTTTTGGGATTATTAAATGAGGGACCTCGCATCTGACCCGTAAATTATTGGCATTGATGCTTTTATTAGTACCTGAATCAGGCTGGGATATTTTCAGCAATGCTGGTATAAAATCAGCTGTATGGATACACTCCCTACTAAATAAATATATAAAATATATAAATAATAAACGGATGAAGGATCAGCGCACTCTGGAAATAATGAACAAATGCTCTTTTATTATTAATACAGCATCTTATCCAATGTTTTGGTCCCACTTGGTTGTTATATTACAACCATTGGTCACGCACCTCTGGACGTCTGTAGTTTGAGTGCAGGCACTTTCGGGTTATTTATATATATATTATATATCTATATATATAATATTTATATATATACTGGAGTGCGGATTGCGGTTCAGTTTGTTATTTGCAAACCTGTTTATGAGCAGCACCCAGGCATTTTCTTTTGGTTTGGTGATGCACCAGCTCTGGACTTTTAAATATACAAATATATATACTGTATATATATATATATATATATATATATATATATATATTATATATATATATATATATATATATATATATATATATATATATATACATACACATACATAATATATATATATATATATATTGAGTGATATATATATATATATATATATATATATCTTCCCTTTTATATGGTATATATATAAGCTATGTATATAATTCATGTGATTTAGTTGTATAATCACATTTACTTTACAGTGCTACGCAATATGTTGGCGCTATATAAATACATGTTAATAATAATAATGGTATAAGCTGAACAAATCCCCCTGGGGACCCTAATAAAAATGTAACGTGCATGTGTCTATTAGTGTCCCAAACTGGAGGTGATCTGCTTAGTTTAGTCTGCTATTTCTATTTCCTAAAAAAAAAGGCAATATCTGTAAAATAAAGACATTGCCTTTAAACCCTTCACTGCTGTGGGCTTTAGAAACTCCACGCATTATCATTGCTGGCAGAAAAATGCGGGTAGCATTGAGTTTTCCTTTATTCCCTGTAATCCTTTTCTATCTCTGCCCTTAAATGTCTGTTTATATGTGTTCTGGAGGGTAAGAATGATGCAATAAAGTTGGGAAATCAGCCTTGTTCAGTCTGCTGATGTTGTTGTCGCACTGCAACTCTCTGCGTCCCACCAATAGTCACAGGTGTCAGTGTAACAACAGCTGGAGGGCTGCATGATCTCTGATGCATGACAAATATCTAGCAATTATTTTTATGCCTCTCTATGCCATTTCACCCCCTCGCGTGTAGTGGTACATCCCATTCAGCAGTAATGTTTGGGAATGACTTGGTGGGGACACTGGGTCCTATTTAGCAGCATTGACCCGCCTTAACCCCTTAGGAGCTGCAGTGAGATGAACTCCCCTCCCCAAACCCGCCCCGTACCGACAGGGTTAAGTCCCGGCTCACCTCCGTGTCATTATTGAGGTTCCAGAGATCCAAGCGCCCCATCCCATCCACACAGGCGAAGAGCGCGGGATGCACGGGTGACCACGTGACGTCATAGACATAGTCTGCATTGTCTTCAAAGGAGTAGAGCGGCTTGTTGTGCTGGAAGCAGAGAGAGGAGAAGACTGAGTGGCGCTAGTGCTGCCTCGGGCTGTCTGCTGGCGAGCCTCATTAAACACTTTGCACGTTTGTGGGGGGAAAGAAAAAGAAAATGTGTCATAAAAGTGCTGGGAAGGTGCAATGCGCCCAGTCAGAGCCAGTGTCCCGAGATATAGTAACGTTACAGCACAAGGCAATGGCCAGGGAGACTGGGGGCTGACACACAACACATGAGGGAGGGAAGGGGTTGTTTCTCTCTTTAATGCAATAAAACAGTTGTGACAGGAATCTCTGTCTGGCAGGTACTAGTGAGGTGCCCATTACAGGGGATTTGTGCAAAGGCATCACAATGTGACTTCTCTCAGAATGAATCACGTTCAAAAGCTGGTGAAGCAGCGACTGGTTTCCACATGAGGGGCGAAAGCGATCATTTTTATCATGGCCCAATGCCTCCTTCTCGAAGACAGTCAGCGCCATCTAGCGGCCTATGCGCAAACGTTAACTCGAGGGCAAAGAGTATTTTTAGGTCATTTGGTTTAACCAGTAGTGTCAGGATTTGCTAAGCAGCTGCCACTCAGGGCTTGCCTTACTGAGGCAATGTAACGCTGGAACCGGAGGGAAAACATCTACAACAGTAACAGGATTGACCGGCTCACACCAGTGATGGTCACTCTTCTACCTAAACTTGCCTCATGGAAACCCTGCTTCACTCATGAGACTGACGCCTTGTTTATCTGACAGGAGCAACAATAACAGTCTGAGCATTTCAGCCAAAGCAGTTCACTAAATATCAAAATAGGATGAAGCAAAACGTGACACAACATGGCGTCCTACCACTACATAAAGAGGCAATAAATATTCATAGTTACTAATGTCTGGGGACAGACCCTGGTTTTCACAGATACTGACTGGAAATTTCCCTCCATGGAAATGGATTTTTCAACTGAATAGATCTTACAATAGGGGTAGGGTTGCCACCTTTTCTGGAAAAAAATACCAGCCTATATTTATCTTTTTTCCATATTAATAACATTGGGCTCAAGCATAATTTTTATGGACCAGGCCTGTAAAATACCAGCCAGGTGGCAACCCTAAATAGGGGGGAGATTATTCACTATGTCATTTCAGTGGCATAAGATCAAAGTTACTGGGCCCCGCAGCAAATTAAGTTTTCAGTCCCCTCAAAATGTACAGAAGTTGAACTCTTTTAGCAATACAGACCCTGATTTTCACAGATACTGACTGAAAATTTCACTCCACGGAAATGGATTTTCCAACTGAATAGATCTTACAATACGGGGGAGATTATTTACTATGTCATTGCTCAAAGTTACTGGGCCCTGTAGCAAATGAAGTTTTCAGTCCCCTCAAAAAGTACAGAAGTTGAACTCTTTTAGCAATACATATTGAAAATTGCTCATCATTTAAGTATAAGTAAACCTTAAAAATAAGTGAATGTAAAATTGATGAAGGTGCTATTCTAAGCACTTTTGCAATGTACGTTCATTATTTTTTTATTTTTAATTCCGAGATATTAAAGGATACATGTACTGTTCATATGAATGAATTGTGTTACAACAGCGCCACCTGCTTGTAATTTTCCCAACTTTTTGACCACCAAGTAGTCAAGGAAGTTGTAAGGAGAAAGATGCTGCTCTGATGTTCTGCTTAGGAAAAAATTTGAAAACTTTCTCAAATCTTCCCTAAACAGAAGAATGTCAGAGCAGCCTCTTTCTTTCTCCTGACAACTTCCTTGAAAAAGCAGGTGCTAATTTTTGAATGCCAGGCTTGGAAGCAAGTTTTGGTTACATAAAAACGAAGTATAGTGCCAAGTAGAGCCTCTTGTAGGCTGCCAGTTCACATAGGGGCTACCAAGTAGCCAATCACAGCCCTTATTTGGCATCCCAAGGTTTTCCCCAAATCTTTTTACATTTGAATGTTGCTCACGGTTAGGGTTGCAACCTTTTCTAAAAAAAATTTACCGGCCGGTGGGGGCGAGAACAAAAAGGGGGCGGAGTCACGCACAGTGATGCAAAAGGGGGGCAGCAACACGCTTTTTGAATTATTTCCCTTTTTATGACTCTTTTCAGCTTTCAAACGGGGATCACTGACCCCCCCTCTAAAAATCCAAATGCTCTGTAAGGCTACACATTTATTGTTATTGCTTCTTTTTATTACTCATTTTTCTATTTAGGTGATCTCCTATTCATATTCCAGTCTCTTATACAAATCAGTGCATGGTTGCTAGGCTCATTTTAAATTGCTGCTGAATAAAAAGCTAAATAACACAGAAACCACAAATAATAAAAAATGAAAACCAATTGCAAATTGTCTCAGAATATCACTCACTACATCATACTAAAAGTTAATTTAAAGGTAAGCAACCACTTTAAGGCCTGTATAATCTAAAAGTAACAATACAGGTCTAATTAGTAATTAATTCAGATTCACATCACGTGGCAGCTCAGAAACCAACACATACTGCATTAGAATATAGTAATCAGCCCTGTAGCATCAGCTGCTGTGACAAACCTTAGTATCTGCCTGATATAGATATTATCTGCTTAGCTTCTGCCCAGCACGCACTGAGCATGTGCAGTGTCTCTGACAATCGAAAGATGGCGAGCCCCTGTGGATAGCTATGAACGACTGTGTCCTTACTGTTTGGAGGAGGGGTGTTAAATACTTTGTCAATGTTAAAGGAATATTATTACTGTTTGCTATGGATCACCTTAGAAGGGTTTATCATTGACAATGTACTGTGCTGCAGACTTATTTAGTAATAACTGTAATATTATGTTAATGTTCATAAACATTGTTTTTACACATCCCAGGGGTGTGAATGTGTATTGCAGTATGTGCAATAAATCACCATGAGAAGCCTAAAGCTGACCATACACGGGCCGATAAAAGCTGCCGACAGACCGAGTCGGCAGCTTATTGGCCCGTGTATTGAGCCCTCCAATTGGCTTCCCCAATGGATATCTGGCAGAAAGTCGGCCAGATGTTTATCGGACGGGACTAAAAATCCCGTCGGATCGCGGCCGCATCTGTTCGTTGATGCGGTCCCGCGATCCGACCGCCCGTTACCCATCGTTAGGATCCAATCGTTGGGCCCTAGGGCCCACAATCGGATCAGCCCGATATTGCCCACCTCAAGGTGGGCATATCGGGGAGAGATCCGCTCATTTGGCGACATTGCCAAACGAGTGGATCTCTCAGTGTATGGCCACCTTAAAGCTGGCTATAGACGCAAAGATCTGATCGTATGAATCTAGGATTCGGGCCGTGTGTGGAGAGTCCCGACATTTTTCATCCGGTGGAGAGCGGTCGTTTGGTTGATCGGACAGGTTAAAAGATTTCTGTCGGCTGCGGGTAATATCTCTGCATGTATTGCCAATCGTACGATTTTCAGAGGGAGACTGTCACTAGGTTTGGTCAGACATAACTTCGTACGATTGCTGTCAGGGGCAGAACATCGGCTGATCTGTTCTTTAACTACTTTATTTGATCTGAATGGTTAGTGGCAGGTCGGGAGACGGGGAACGGGGGAAGTCCGATCATATGTCTTTCGTACGATCGGATCTTTACGTCTGTGGCCAGCTTAAGCATTTTATGCATTTTATCTATATACGTAACAAGAAATACCCTTGTACATAAAAATAATGACAAATAAGATAATGTAACATAATTTTCCCCCTTAACCAGTAGATTTGTAGCTATTCTCATGCTTGAGGAGAAGCCAAACCTTACTATACACAAAGATATTAAATAACAAAGTGGCGGAGACCGTTACTTCCCTCTAACAACATAAAAAAGTAATTACGAAATGCGACCACCTCAGTCTTTTTTGACAGATGCCTATATAAAAACAAGGCGGTCGAGTACATTAAGTTTTTTTTTTTATTTATGTTGCTTTCAAGTTAAAATGAGTGTAAATCCACTACTAGGATTATAATTTATTGCAGAGTTCTTGTCAAACCCAAAATAAGGGCATGTAATTAAAGGGACGGGGGTCCTGGTGTTTTAGTTTCTGTTTTTGTAGGCAAACCTGCAATATGAAAGCACTCTGTTAGGAGTAATCTTTGTGTGGTTATTTTACAACGACTTAATTTTGTAATCAGTTGCAATCTACCGCAAATGCCAATTGTTATTACTGCAAATGTTGTGGTTTTAAAACCAAAGTTGGATCTTTATCGCCCTCAAGAGGCCTTATGGGGAAAGGCAATAATAGGGCAAAAAAAAACCTCTTAAATTTCCAAGTCAAAGAATCATTATAGCAAAGCAAGTAAAATACTTTAGCTCTTTTACATTGTTTTTTTCTATTTAGTAGTTATTTGGGAGTTGTATAATTCTGTGTTTCTAGTTGCCAAGTCTCCCAGATTTATAGGGTCAGAAGTTTGTATTTGTTGCCTGTACTCTTAAAGGAAGGCTCTGCAACTCCTCAGTCCCTGTAAACTCTGTGTAGCACAGTGTCCAGTAATAGTGAACTCTATATGGGGACCTTGTTTAAATCCGTGGTAACCATACAATATTAGTGAACCCCTGATAGAAAGGGAAGCAATGGGACATTATCATAATCATATTTCCTTGCAACTAAAATCAAAGAGGCATGTACTGTATAGCTAAAGATTTGTAAAATTTGTGGTTGAACACACATTGCACCTATAACACCACCACATTGAGCACCACTACTTTTTGCACAACTTTCTTCCGAATATATTAATGCCAGAAATTCTTCTCTAACTGAATTTAATTGATTTAATCAAAAGGGCCATTTACTTTTACCCCAGATGCAAGTGCAATAGCACTAAGGGGTGCAAAAGTGGCCTTCAGTGATTATTTAAAGGTGTTTTTGGCACAAGTCAGCCATGTCCTTACACATCTTGCACATTTGAATGGACCTCTGCAGAGGCAATGATAACTCATTTGTAAAGGTGCTTCATCAATATTATTTAATACCCAATGCTTTATAATTTTATAGCAAAGGAGATATACAATAATAATTAACTACAAAAAGGGAGGATTTTAAGGCATATACCCCCATATGCCACTATGTTTGCCCATGAGCAGTAACCCATAAGATGTTTCCTTTTAAACAGGTGACCAGTAAATACTACCTGCTGATTGGTTGCTATTGGTTACTGCTCCTGGGCATACTTAGTTCATTTTATTACATAACCCCCTTTAAAAACACTAATATAACATTTGGCCATATGAACGAAAATATATATTTTTCCACAGTGCAGACTTAAACTAATGCATGAACAGTAAAGTAAAATTTGTGTTGCACTCTATTAAATGTCGGCTTGACACTTACTTTTTGCCAGACCGATTGATTGTTGCTAAAAGTATTTCCTTGAATATTATACATA
Source organism: Xenopus laevis (assembly GCF_017654675.1). Classification (NCBI taxonomy): domain Eukaryota; kingdom Metazoa; phylum Chordata; class Amphibia; order Anura; family Pipidae; genus Xenopus; species Xenopus laevis. Next base: position 33,372,398 of record NC_054381.1, on the reverse strand, counting down.
AACCCTCAACGTTGTTAGATTGCCAAATCGCATTTAAGGGGTATGTTTAACGTCCCACACAATCACTATAGAACCTGTAATTGATAGCTAATCTGTGATCTTCCTCTGGGCATGTGGTCCATTAATATGTATACTTTTTAACAGCTGTCAAGTTATTCTAATAGGAAAAAATCATCCAGTGTCCAATCAGTCCAACAGGTTAAGGTGGCCATACATTATAAGATCTGTTCGTTTTGTTTCCAAAGGAGTAGACTACGAACCTATTAGAAAGAGAATTCCACCATGTCATTATTCTAACAATGTAAACATCTTTCTCTACCCTTGTTTCCTAGATTAGCACAAGTGTGAGGGCCATGTAGCTGGTGCATTTAGAGGCAGTTTGGAACCCTAAGGTGCAGAATTTGGTACATTATCTCCTTTTTTTGGATAAAATTCAGTGCACACTTGTACACTTCACAGTAAACAGCTTGTAAATGAGCAGCATGGCACTAATCCTATGTAAAGACATCATATGTGATGCCGCATCCTGAATACATACTATAGAATATGATATTATAGCCTTACAATAAAACCACTGAAATATGATATGCATAAATCTTATGTGCACAAGACCTATAGTAACATGGCACCATAACATATCTGATTCAGACTTTTTTCATCCTCTGCATATAATAAAACCAAAAACAAATCGGATTTTATAGTAAAAAAAAATAGAATTTTTCGAGTTTTTGGCATTCCGACTTTAATAAATAACCCCCTATATGTTAACGCTTGTAATTCTACATACTAGGTAGATAAAAAGAATTAAAGGAAATAGCAGCAATTATATAACATTGATCTAGGAACTAATACATGATCAATCCAGGCACTAATTCTGATTCTCATACTAGAATCAGGGAGACCAATAGGAATAAGAATTGGTTAGTGGTGGACATCAGAATAGAACAGACAGGGGCTAATTTATAAACATTGGGCAAATTTGCACCAGGCTAGTGGCTTGCATCCTGGAAGGGTTATTCTGCTAGTGATCAGAGTCCCAGAATGTGACGTCAGTTCCTACTTCCAATATTTGTGCAAATAAACTCATTATAAGGCTTATTTACCAATGTCTGTGTATACACAAACTACCAGCATGAAATTACAATAAAAGCTTTGCCATTGTTAGTATATCTGATATAGTGATGCATTTGGCAGAAGCGCTTCACATGACACAACATTTATTTCTATAGGTTTAAGGGTGTGACTTAGTGTACAAGATGTTTTGGGAAAGTTTTCTCCACCTTTTGTTCTTCTATTAGTCTAATATAGCATAAGCAGAGATAGGCCATACCCAAATAATGTTTATAGTATGAAATGTAACTTCATAAGGAACAGCCTGTTCTACACATGCTAAAGGCACCCTTTATTACTTTGCAAAACTGTTGGACACACCTACATCTTGCTTAAGCAGTACATGTTCGGCCCAATGCATCAGAGCAAGGAATCTGTTGGGGCTGAAGTGGTTAGATGTGGGTGGGGTAAAGCAATCCCACTTACGTCACTGTAATGGGTGATGGCGGGGGCTTTAAGGACCTGTAACTGATCCTTTAACTTATAGAGCAGGGGGTTAAACTAAAAATGATAAAAGTTTTATGGTGGCTAAGAGCTACTTGAACTAGAGTATCTGCTTTTCCCTTACCCACTTTAGTTTTAAACTTCTTTAGTTACTCCATTTGGAATACTGTGTAATCCAACCTTCCCTAATGTTCTGGTAATTCTCTTTCAGCTCAGTCAATTTGGTAAAAGCTCAGGTTAGTGAATGGAAATCTCACACTCACATATCGCAAAACAATCAGCTGTGTTCCATGACATGCCTTTACTAGTTTTACCTCTTGCCTTATCTCAAAATCTGCTGCAGGGTTATCCCAAATCCCACAAAGCCTCCAATCTTGATAATTACCTCTGGACTCCTGCCTTTGAAATGATTTCCTTTTTCCTATGTGACTGTATTATCTGTGCAAAGGTACCCTCCTTCTTTAAATGCCTTTCAGTTAAAGATGTCTCTATTATATTCCAATCTCCGGTAAATTTGATCATTTGAAAATGAATAATTTTACTGCATCCCATGTCAGCAAAATGAGTCACATTGGAGCTGGTAAGTAGTCTTCTACTCATTCAGGTTGGTAATGCATTCTGCCTATAGTTTAACATTTTTAAAAAATATAACATTTTTGTTATTTGTTGGACTAAACATGGCACAACGGTGAAACTTAAAGCACTTTCCGTTGACAATGGATCTTACCTTCTTGGTTCTTCAGAGTAATTATGGGAAATGCATTTAAGTCCCTTAATGCTAAACCCCTTTTATAATAAATGTATACTTATATATAAACCTAAGTCCTAAGCAAACAGTGCGGAAAGTGAGAAGTTATTATATACAGAGGTCATTCTCTGATTCCACTGAGAAGATGGGGGAGGTAGCAATGGTATGTATTGTTATAATGGAAAAAATATTAATGAATAATAAGCAGAACACATTTTCCTTGCAACATATACCCAGGCTTCCTTCTTAGGCATTCACCAGAAGCACTACCTGTACATGGCCTCTAGCAACCGCCCCCAAGAGTCGACAACAAACCACAGATGCTAAACTGGATATTTAAACAGAATTACCCAATTTATTTTGGATGTAGAAGGGTGCAAGCTCAAAGGCAGGGTCTGTGCCAAATGAAACCTTGATTTTGCAGCTTCAGAAGTTTCTTGCAGCTCTAGCCATTCTCTTTACAGTAGGAAAGGATTAGAATTTAATCATTTAACTTAGTTAATATATATCCCGTATTTTAAAAAGGAAATGTAAGCATACTACAAAATGTAAATTTGTTGGGTCATAAAAATTCATTAAATCTTTGCGGTTAAAAAAATGAAAACTTTTTTCCTCTCAAAACAGCAAACTGATTTTTTTCATGGGTTTCCCACTGCTGCATCAGAGTCTGGCTGCCGCTAAGAAGCCTTTAAGGCCTCACTTGCCAAAAAAGTGCAAACAAGTGCAAAGGACCTTCTTTTTATACTTTACACCATGCATCATTTGTGGTACGTTCCATAAGCAATTTGTCTTTAAATACTTTTCTTGGTGTTAGATTTTAGTATATTGACATATTACATGACACCAAGAGGGGTTATTTATTAAACTCCAAAAAATCAAGTTTTTTTTACTATAAAATCCGATTTTTTTGTGGGAAAAAAAATCAATTTTTTTTGTTATTTATTATACCCTGAGGATGGAAAAAGACAGAATCTGAAAATCTCAAACCTACCAAGGTTGTATTTGTCAATGGGGGAAGTCCCAAAGATATCCTGATCTGCCAAACAATTCAAAGATTTTGTGGTTTTCGGGCAAAAATCTGAAAAAATCGGAATTTTCAGGCAGAAAAATTTGTAGCTTTCGAATTTTCGTACGATTTTTTTTAGTTTATTCCATCACTGGAATTTTTTTCAGGAAAATGTATTGATAAATAAGGGAAAATAACCAGTGCGGATTTGGTCTGAGTATATTTCAGAAAAAAGTTAGATAAATTCGGATTTTGATAAATAACCCCCCCCCCCCAAAATATCTAGATTAGCAAATTGTGAAGTTTAATTTGAGCAGGTTAATGCAATGTGTTACTATTCATTATGAAAACAGTTTCTGTACTGTTACTGTTATTACTGGACCTTATATATATAAAAAAGATTATCCTTTTTACAACCATGTCTTGGCCGATCTTATGGTTTTTTTGGGGGAGGCACAGTATACTACCCTGATGTTTTTTTGTTTAGAATATCAGAGCAGTGAGAAAAAAGACACGGTAAACAGAAAAAAATGGATAGATTACAGAAAGCAAACTAGATTCTTCAGTGCAATTCTTGTCAGTGTTACGTAGCTTATTTGCATGAAAGAATTCACTTTAATCCTGAAGGCGCCACATAGAACGAGTCTAGGTATTCAAGTCTGTATACATATTTACAAGTTGTAACTAGTGCATCCATGTTCCCAAAAACTCAAGGAAAAAATTTCACAGGCAGCTATTTTTAAAGTGTTTATGAATATTTAATATGGTTATTGGTAAAGTGATACTGAAGTGAAAAAAAACATGATATAATTATCCATCTAAAATTCTTAAATGGTGTCAGTTGTTTAAAAAAATTATTTTCCCACACCACAGAGGCGTCTGAAGTACTTGTGGCCCATTTACTTACTGGGATCAAACCCTCAGATTTGAGGGATAAGGAGTTGAAACACTGAAGGGACATGTTGGAAGGAGAGATAACAATGAAGGGACAAGTTGCTCACCACTAAATTTTAAACCATGAGTTGGGGTATAATGAGGCTCTGACCACCTAATTCATACAGACAAATACAAGAAGTCATCTGCACTCACCCATTATCAATATATACAGGATATTAAAGCGGACCTGTCACCCTTACCCTTACATTTGTTCCTTGAATCAATTGCCTGTACAGGAAACCGGCGATCATTTTCATTTGCTGCTATTTTTTGTAGTTCCCGAGATATTCCCATTTAATGTTCTGCGCTGTCAATCAAATGTATTCAGCAACGCCTCTATGCCACGGGCATAGGGGCGTCTCCTTGTATTTTACGTCACCGCTCCTTCTCCTCTCCCCCTCCCAGTACAGATGAAAAGTCTTGCGTAGTTTACAGGAGCACGCGCGCACGTGACTTGTCCTCAGACGTGCTTGTGAGGCTTGAGACGCGCTTGTGTTTGTGTGCGCGCTATCTTGCTCATTTCGCTGCAGGTAAAACTTCAGTTGTCGGGCACTCAAAGTTTTTCCAGAGCGCGTGACCGAAACTCTGTTTGTGAGCACAGAACTATGCGCGTCACTTCTTTTAATGCGCATGCGCGAGATTGCTCTAAAAATACCAACGTCATCGCTAGAGACGGAGGAGTAAAATGGCGCTTGGAGGAACAATATGGCGGCTTCCACCGCTTCGAAATACAACGGCGGTTTGGGGGAGAACGGCTTAGCGTACAAAGGTACAGAATATGGCGTTTAACTTATTTACTGATGCGGATTTCATTACAGAGGTTTATTTTAGGTTGTTGAAAGGTGACAGGTCCCCTTTAAGACATTGTGTGCATTAAGCTACTAATAAATGTCCTCCTCTTTACAGGGGTAAAGAGAGAGAAAAATCACCCAAGAGATGTGGTGAAGGGAAAAAAAAAACTAACACTGATGGAGAAGGAATGTACGATACAATGGCTGTGGTCTAAGGAGAAATGAAATACCCAAAGGCAAAAGTAGTGTAGGGCATAAAACACTAAAGGGTTGTGGTGGAGGTTGCCATAAAATATCCAAAAGATATATCTGATGAGATGAAAACCAAGGGCTGTGTTCGAAGAAGACATGAAATACCTATAGGTTGTGGTAGAGGGAGACATAGGGACGGTAATGCGATATGAATACGCTAATTCACTAAAATGTGAAGTTTCGTCCTGGTGCATCGAACGCTGGTGACTTTTCGCTAGCATTACTTCGGCTATGCAAGCATTTCATAGTGAAGATGTGCTAGCATTCATTTGTGCCTGGCGAAACTTCGCTAGTGATCTTGGACTTAGGTCAATTTGCATAGGGCAGTAAATTTAAAGTTGTATGGACATCTTTATTATAAATGTTGCTGCAAATGGTTTAAGTTACCGGTTTTTATTACACATTTCCAGGGAACCTTAATAAAGACAAGAGAGTTAATATAATGCCCTACACATGAGCCCACTGTAAAATTAATATTCCATATGTTATAAAATGTATGGAGAAAACTGGTTACCCAAAAAAGTAAGTTAGGACTTTTGCAGCCAATCCTGCTAAAAAAAAGGATAAGTTGCCAGCATTTTTGATCTATAATGAATTTTAGGATATGATGTAAGTGACACAAGATTAAGGAAGATTCAGTTTCTTTTTAGCACTTCGCTTGGTCATAGGTGGCGAAATCAACTCTTGCGAAAGAGGTAACGTTCAGTAAAATCCGCACTTTGCAGAGTAACGATCGTTCGCCAGAGCGAAAAATTGCCTGCCGATAGAGTGCGAATGAACGCTAGTGACAGTCCCGTTTTCTAGCGAATTGGCACCTGCGCCTGTTAGTGAATTGGCGATGTCCCTGCGGGTGGAAACGCTTGCAAAAAGTCGCTAGCGTTAGTCACTTCGCCCTTTAGTAAATCTTCCCCATGTTCTTGTGGTGGAGGAAAGGATGAAAATCCAAAGATTGTGGTGAAGGGGACAAGGGGATGTTACACCCTTGCTGTCATGGTAATCAAGTGAATGTAGAAGTAGAATAGACTTAGAAACAGCAAAACAAAGCGGCTTATTGGAAAACCACTCAACACAGCAGTGCTTTTCAATGTATTGAAAAGTTATACTGTATATGTTGTATCAGGTCTTTAGTCACCCTACTGAAGTCATGTCATTTTGATGAATACATATGCATTCTTAAATATCCCCGCTAATTACCCTTCTTTTCATAAAGGCCAGTCAGGAAGAGTGAGAAGTGATTGAAATAATTACAGTCGATGTCTATGTCAATATTTTTCTAAAGCTGTCTCTAAGCCCCTGGAAGCCCACATCCATTTGCAAGAACTTTATTCAGCCTATAGGTGATCCTCTTTTGAAGCTAGATCTATAGGCAATCATTTAAAATCATATGGCACTGGAATATTTGAATGTTATGGCATTTGCCTGCGCAGAAGACTATCTGCATACATTGCAGAATAGGAACTTTCCTCAGCCAAGTAAGCTCCTCATTTTGTCCTAACGTGGTCATGGATTTTCAAACATTGATGTGCATTACATAGATTTCAGAGAAAGAGTAGTATGTGCAGAAACTTAATCCAGCTATAACCATAAAGGCCTTGAGGGACAGGCAACTCTTGGTATTATGAGATCAACTTTTACTTCCATGTTTTTTTTCTCAGGACAAATGATTCTTAAAGATTTAGAGAACTGCAGTAGCATTATAATAAGTAGGGAGATTTTTGGGCAGTGGTCTGGCAGTGTGCCTCCTCTATTCTTCAGACAATTTCTTATTAAATAACATGTTTGCTTTTCACCCTTCAGCTTGATAAATTCCATAGCACCAGCTGTTCTGGGGGTCTGGGAAATGTCAACAAATTGTTTTCATATATTTTTTCTTAAGGAATGCAACCAGTATAACTGTCCTCCTTTTGAATTATTATATATAAGATTAATTTAGTCCTGTAACTAAATACAGGTATAGGATCTGTTATCCAGAAACCCGCTATCCAGAAGCTCCAAATTACGGCATGGCCTTCTCCCATAGACTTCATTGTAATCAAATAATCCAAATTTTTAAAAATGATTTCCTTTTTCTCTGTAATAATAAAACCGTAGCTTGTACTTGATCCCAACTAAGATATAATTAATTCTTATTGGAAGCAAAACAATGATGTTGTGTTTAATTAATGTTTAAATTATATTTTTTAGCAGACTTAAGGTATGAAGATCCAAATTAGAGAAAGACAGTTATCTGGAAAACCCCAGGTCCCGAGCATTCTGGATAGCAGGTCCCATACCTGTACAGGGAGACATCCTTTTAGAAATGAGTTTAGGGAATTTTCATTTAAATTTGACTGGAGGGATGTGTATTTTTTTTTTAAAGAGATACTGACACCAGAAAATAACCTTTTTTTATATCCATCATAACATTGTCTTTGAATGCTATTTATAATGTTGGCATAAAAGCATTTGCTTGATGGTTTTACATTACCTTTGTTACCCCTAATGCTCCTCTATGAGGGGGCTGCCATATTTGTGCAGCAGTAAGTTAGCATTGTAAACTGTCAGGTTTAGGAACTTCAAGTAATAATTACTTACAAAAGCAGAGCTTTTACTTTTATTTTGAAAAACATTTTTTTAGTGTCAGTATTACTTTAAACACAATGTGTTTGGTATCAGTGTTAAGTAGATGATTCATATCTAATCCGTTTCCATGCCTTTAACTTATTGAGTGCCAACTGCTTTGGCACGTTAGGCTTTAATCAATGATAAGGACAAAGACACATTCCGCACAACTGTATCTACCTCTGAAAAAGTTCTAGTGAGATCTCAGTAGCCTTTATTACAGTTTCTTTATTAATTAACATTTAAAAACACTGACTGACACCTACCATTTGGCAACACTGGCTTTGTGATCTAGAATATCCCTTAAGATGTGCATTTCCTTACTTTTTCATCTGTTCGGCTACATGAGCAGCCTCAATAAATTGCTTCAATACTGACCCACACAATCGAATAAACTGTACCTGTCTAGTCATTTACATCTATTTTTCATCTATTTCAGGGATTGTTCACCTTTGAGATAACTTTAGTATGATGTAGAGAGTGATATTCTGAGCCAATTTGCAATTGGCTTTCATTTTTTATTATTTGTGGTTTTTAAGCTATTTAGCCTTTTATTCAGCAGCTCTCCAGTTTGCAATTTCAGCAATCTGATTGCTAGGGTCCATCTGATTGCTAGCAATAATTCACTGATTTTAATAAGAGACTGAAATATGAAAAGGAGAGGTCTGAATAGAAAGATGAGTAATGAAAAGTATCAATAACAACAAATGTGCAGCTTTACAGAGCATTTATTTTTAGATGGGGTCAGTGACCCCCATTTGAAAGCTGGAAAGTGTCAAAAGAAGGAGTTAAATAATTCAATAACTACAGTTTAAAAAAGGGCAGTTGAAAAGTTTCTTAGAATGAACCATTCTATAACATGCCGGTACTAAAAGTTAATTTAAAGATGAACCACCCCTTTATCAATTTTTCAGACATTATGTTTATATGAAAACAATTCTACACACATAATCTGGTAGGCAAAAAGAATAATATATTTTCATAAAACTCACCAGCACAGGCCCTGCGTGCAAACATTCTTTCTCCTTTTGATGTAAAAAGAACAAGAATATATACATATGTTATGCAGAATGGCCTTAGCAGCACAAAAGGCTGGTTTTACTTTGCTTTGATATTAGGGATGCACCGAATCCAAGATTCAGTTCGGGATTCGGCCTTTTTCAGCAGGATTCGGATTCGGCCGAATCGTTCTGCCTGGCCGAACCGAATCCGAATCCTAATTTACATATGCAAATTAGCGACGGGGAGAGAAATCGCGTGACTTTTTGCCACAAAACATAGAAGTAAAAAATGTTTTCTCCTTCCCACCCTTTATTTGCATATGTAAATTAGGGGTCGGATTCAGTTCGGTATTCGGCCGAGTCTTTCGTGAAGGATTCGGGTTTTCGGCCGAATCCTAGTGTATTTGGTGCATCCCTACTTGATATTTTATTTTATATAAAGAGCATGATACCAGGATTTTGTTTGGAAGGGGTTAACAGATTTGCAAGCAGGAAATTTGGCTATGACTGTACTGTACTTTATTGCCTATGGACAAAAAAGGAAACATATTTGACAGCGCCTTTTTTTATTATGACAACTAAATAACAGATTCTGACATATAACAAAGCTGTTTTGAATTGCAACACTTGCGTGTGGCAACTTGCTGCAGGATGTCCAGGTATTCATCTGACATCAGTTCCAATTCGATCATTCCATACATGCCCCCATAATGGATAGAATACTATCAGCTCAGTTAGCTAAAATTTTTCTTTCTCGTGCTGTATGGACTCCATGAAGCAGCTACTGTACATGCTAAATAAATACACTGAAAACTAGGTCACTATATAGTCTTACAATTTAAAGGGAAATACACACAGTTCAGATAGGTTAGAACTTTTTGTGGAAATGCAACATTCCATTTCAGTATTAGCATTTATTCAAGAGGCTGAGTGGGCTCCTAATGGCCCACAAATGTACTACTTGTTTTTCTGAATACTGCTCAGTCCCAGACTGGCAATCTGTGGTTTCGGGCAAATGCCATTGGGGCTGCTTTTAGATGCAATAGACAGTCACTATTTGTTGGGCTGGTAGAGGGTCTGTTTGGGCCTCTATGTACTTGAAATGCCAGGGCCTAATTTAATTCCAGTCCAGACCTGATATTACTGCAGTATTGTCCAATAGAAATAGTTACAATTCTGATCATACCTACTGATAAGGTGCCCATAAATGGGCTGACATTGGTTGACAACACAGTTTCTCTTAAACGAGAAGGAAAGTCGTTGCACACTTGGGGTGCCAAATTTTAGGCACACCCAAGGTGAATGTATTTACTTACCTGAAACCCCAGGCCGGTGCTCCGATCAGCAGAAAACTGCACCGGCCCGGGGCTATTCCAGTGAGCACCACAGAATGATCCTTCTTTCTTATGGCGGCTGTGCATGCGCTTTAGAGTGAGAAGTGAAACTTTAACTAAAAAGCCGGCTATTTCATTCTACTGCGCATGCGTCTGCCCCAGGAAATTTGAAGAAAGAAGAAGACGAAAGAGGATCGCTCTGTGGTGCTCGCTGGAATAACCCTGGGCGGGTGCAGTTTTCTGTTGATAGGAGCACCTGCCTAACATTTGGCACCCCCAAGTGTGAAACCACTTTCCTTCTCCTTTAATAAAGCTGCCCAAGTATGACCCCTACCCCCCAAAATAACATTGCCTCACTCAATAATATCTGATCTGCTGCCTGTGAATGAATGTCTATCATTCACCACAGGCACCATACTTTTTGCCTATAGTTTTAATTACAAAAATTATCTTGAGCTACACAGGGCAAATGGGAAGACTGAAGCTACTCAATATTTGGATCTTGTTGAGGTAGCTAATTAGGTTCACTCGACAATAATTAGGTTACCCTTTAAGGGTGGTGGCAGAGGGGGAGATTAGTTGCCCATCAACAAATCTTTTCTACTTCGGGCGACTAATCTCACAAAATGCCTTCCAGCTGGCAAGAATACAAATCGCCGGCGGGATGGCACAAGAAGCTCTTCAGATTTCCAAAGTTGCCTGAAGTTCCCTCATGGGGAAACTTTGGGCGACTTCGGAAATCCAAGAATGCGATTCGCCAGGGGAAGGTATTAATCTCCCCGTCTGCCACCATCCGAAGATTGACTTGTGTTTGTTGTGATTTAGGATTGTCTGTGTAGTGGTAATTGAATTATCCACCTCACAAGGCCCAAGGAGCTAATAAAACAAATTACCAATCCACTGAGAAGCCCCTAATCATGAACCGTTCAAAACCTGCTGCATAGAGAAGAGAGGGGTTTGTTTGTCCAGGAAGTTCTGAAATTGCCTTGTTTATAAAGGCAGGGGGTGGGTTAAGTTCAGGGAAAACAGCCCAACTTTTGACTTAGTGCTTTATAATTGTTAAAAAAATAAGAAAATATGTTTTTTTAAACTATAGACAGAATGTAATATCAACACATTCCTATTTAATGTATAGTGCTCAGTTTTAGCAAAGGTGGTTTAAGGTGTATACTTCCCCTTTAAATGGTCTGAGGAGCGTCGCTTTCTGTGTATGACCAGTTATACACAACGTTACACTCTGCAGAGTTTAGGAATGGCAAGAGATGATCAAAAGCTGAATTGTTAAAAAAGTAAAACAGAATCAATCCCTGAGCTCAGTGGCTACATTGTTATTAGTAGATTTTTGCTGAGTGATGTACAAGGAAGTTTTTTCTGTATGAATAGTAAGGGCTGGCATTTAATTCCAATGGCAAACATATCTGCACGTTGAACTGTCAGTCTATCAGCATTTCTCTGCAAGCAATTAATGACAACTTGGCTTGGAATATGTATACTCGGTGAACATTTCCAGTAATAGTTTCACCAAAATCCTTCAAAATCAGCATCTGATATTTTCATGATATTTCTAAAGCAGTTGAAGGGGCAAGACTATTTAAAGTGCAGCAAAACAAGAGCAAAGCAGTTCCCAGTTCAGATGAGAGGATGTGTCAGAAGAAAATCAGAGGCTTTAGGCACAAAGAGCTAAGAGGAGTCGTGTAAGATGTTAAAAGCACTGTAAAACATCAGACATTTACAATATTATTAACATTTTGCTTCTAGGAATATTAATGTTCTTGTTCTTGTGTGAAAAACCAAAATAGAAATGTGAAAATGATTTGCTTCAAAGGTGGGTGTGCTGCTTAAAACTGACTTTGGGTATGACAAAGACAAAAGTATTTAAAGATAATTAGCAACTTCTCTTTAATTTTCATTATTTGTGGTTTCTGAATCATTTCACCCACAGATAGATTTTCCTGGATATTACCCAACTCTTCTCAGTGCTTCAGACTCTGTGCAGACAAAGGAGATTATTTTGACATATGGTGGACTTGCCTAGTTGCCCAATCTTACTGGACAATAGAAGTGGTCAGTGTGGTCACTCTTCCTAAAGTATTCAAACTGAGAATTAAACATAACCCCAGATCTTTTCTAGTGGACCTGAAGATATTTGCAATTGGGAAACTTCCAGCCAACAAACTGACAAGACATGCAGCCAACTTGCCAAGACACTACTAGCTTCAGCTTAGGATGGCTTTCTCTGCTTGGGCAACAGTTTCTCATTACTATGATGAAGGAGGTTAAAACTATGGAGTTTGTTAGGCCTCAACTCGAAGGCATGAGATACATATTGATTGTAAGCACCTTTGGGCAGGACCCTCTTTACCTTGTGTCTCAATTATCAGCCACTGTTTTTGTAAAGTTCCTGACATGGAGTGCAGAGTGAGCCTGGGTCGCCGGGACCCATCAGGTATTTTTTCAGTGTCCAGCCAGCCCAGTCAGATGTAATATGTTCAGTGTAAACACCCATTTATTGTAAAGCACATGTTATCAGAGGCAGGCCTGGCTGGCCGGGCGCCCTAGGCAGCTGCCTCTTCTGCCTACCCCTAGTTCCAGCTCTGCTTGTTATATGTTGGTGCTTTATGAATACGTGTTTAATCATCATCATAATAATAATAATACACTGAACTGATGTGTTAACCACAAACAGGTTTTGAAGTGGACATGGAATCTAGCTCTGTATGAGCTCAACAGACCTACTTATTTTTCTATCTACCCTACCTCCTTTCTTTCTTTTTGCTTTTTCTCCTCCATCTACCCCACCTTTAAGAATAAGGACCCTCAGATGTTGTCATCTGCTGAGTGAGGATGATGGAAAAATTGAAGTTCACAAAGACTGCATCCATTATGAAGACAGCCTTTACACAACATAGGGGCAAGTTTACTAAAGGGCGAAGTGACTAACGCCTGACGTCATTTCAGTACTTCACCGATTTACCAGCAGTTGCTGGCGTCACTTCGCTAGCGAAGGATATAGACTCTAGCGGTACTTCGACTCTGTAACGCCTGGCGAATGGTTGTAACTACGCAAATTCACTAAGATGCGGATTTTACTGAATGTTACCTTTTGCTCCGGACTTGCCTTCGCCACCTCAGACCAGGCGAAGTGCAATAGAGTAGATAGGAGCTCCTTAAAAAATTGTTGAAATTTTTTCTAAGTCTCAAAAAACGCTAGCGTCTTTTCCTTTTTCAGGCTGATACGCTGAAAAAGAGCATACATTTTTTTGGGGTAACCGGCTTCTGCCCCACATTTCCTAACATATGGCACATACACTATACACTGGGATCATGTGTAGGGCATTATAACAACTTTATTTTATTTTATTAAGGTTTCCCGGGCTTGTGTAGTGTAATGTATTTGCTGCAATATATACGTCCATTGAGCTTTAACTTCCTGCCATATGCAGATTAGACAACGCTGGCGCAATTTAGCTTCACTGGGCACAGTACCGCTAGCTCAACTTCGCCAGCATTCGGCACCCTGGACGCAACTTTGGATTTTAGTGAATTAGCGTTGTCCTGGCGAATCTAAGCCTGGCGAAGTGAGAGAGTTGCGATGTGAGAGAAGCTATCGCAGACGAATTTTCGGAGGTTACTGAATTTGCCCCTATAGACTGAACAATCCAATATAATACAATCAGTACACATTGATATTCCAAATGTTCCTCGATACAGACAGCTCAGAATCATGTTGGCTGGATGCATTTTTTATTTTTAAAAAACAGTGAAAGGAGCCATCCTTTGAAATAAAGGGCTGTTTTTTGTTTTTATTTATTTGCCCATTGTACACAGACACTACGTTCTTGTTGTCTTTCTCTCCTCTCACACCTACACTCTCCTTTAACAGTACCAACAGCCAAAAATACCAGGAACTTGCAGCAGTGTGGGAGGATTTAGTCTCAGGCAGGTATCAAATAAGAGATTGTGTAGTGCTGGGCCAAAACTGGAATAAGGGGAACAATTGTGCCACAGTCACTGACACTCATTTACTGAGAAAGTGGAACTTTCATTTGCAGTTCTGGATTAACAATAAGACTTTTAGCAAATGTAACAATTTACATTAACCCAGTCGTTTGCTCTACTCTGTGAATTGAACTGTACATGTCACAAAGCAAATGCAATGACAATTCTACTTTGCAGAAGAGAACTTGCAAGCAAAAACCAGTTCCGCAATAGGTTCATTGTTAAATATTTTTTAATTTGCACTATAAACAAACACATCGTGTGAGCTTCCAACGCAAACAAATTGAGCAAATTTTAGTTGTCTTTGTTCCTAGTGCTGGTTTGCAATAAACTCTACTACAAAAAGCTACATTGTAATTGCAGCCCAGAGAATAACATGCTGTACATGAAGGACTCTCGGAAGCTCGAACATACAGTTCCTGCTTTACAGCAGCCTGACAAAGCGAACAAATCTGACAAATTAAGTATATTTGAAGATTCTGTCTGCGTGTATTTTTTTTCTTCACATAAACATGTGGGAGCCATTGTAGGTGTTTGTGTGGGTATAAGCAAAGAACCAGTCTGGAGATACAATGGTGATTACATTTTTGTGGTTTCTTTCAAAGGCAAAGCATTCTCTCTGGGTAAGCTTCAAAAAAAATATATCTCAGAGTGAAAAAAAAATGTATTTGAAAATTTCTGAGGAATTCTGAAATACCTAGAAGAGTCTCCAGCTCCAAGTCCAAGGCATTAAGGTAGAAGAACCTCAACCTGGTGGACAATTGGAGGAATTGGCATTCATAGAACTACTGTATATGTTAATGTAGGTTCCCCAGTGTTTTCAGGCGTCATAGAATAAGCTGGCAAAGCTTAGGAGGATGAAAAATAAATCTCTAGCCAGCTATCGTGTAGGAATTACTGCCAAGAGACTGATGATCTGCTTAATCTTCTTAACAGTTTTAAGCGCTCTGCTTTGATGCAACAGGTTCAGACTTTTCTCCAGCACATGACCTTAGACTCCTGGCTCCCCGGCATTATTATCTTACTTGGTCCCCTCAAGCAATTTGTGTGTGTGTAGATTCAACTCCACGCAATAGCACACACTCTGTACTTGTTTTATCTAGTCACTATTGCCTGCTGCCAGTTCCTTCATCGACTTTGGAATTTCCAGTATGCCAACATAAAGGAACCCTTAACTATTTCTACAATATGGCATTGTGCTATTGTTTCCATCATCACAGACACAATGTTCCTATTACTCACCACATAAAGCCATGGACCATGCTTTTTCTAGTAGCTAACTCTTGCCAGCTCCCGATAAGAAACCAATTTGTGGCGCCTGATGGTATATTTTTGATTACTTTAAGAAATTAGAAGTATCTGGCCACTGACATCAGTTGTACCATCAGTGTCCTATCCAGCCACACTGCCCTCCCTCTGATAATCACTTTTGTCTGAAAACAATGGGTCATATTGTAAAGTCATGCCATTTTGAAAAGTTTTGTATTACTTGTTATTGTGAATTTTCAGGTTTGCCTTAAAGAATTTGTTTCCTGGTTATTTTCTGTTGTGGCAAAAAGAAGAAGTCTTGTCTTACTTTATGACAGAGATACTAGACACTCTCAGTGCTAGGGCCACAGATTCACAAGACAAAGAGAGTAAAATAGATGATACCACATTAGGCACTTTCTTTATATATTGAGAATATACAAGAAATGCTATAATAAGACAATGTGAATGGAAGGCAACTGAGGCCTAAACAAATCCTACTAAAACATGGGGCAAAAAATAGGCATAGATTCACAAGAGAAGGGGGTTATTCTTCCACTGTATAGAGCACTGGTAAGGCCCCATCTAGAATATGCCGTACAGTTTTGGTCTCCAGTGCTCAAACATGACATTTTTGATTAGAGAGAAGGGCAACTAAGCTGGTAAAAGGTATAGAAAATCTCAGTTATAAGGAAAGACTGGCCAAGTTGGGGTTGTTCACACTGGAGAAGAGGCAGTTAGGGGGTAATATGATTACTATGTATACATATATAAGTGGATCATATAATAATCTTTTGAATGCTTTATTTACCAGTAAGTCCTTCCAGCTGACACAAGGGTACCCATTCCACTTAGAAGAAAGGAGGTTCTGTTGAAATATTCGGAAAGGGTTTTTTACACTGAAAGCTGTGAAGATGTGGAATTTTCTCGCTATATCTGTCGTACTGGCTGATACTTTAGAAATATTTTTTTGCCTTCCTCTGGATCAACAAGAACTTAGGTAGGTTATATATAGATATAAACAGTTAAACTTAATGAACGTGTGTATTTTTTCAACCTTACTTACTGTTACTATGGGGACAACATACAAACACCATGCAGACCCTGGTCAGAATCAAACCCAGGGGACCATAAATGCAAGACAGAGATACCAAGCAGTATGGCATCATAATGAGCTATTTAGTGTGTAGTATCAAATTATCAAATAAGTGTGCTTGGCTGATAAAACTGTATTTGTCGACCAGGGCCATTTTACTCAATTGTATGTCATTGAGCATTATATCTACAGTGCTGTCTGTCAAGTACCTAACTGCCTGTCAGCTCTGGTTGACATTTGGTAAATGCTGAACTGGATCCTGTCGGCAACAACAGCTCTGCAAAATCAAAGGGGCCAGGGTGCCAAGGTGTTATGAAAGACCAAAAAGGTGCATTGGTGATTTGGCAATGTTCTAAGACAATTTGCATTTTGATTTACTGTAACCAGACTTGCCAAAAAAAGTAACCAATGCCCCTGCCTCCCAAATTATAATAAATATTGATGGGCAGTTTGGCACTTACAACCTGCATGTGGTTTTCACTATCTGCAGCAAAAGGGCCTGGTTTTAGTTCCGCTACCTAATTACAGGGGTTCTCAAAACCTTCTCTTGGATTTTTCCCAAAACACACGAGGAGTATTATCTTACTTTAGCAATGATTACTCAGGGTCAGTAGTGATCCCAGATTTGCTTTGCTGGAGATTCACCTGATGGTTTTCTGATACAATGAGCTGTCACAAGGTTTTTACTAAATAGTAAGCAGGCTTTTGCCCTTGGGGCAAACACAGCCCAGCTTTCCTTGCCGCTGAGGTTGTTGACATACCACAGAAACTGTGCAATGCTGATCTATGACAGTCCATACAGCACAGAAAGTGCTGATATATGGCAGGAGACAAAATCCGGTGCTTGTATTTGGACTGAGGAAATTCTACCCTTTGATCTACAAAGGCAGGAGACCAAAATGACTATTGTCAGGGTCATTCCTTCTTTATTATGTGATATTGTCTCCTCTGTGTTTGTTATTAAAGACCCGTAAATCTCTCTAAACCTCATAAAAGGAAAACAATTTTCATGACCAGAGGGCAGAAGGATGAGCATATAAGTGTTGCCTTGTGAAGGTTTGATTTCATTACTACCCTTCATCTTTAATTTATATTAAAAATTAACATAATTGTAGCAACTTTTAATTAATTTTTATGTTCTCGAATGCCTTTCTACTCTGCATACCACCAGCTAAAAGTTTTTTAATGATCAACATTCTGTTCAGGCCCCCTGTTATTAATTTTCTTTTTCACTTCCAAACCATTACTTTCTAGGAAGAATAAGCCTTTGCAACTATAAAGCTGTTTCACAAACTGCAGAGCTGCCGAACAAAATGCTAAATAATTTAATCACCACAATAAATAAATCAGTAATGGAGGACAATTACAAACTGAATAGCATTCCTAAAAATTAAATTATTTGTAAAGAAAACTACTCCTTTATTGTAACTGAACCTTATTTAGAGAGTTATCTTTAAAGAAGGAACTGACACTATGGTATAGCAGGAAGAGATGGTGCCCATTGTAGCAGTGAGGATAATAGTCTCTGGGATGAGACTGTGGCTGTAGAATAGCAGGTAGAGTAGGGAGATATGGTCCTTATAGTAGCTGTGGGGATAATAGTCTATAGGAAGGGACTGTGGCTGTGGGATAGCAGCTATAATGGAGAGAAATGGTGCCTATAGTAGCAGTACAATTACAGCCTCTGGGAAGGGACTGTGGCTGTGGGATAGTAGGTATAGTAGGGAGAGATGGTGCCTATAGTAGCAGTAGGATAATAGTCTCTGAGAATGGACTGTGGCTGTTGAATACCAGCTATAGTAGGGAGAGATGGTGTTTATAGTAGCTGTGGGGATAATAGTCTCTAGGAAGGGACTGTGGCTGTGGGATAGCAGCTATAATAGAGAGAAATGGTGCCTATAGTAGCAGTACAATTACAGCCTCTGGGAAGGGACTGTGGCTGTGGGATAGTAGGTATAGTAGGGAGAGATGGTGCCTATAGTAGCAGTAGGATAATAGTCTCTGGGAAGGGACTGTGGCTGTTAAATAGCAGGTATATTGGGGAGATATGGTGCATATAGTAGCTGTGGGGATAATAGTCTCTAGGAAGGGACTGTGGCTGTGGGATAGCAGCTATAATGGAGAGAAATGGTGCCTATAGTAGCAGTACAATTACAGCCTCTGGGAAGGGACTGTGGCCGTGGGATAGTAGGTATAGTAGGGAGAGATGGTGCCTATAGTAGCAGTAGGATAATAGTCTCTGAGAATGGACTGTGGCTGTTGAATAGCAGGTATAGTAGGGAGAGATGGTGTTTATAGTAGCAGTGAGGGTAATAGTCTCTGGGAAGGGACTGTGGTTGTGGGATAGTAGGGAGAGGTGGTGGCTATAGTAGCAGTGGGGATAATAGTCTATGGGAAGGGACTGTGGCTGTGGGAAAGCAGGTATACTAGGAATAGATGGTGCCTATAGTAGCAGTGGGGGTTATAACCTCTGGGAAGGGACTGTGGCTCTGGGATAGGTACATTAGTAAAAAGAATGTTAGTATTAATTTGTTTTATAGCCTCTGGGAAGGGGTTTTAGGGCAGCAGGTATAGTAGGGTGGGCTGTCGCATGTATGCTTTTCATAAGGCCATAGGAATACATTTAAAGAGATCTACACTGCCATTATACAACATCCAGTAGTGAAGATATTCCCTCCTGAAATCATGCATTATAGTAGTTCTCATTTTTTATGGGGCACTTGGGAATTCATTTTTCTACACTGTGGCTGCAGTAACTGGATAGCAGACTGGTCACATTGTTTACCAGACTTGACATGATCAGTAGTTTTAACAAGTTACTCCAAAATAAAATATTTAAGGCTTCAGGTCAGATGTAAATTGCCATTTCAGCCTTGAGGGAAGAAAAAAGAAAGCAAACTATGAAGACAGGTCTAGTCTTTTCAATAAAGGAATAGTACCTAACAAACAACTAAAAGTATTTTATCTTAATGCCGGGTTATGTGGTAGTCACAACACAACACTCATGTAGCATTAGCACCACCCAGTGGCCATGAGTTCTTCATTCTGCACATGGATTTTATGGGGTTATAAATAGAATTGGCCAAATTATGAATGTAAATTTGAATTTTCCAATGCAGTATTATTTAGTGGCCCTTTTGTCACACTGCAGGCTTTTACTGTGTACTGTGATTTATTAAAGACCTGCTGTAATGTGCAATGTTTTTTTTCCCTATTAAGAAGCCATATAACACATGCTGCTCACTGGGGCAAAAGCATATAAACTGCTTCCAGTAACCAGTGGGGTTGCTAAATATCAGTGTGGGTTTTCAAAATCTCTATTAAAGGGTGATAAGCTCAAAGAGAATTTTGTCTACAGATATTGCTTACTTGTATTAATTACTGTATATTATATTCATTCATTCCTTGGTTGCAACATGCTAATCAATAAAAGCCAGACTTTTCTGAACCAGTATTCAGTGGATTGCTCTAGGGGAGGTCAGTGCCTGCCAAAAAATATGCTGCCTAATTGCACCATACACATTTACATTTCACTTGTATTATTAGACATGGTGCAAACACTGCATTTAATATTTCCAACAATCCTCTTACCAAAGGTTTGGGGCACAGTCACATCTGGTTAGACCACTGCTTATTCTGCCATTATCACAGTGCTGGCCAATCAGATTCCTAAATCTAACAGTCTGGGTGCAGGACAATGGTGTAACTATAGAGACAGCAGACCCCGTGGTTGCTGGGGGGGCTGGTGCACATAAATCTCCCCTCACTTTCTATCTTTGACTTTCCACGGGTGCAGGATGAACACCAGGGCTCTCCAATATCCCATCCCCACAAATAGCCCTGCCACCCATGATAAGATTTATCACAGCTCCAGCAGGCCCCAATGGGGTGAAAGTCTTGGTGTGATCGCACCCCGGGGCAGTTACGCCACTGATAAAGCAAAGGGAAAGCAAACTCTTCTACTACTACTTTGGTTTGCAAAAGATGCACAATAATGGTGCATGGGTCTTTCCATTCACACATGACAATGCATTCATTGCAGACAGAGTATAGTAGGTAAGAAAGCATCATACTTTGTACGAGAATTTATTTTCAAAACATTTTTTTGATGGAGAAATGAAACCATGAGATTCTATAAGTCCTGCCATAACTGACAAGCTCTGTTCCATACAGCAAAGGCCTTGGCACGTTGACAGAATATAAACATCAGTGAAACCAGAGTAGCAACTAGAGACACAAGATGTACTCACATTCGGTCATAGCTCATGGACCGACAGATACTCATGGTGCTGCCAATTAATGTCAATGTAAAGAAACCCTGTACAAACTAGTAGTTCCCAGGCTAGTTCACAGGTGCAGGCCGTGCATCATGAATCCCCCACCCTCTGGACAAAAAACTGAGCCCTGTGCGGGCGCGGGCTTAGGTGCAATCGCATCCGCCACAACCCTGGTAGTTCCATCCCTGAATCCCTGGCGCTTGAACACCACAACTAAGTAGCACCAATCAATACACTTTGTGTGCCACAAATATATTTAATCAACGGGAATTAAAGTGAGAATTAGTGCCAAGCAAACTAGACCATTAAAATTGAAAAAAATATCTGGTGTGCCTTAGATTAGCGCCAGTATATTTATCAGTTCAGGACTGAGTCAGTACATGAATAAGAAATCAATGGGGTAGCAGAAAGAAGAGGAAAAGAAATGCTTTTATAGTTGCCCTTTAAATATCAGAATCAACGTCACGGTAGCTGAGTAACAAGGCAATTATCCCTAAAACGACTTAAGATCAATATCTTGGCTTTGTAGAATGCAAAGGGATAAATAAAGTGTACATGGGTAACTGAAGCCTTCCTGCTTGTTTCTCTGGCAACACAAATCTGAGACAGAAGCCGAATGATACAGAGCACAGAGTCGGACATGGTCGGTGGGGGTGGGTTAGGCACCTGACTTTAGTTTTCGTCTTCGGATTTTTACACAGAAAATGCCTTAATGTTCTTTTCGTGTGGCTGGGCCGGAGCCAGACCTCTGGCTCCAGAGGTAAAGTGCAAAACTCCAAATCCTGTCTGAACAGGCCGCTCCACCCTCTTTCCTCATGTGAGCTTGGCAGCCGGCCCAAGAGCGTGCAGAAAAAGTACATTCATTCATTGCCTCCCTATTGGATGGAGTTCAGCATCAGTACAAGACAAACAGAACATTTACATGAAAAACCAAGGGGTTATTTATCACCCTTTGTTATCACAAATAAACGAAAATTTGTACGCAGACAATGATTGCTTGTTTCTGTTATTGCAACTAATCACAGACTTGTTGCAGCAGCTCTGGCCAACACTATGGGAATAATTCTCATGTACCAAACTGCAAGCGGCAGCTTTTCTGCACCAAAATAATGTGTAATGTCAGATTACAACCGGGAGATTGGGCCTTTTTTTTTCAGCAGCTTTTGGGACAACTCCACCATTCTTTATCATTTTCTTGTCTTTTCTTTTTAATTTGAGCAAGTGTCTTTATAATTTATTCAGTGAAATTATGATTAACAACTCCTCTCGTTAATTAACTATTGAAGTTATTCAGGAATCGAATTTCTCTAATTATTTATTGCACAGCACTTTAGTCCTTTTGCATTACTATTTATTCAGCCAATATGAATTTTTCATGAATTGGTGCTTTAATTGATTCTAGTCATCGCCTTCTATTAGGGCTCTTACTGACGAGCGGTTGTAGCTGCGCAACCCTGCGTTCCGTTTTTCTGTGTTCAGCCGCAGGGGAGCGCAGGAATAGACGCATTACATTTTTTTCAATGGGGCTGTACCAAACGCAGGTTGAGACACAACATGCTGCATTTTTCCTGCGTTCGGCGCCTACACGCGCCTGTGTGAGTACAGCCCCATTGGAAAAAATGTAATGCGTCTATTCCTGCGCTTCCCTGCGGCTGAACACAGAAAAACGGAACGCAGGGGAGAGCAGCTACAACCGCTCGTCAGTAAGAGCCCTTAGTATCATCTGTTTATTATTTCAGGTAATACATTGATATCCATGCTCTGCACTTTAGTTATTTAGATTTCATTACAAGCATTTGCACGTTATAAAACAATTAGATTGATCAAATAGAGATCATTTTTTTTACAAAAAAGAAAAAAAAATGATTTCCCTACTTTCATTTATTATTATCATTACATATGAATAAAGGAGTAAGAGTCGTGAAGTGATAGTAAATTAGGTCAAAATGGGGTACTTTCTCCTTTTTGTTTTCTTAATCATATTTGTGCTGACTTAGGTCAGACCTCTGTTTTGATCCTCGGTTTAAATTAATATAAGGTAACTAAGGTGTCAATTCTTAGCTATTCCGGGAATTGCAGTTGGACATCTCTGATGCAGCACCAAATAATAATATCTGTTATATGCTGACGCTGGGGGCCTAGATCAAGTGTCCATCTGCCCTAAAACAAGCCTTCCTCGGCTCAGTAAAATTGCTACATGCACCAACAATTCTTGTACTTTAAGAAGGGTTAAGCAAGGGAAGTTGGAATGGGTACATGCAAGGAGATGACTGGTGTCTGATATTATTTTCTGTATAGCAACCCCAGGGCAGGTGCCTAGCATAGCATTAAGGGGTCCTATATTTTAAAAAAAATTAAACACTATTTTAGGGAATTTTAATCACACACAGGGGTGCTTCGCCAGTGAGGCGAGTTGAGGATGTCGCCTCAGGCGGCAGCGCCCCACTAGGTACCAGGGGCAGCAAAAATGCTGCTCCTGGTACTTTAAGAGCGAATTTCCAGGGGAGGTGGGGCAGCAGCAACTGCTGCTGTCTCAGGCAGCGGAGGGGCCAGGATCGCCCCTGATCACACAATAACTTTCTCTTAATGAATCAGATTTAATAGAGCTGCTATTTTACGTTTTATAGGAGCTTTAGCTAAAATTTAAATTTTTGACTCTATCTTAGCTAAGCATTCTTATCACTGCCACTGGCAATGCAAGATTCCCTGGAATTTCTAGGCATATCCTAGACCCTGATGAAGTGCCGGGAGAGTTAGGGAACGAAACGCGTAGGTCTCCAACCCACTGCCCATGTTCACTTAGTGTGCACAATAAAGACGCATTTCTATTAAGGTACAAACAAAAAATTCATGGGAATCCTTCGGTGAGCGCCGTACAGCGGGTGAATCATAGTGCAAATAACCTAAATGTTTATCCAGGATCTGTCCTATATAGCAGGACAGATGCACTACAACTTTGCCGCAAACTTGCAAAAAAGAAATTTTTCTAGAGCTAATTAAATCAGTTCCCCACAATAAATACGTTATTTTATATTTTAATATTTTATGCAATATTTGTTTCAGGTTCATTTAAAAATATTTTACTTTGATGGCAATATCCATTAAATGATGCTGCAGGGGGGCCCCAGCTTGTACAGGGCCACATTGAGCCAAGTTCCCAAATCTCTGTAAAATTACCCTAAGAAAACATGGATTTTAAAATAAAATCATATCCATCCACTGTATTATTAATATCTTCTTCCTACAGATTGTGTAAACTTTAATATATGTGTTTTGGCAAAAGTGCAGATCCTGGGGTGTACATATAAGCGTATAACCGTATCGCTTGCAAGACATTCATTGACTCCAGCCAACTTGCCACATGTTTTATAGTAACTCTTGTTTAGTGAGGGAACCCCACTGCTTTTATACAGTGAGCCATACACATGCAATATCCAGCAATATGAAATGAGTGTATTCCTGGGTATATTAAAAACATCTGATTCTGACTCGGGTTGTCTCAACTAATGGGGAAAAAATTAAACTAGGGATGAGATTTCCAAACGATATTCACAGAGCGAACATATTGTGCCCCGGTGCAAATCGACTCACTGCTCAACTTTTCTATTTCTTTTGGTTTACAGTTCCCATCTTCTTTTATCAACTGCCTGTATTTGTTTATGGATGCTGGGATTTATAGTTTAGCAATAAATATGAGAGGATATTAATTACATGAAAGGCCATGCCTTTGCACTTTACACCATACTGTGCATGGTACATGTTGGAGACTTGTGTTCCCTTACTACACAGTATTCCACCATTCCCATAGTTACAGCCCCAAAAAACAAAATGTGTGGGGTGCAATTGAATCTCTACGTACCTGTCACACAGTGGCAGATTTATGACAGTTTAAACTGTTTTTTCACCTTTACTTTTAGAATGATGTAGAGAGTGTTATTTTGAGACAATTTGCATTTGGTTTTCATTTTTTTTTTCATTATTTGTGATTTTTTAAAATAATTTAGCTTTTTATTCAGCAGCTCTCCAGCAATTTCAGCAATCTGGTTGCTAAGGTCCAAATTACCTTAGCAACCATGCTTTGATTTGAATAAGAGACTGGAATAAGAATAGGAGAGGCTTGAAAAGAAAAAGGAGTAATAAAAAGTAGCATTAACAATAAATATTAAGCCTTAAAGAGCATATGAGTTGGAAGAAGAAGGCAAATAACTCAAAAACTAAAAAAAAAAGAAAATATGAAGGCCAATTGAAAAGTTACTAAGAATAAGACATTCTATAAAATGCTAAGGGGTATATTTATCAAAGCGTGAAGAGTGAAGAAAACCACAGTCCGCTAGAATAAAAAACTGCCTCTCTCCATTCATTTCTATGGGATTTTTAAAGGCGTATTTATCAAAGGGTGAAAGTAAGAGTTTACTCTTTGATAAATACACCTTTAAAAATCCAAGTGGAAAGGCTGGTCTGTGATCCTGTAGTCCACAAAAGGCTGTGGGATAAGATAAAAAGTGCTTTTCTAAGTAGAATCGATCAATATTGATATTGGAAGAATGAACAAGCTTTCCAGGGAATGTGATCTTTGCCTTTATAACTTCCAGTAAATTGCTAATTCCTTACTGATCATTAATCTGGCCCACAATGCAATCCAAATAAAATTGTCCCTGTTTAGAATGCTGCTTAAATCTTCCCATTATACTTCAGCAAGTGTATGGTGAGCAGCTGCATTTATGTATATGATGCTACACACTAAGCCCAGTCTAGCTCTATTACATGTATGGGATCTGTTATACAGAATGCTAGGGGTTTTGCAGATAAGGGGTCTTTCTGTAATTTGGATCCTGATACCTTAAGTTACTTAATAAAAATTTAAATTTTAATTAACTCTAATAGGATGGTTTGCCTCCAATAAAGATTAATTATATCTTAGTTAGGATCAAGTACTGTACAATGTACTGTTTTATTACTACAGAGAAAAAGGAAATAATACTTTAAAATCTGAATGATTTGATTATAATGGAGTCTTTGGGAAATGGCCTCCCTGTAAGTCTGAACTTTCTGTATAATTGGGTTCTGGATAACAGATCCCATACTTGTATCTACTTTTGAGTCATAACATAATATAGTAGATTATGTAACGCAGAGAAAGATGGAACATTTCAGGTTTAAGGTGACACACGTCCACGCCCAAACTTTTGAAAACACTACAAAAGCAGTTTTAAGGGTAGAAAACCACCAGCTGGCCGATAAGGTATATACAGAGAGATATATATATATATACATAAAACTGGCAATGCATGGGCTAACATTGGATACCACCCTATAAAAAATTGGTCTGATATTGTACAATCTAGCAACACAAGTAGATTATTCTTTATTTATATAGCACTGTCAAAGTCTACAGAGCATGACAGAGATTATACATCATTAATTTTGCCCCTACCCTAGTTGAGTTTATAATGTAATGTCTGTATCACATTCACTATGGGCAATTTTATCAGGAGCCAATAAATGTTTTTGTAGGAAAACCACACAAACATGGGGAGAACATACTAACTCCTTGATTCCAATGCCCTGGCTGGAATCAAACCTATGGCAGCAGCGCTGACCATTTCACAATGCTTCCATGAGTAGGTGGTGTAGCCTTGTGAAATGCTGGGTTGCCTGATGGACACTGATGAATAAAAGCATTTCCATGGCATAGTCATGGACTGAGGCTATTCCCCAGCTTAATGTGGGAAGGGAACCTAGAGATTTACTAAAAATAAAACAAAAGGGACCTCTGTTGGTCATTTTTTTATTAAAAAAAAAACTTGTTGAATATTTATGTTTTTTTTAAGACAGGAATGACTTTAAACAGACATTGAATTTGTTATCCCAAGAATAAATACTCTGTAAAATGCATATCTTACTAAAGCCATAAACTGTCATTTTAATGGCCATTTATGGGCAGGTTGCTAAGTAAATGTGCATATAAAAGAAAACAAGATGCTATCAAAGTGTGAATACATAAATGAATCTGAATATTTATGCCAACGATGACTAGGGTTAATGCATCCTGTTCTCAAAGCTGCCTCATTTTTGTTTATAGCAAATATTGCATGGAAATGAATCCTCA
The DNA here is from genome assembly GCF_017654675.1 of Xenopus laevis. Lineage (NCBI taxonomy): Eukaryota > Metazoa > Chordata > Amphibia > Anura > Pipidae > Xenopus > Xenopus laevis. The sequence goes on along the minus strand of NC_054381.1, from coordinate 33,345,446 downwards.
AGAGCTGAAGCCCATATCATTAGCACCGTGCTGCTCGTTGAACTGTATATACATGTTTATGCCCAGGTAAAGAAAATACACTTTGATAGGAGAGATTTTGATTGATTTTGTGTAGAAATGGGTTTGGATGATTTGCAATACGTTGGGACGGAGGCCCCTAGAATGTAAAGGTTAACTGAGAGTTTCGTATGAGAGCAGAGCTCCCTATGGGACTGATTTTCTCCTGCTTATGAGATCCCGGGGAAGAACTTTCCTGCCTCCCTTACTCTGTGATTTCATGCTATGCGCTTGCCAGTTTTAGCAGGACATTTTTCTCCAGTTAATTGCAAACCTCCTGAGTTCCCAGCATTCCTCATATAAGTTTTATCAAGAGCACTTCTGCATAGGCATTAAACAAGCACTGACTCCATGATTGGCAACAGCTGCCTTGCATTGGTGATTTTATTTTACAAGAAATGCAGCTCAGCTGAGAGATCTATTTTATAATAATGTGGTTTTATTCTGGAGAGCCATAAGTACTATGGGTGTGATATCCATATTTTCATTTTGTCGTTGTCGGAGCCTCTAGGGTTGGACAGGAGGCACAGAACAGCCAATTAGGGTTTTGGGAGAGTTCCAGAGGTTTCATGAGCCTGAAAAAATTGAAACGTAAACCAGATTTGCTTAGAGCAGAACTGACTGGCTCATGTGGGTGCCATCTTAATAAGCCCTCTATGCATTGTTACAATGCCGTCAAGCCTGCCCTTTAACATGGTATACTTTTAAGGAAAAGGGCTGAGCAGGCATGGTGTGCTGAAATCTTTGTATTTCATCATCATTGGGGGGCCGATTCACTAAGGGTCGAATATCGAGGGTTAATTAACCCTCGATATTCGACTAGGAATTAAAATCCTTCGACTTCGAATATCTTAGTCGAAGGATTTAGCGCAGATAGTTTGATCGAACGATCGAAGGATAATTCCTTAGATTGAACGATAAAATCCTTCGAATTGAACGATTCGACGGATTTTAATCCAACGATCGAAGGAATATCCTTCGATCAAAAAAAGTTAGGCAAGCCTATGGGGACCTTCCACATAGGCTAACATTGACTTCGGTAGCTTTTAGATGGCGAACTAGGGGGTTGAAGTTTTTTTTAAAGAGACAGTACTTCGACTATAGAATGGTCGAATAGTCGAACGATTTTTACTACGAATCCTTTGATTCGAAGTCGTAGTCGAAGGTCGAAGTAGCCCATTCGATGGTCGAAGTAGCCCAAAAAAAACTTCGAAATTCGACGTTTTTTACCTTTGAATCCTTCACTCGAAGTTAGTGAATCGGCCCCTAGGTGTATCCCATGCAGCACTGCCATGAAAAGAACAGGACTAAAGGAATACAAACTGTGTGGAAGCTCAACTTTACTTCTCAATGGTTGGAAGAATTTTACACGCATGTTTTATGCCATTTAATAGTAAGGTGACAATTGGGGCTCATTTATAAACACTGGGCACATTTACACCTGGATAGTAACCCATAGCAACCAGGCAGCTGCAGGTGGAATACTGAAAGCAATCATCTGATTGGTTGTCATGGGTTGCTGCCCAGGCAGAAATTTGCCCTGTGTTTATAAATGACCCCCAGTGAGATTCTGGATAATCGCATAGACATTGGTGTGTGGCTCTGTTCTTGAATCAAAAGTCAAAAAAAGAAAAAGAAAAAAAGAACTAGAATAATATTAATGATATCGTTTGTAAGGTGGTCTCAGATGAACCCCCATTCCAAGGGTTTGCCAGTCAATTTTGTAGTATATAGGAAATTCAAATATTGAGAGTGTCTATCCAATAGTAAAGGAGTTGCCAAAGTATTTATAAAATTAAAAAAACTTTATTAGGACATGCATACGCCTAACGCGTTTCGTGCCTACAGTGGGCACTTACTCATAGGCATGAAACGTGTTAGGCTTATGCATGTCCTAATAAAGTCTTTTTAATTTTATAAATACTTTGGCTACTCCTCTACTATTGGATGGTCTCTCCCCATATTTGAATTTCTAGTGATATTGTGGCCCCATTTTTAAATCTTCATAGTTACATATTTCATTTTGGTTCAACCGTTCCAAATGACTGCCAGTGCATAAATATACACATATTATGGATGCACCAAATTTAGGATTTGGCCGAATCCGAGTGCCTGGGTGAACTGAATCAGAATTCCGAAAAATCATGTGATTTTTCATCACATAAACAAGGAAGTCAAAATTTTTTTACTGCGCACACAGTGCACAGTTCTCTTTCTGCCTTGTTTAGCTAATTAATATATGCAAATTAAGGTTCAGGTTCGGTTCAGGATTCGGTTTGGGATCCGGTTCGGGATTCAGCCGAATACTAAAATAGTGAATATTGTGCATCCCTTACACATACACATACAGACCTATTAATATACTCACATATGTATTTATATATAACTAACTGTAGATCTTGACATCACTATAGCCATAGATATTGTGTTATTGTACTATTAAAGGCATTAATAGAATCTACCATAGCATTACTGTCGCTGCCATCCCTATTACATATACTAGGTTACATTTTTATTAGGAGCTAATTAACCTGCCTGAATTTTTTTTGAGTGTGGAAACCCATGGAGGCACAGGGAGAACATATGAACTCCTTGCAGATGGTGCCTTGGCCAAAAGCAAACCTAGGACTCCAAATACCATTGTGCCATCACTATTGTTCTGCCAGCTACTCTCTTTTTTAAATATATTTCTATTTATTGGCTGTCAACAAATATGAGCACAGTTTGAGCACAGTACATTTTAAATTAGAAGCAGCCATTTATTAAGCCACACTCTGACACTCCAAGTGTTTGAAACATTTCTAAATAGAGTGTCATCCTAGTCAGTCTGTGGCTTAATAAATGTCTAATTGCCTTAAAATAAATGAGTGCCATTCCTAACTTCAACCTTGTTGAGTTGCATAGTGATGCCTGACGGGCGTCCAACAACACGAGTACAAGCAAGGGGTAGTTTCCCACAAGTTAATGGGGTGGCAAAAAGCCACTCCTCGTAACTTTAAGAGCTGAATTTCCAGTTATTAAACCAGAAATTCAGATTTTCTAGTGCAGAGAGTGCAATTTATTATATTTATTTATTATAATTTATGTGCTAGCGATGCGGTTACCCCTGCACCCCCTATTGAAAAGCAAGTGCAGGGGGCGGCATTGCAAAAGCCACCTCAGGTGCTTACGGTCTAGATGTGGTGTGATGGGGAATCTGACCCTTTTGCTTCGCCAAAAATGTGCGAAAATTCGCATTGAGGTTTATGGGCGACAATTTTTTTGTTGCAAGACAATTTTTTTCACCCATTGGAGTCTATGGACATAATTTTGCAGCAAAACTCTGCGAAAATGTTCGCTCATCACTCAATCTTCCCTGAGCACAAGCAGCACAGAAAACTAAGCAGGAGAAGGTGTTTAGGTGAGAACACATTCACAAGTAAATTTGAGCACAATTACATCATTTTGGAAGAATGCACAAGTGACATCAGCCAAGTAATTTGATGTAAAGGGTACAAGCATACAACCCAGAAATATTAATGGTCAGTGGGGCATTTATCCAAAGTAAGCTCAGCTAATGTCAGTGCACACAAGACAGCCCTTGCATACACCTGTGGTGAGCATTCATTAGGTGGAAGAGGTTCTCACAGTATCGTTTTCAATATATTTATATTTAGTGTAATTCAATACTAAATTGAATTCTGATTTAGGGCCATGGAGTTCATCTGAGAATTCGGGTTTCCTCCCACACTCCAAAAATAGAGGCTCCTGATAAAACTGAGCCTTTTGTGTGTGAATGCGATAAGAACTTTAGACTGTAAGCTCCACTAGGGAAGAGATGGTCCTAGAGGAACGTTGTTTTGTTTCACTGTGTACTGTACAAACGTATATGAATGAAATGACAATAAAAATATGAATGAAATGACAATAAACTCACTCTTGACTCTCTCTTGATGAGATTGAACAGTCTGTTTTTTTGGCTTGGCATTAAGTGACAGGACTGCTTGTCACCACCACACGTGCTTTACAGAATGGAGTTGCTGATACTCTTTGCATAAAGTCATTTATAATAGAATATGTGGTAGAAAAAATGACAAAATTATTGTACATACTGTACCCAGAATTATCTTGCTTAATGAATATCTCTTCAGGATTTCCCTAATGAGAGGCTGTTCAAAAATGAACTGAGCACTATGTTCTCATTAAGTGTCCCTAAAACTTTGCTGACAAACAGCCCTCTAGTTAGAAGAAAAAATAATTTAATTAAGGCAGAATATTGTACCCTCCTATGGATTCTTTTTTATCATTTGCTAACTGTAACAAAAATGCTAGCTACTGTACTCCTAAATATTTCACCACCATATATAGTATATATATATATATATATATATATATATATATATATATATATATATATATATATATATATACTCTCAATTTGGAATAAAGCATTCCCAGGCCAGCACTTCCCTTAGTAAATCAAGTGATTTTATTTATCACACATCACAGTGCTCAATGTGTGAAAAATAAAATCACTTGATTTACTAAGGGAAGTGCTGGCCTGGGAATGCTTTATTCCAAATTGAGAGTATGTGATTGATGTTTGGCCGTGCACCCCTGCAATTGCGTTGTTGGAGTTCGGATACTGAAGATATACCATTTTCATTATAATGAGCTGTTATATTTGCACCAGTATGGGAATATTTTAATGCTCTGATTGGCTACAAGTTGGTCCAGCCATGGACATCCCAAACTTCTGTCTGATGTCCATAACAACCTGGGAAATAGCTATGCTGCAAGATATTTACAGCGGCAACCCTTCAGATGCTTTCAAATAAAATAAAGGGGATCTAAACCCCAAAAGTATTGATGTAAACTGATTTAGAGTGCTTCTAAGAGCACCTTTGTGTTTTACTTTCTTTTTTTATGGTTTCTGAAATATTAGCATTTTTATATTTATAATAACAGCCAATTAAGTAAAAAGCCTGGTTTTAGCAGTCTGAAGCTGGTAATATATCTGAAACTGCTAAAATAGAAAATTAATGTAAATGTGCAAAGAACAAGTTTGCATTTTTTAGCTTTAGATTTTCTTTAATTGATTTCCATGCCTTATGGTTCCAATGATACAAGGCACTTTCATATAATACAATCATTTTGCTATTCATCTTAATAGGAAATAGGAATAATGTTGAAGAAAACGATGGCACTGACCTTTTTCAGAAAAAAATATTTTGCTTCAGTAACAACCTTAAATTAATGTTCATGATTAAACTTCTTAATAAAAGCAGAAGATAGAGATTACAGGAATGACACTACTATTTTTTCGTGTGCTTGGGGAAATAATTATCGAACCTTTTGTGCCTACAAATAACATATTAGTACAATTTTGAATTGGCTGCATGCTTCTAGCAGTGAACAGAAATATCTTCACTATGCTAATGAGGACAGCGTGTATTGTTATGTCCTGTCACTTTAGTACATTAGTATGTGGCAATAATTGCAATGCCATTGGAAATCTCCACACTGTGTGTAACAATAAAGCCGGATTGATATTAAAACAGTGGTATTCCCTCCGTTGAATGGCCGGCGCTGCTAGCGAGGAACTATTTGCGTGAAGATTGGTGTATATGGGGCTAATACCCGAAGTCTCGCGATAGCTGCGACCAGGAAGGGATCGCTGAATGCCGAGGTGAGCTCCGCCATAACCGCTTCTCCAATCTAATTATTGCATTGGAAATCTTAGCCTGGTATTCTCTTAATATTGCTGCATATACAGATGCCAGTATGTTCATATATAAAAAATAAAATGTCTGAAGGAGTTTGAAAACGTTACAAAGAGTCTATCTGTCATTTATCTCTTCATTTTTATGCTTCAAAAGTCTAATGTGATATATCAGTTTCTCCTCTGTTGTGTTAAAAAAGCTTCCTTGTGACTATTACTGACTACTTTGCCCCTTCAGCCAGATGTAACTTTCATTTATACTAGTTTTTAAGAGACAACTTGCTCCCCAGTAATCAGGAACTATGTCTTAGGTTCTATTTATTTGTCCCTTCCTTGCCTGACAGACAGAAGGGTGCAAAACATCATGTTTTTTCACTTTTCATGCTGCCTTCTGGTTTTCCTAACATTTTTAGCATGTGAGCCACAGTTAAATATAAAAAGAATTGGGTAGTAACACAAGCATGCAAAATGTACCAGGGGTGCCAAGTACTGTTTGTGATTGACTTTTGGTAGCCCCCTATGTGGACTGGCAGCCTACAGGAGGCTCTGTTTGGCAGTACACGTGTTTTTTTGCAACTAAAGCTTGACTTCAAGCCAGGAATTCAAAAAAAAGCATCTGCTTTGAGGTCACTTGGAGCAACATCCAACAGGTTGGTGATTAACATGTTGCTGATGAGGCCCTGGTTGAGGATCACTGCTAGAGGGTGCATCTCTTTGTGCTTCAGACTGGTTGAGCTTGCATACCAGGCTCTGCTGTGATTCAAGCCAGGGACCTTTGAGTTTCTGGTTCTGTGCCTTAACCATTGGGCCAAGTGAGCAGCTTGATTGGTGGTTTGGGGGTCAGCCAATGAGGGCTGACCCTGCACTATTTAAAGCCAGTCCTCCTCACACTCCTTGTTTGAGCATTACCTACAAAAGCACTGTGGCATCACCCCTAGCTAAGATTTCTGCTCTAGCCACCTTCCTTATTCTACCTTGTCTTGTCTGAACACTTCTCTGCCTTGTCCTGCCTTACCCTGAACCTTGCTTTGTTACCTTGCCTTGTTCTGATCCTGTCTTGCTTTAAACCTTGCCTTGCCTGTTCCTACTCCTGCTTTGACCTTGATCTTGCCTTGCTTTAACCTTGCCTTGACCTTGCCCTGCCTTGTCTTCCTTGCAGTTCTGAACCTTGCTCTGTTCCTCGCTCCAATCCTGACCTTGCATTGTCCTGCCTTGACCTTACCTTGCACCTTGCCCTATCTTTTTTTCTCCCATCTGTATCTTGTCTGCCTAGCCTTATCCTCCTGCTATGCAGTCCTCCAATTCCTGATCTACGCTCGCACCGTCCTGTCCTAATCCAGTCTGTTTCTGTCAACGTCTACTCCATCCTGATCCAACCCAGTCTGCTTCTGTTCTGACTTCGCCATCGTCATCTTGTCCAGTCTGACTTATTACCCTCTTCATCCGGTCCAGTTCTGATTCTACGTCATCATCACCCTGTTCCTGTCCTGCCATTCAGTTCCTTGTGTGCACAGCCAGTCCCTGCCTAAAGGACTCACCCTTGCCTCCACAGCACCCCCTCCATTTGGCGTTTTACTTTACTTTAAGGTTCCCTTGTGTCAGAGAGCAATGTGCTCTGCATCTTGCACCAGATTTACAGTCCAACAGAGAGTGCAACTTATTGCTTGTTTTGGATAAACCAGTGATTTTTTCCTATGCGTGGAGCCAGATTATGATACACATGAGTGCATGCTCTTTTCAGTGCTTCTGCTACTTGTAGTATTATACAACTGATTCCAAAGTATTTCCCAAATGCCACTAACTTGGCAAACCAAGAGCATATGAAGAAGGGGGTTACCCCGAAATGTTTGTTAGATCTCAAATAAAGTTACATGTTGTTTGCATGTTACTGTGCGTGCTATTTGGGAAATAATTTGGATTTACAAGGATATTTTTGCCTGTCTATATTTTCACCCTCATTTAATTTATTTTTCTGTCTAATGTTAACCCCTGCCAAAATGGTAACTGCCATGGAAATACAATGTAAATATTTTATGGAGAATGTTAAATAGCATATTTGGAATACCTAAGACAGCAGCAAGCAGAATTCTATGTAACTGTGCGTTCAGAATGAAAAGTAATAACAGATATCGCTCAGCTGCCTCTCTTTTTCATTAACAATAATAAATTAACTTTGGTGGATCCAGCCTTTTTCAGAAACACAAAAAAAATGTCTTGGGTTGATTTAAACCATATTCTCTTTCTGTTCTTCATTTGTAGAACTCCTTCCAAGTCAACATTTGCCAAGCAGTGTTTCCGTGCATGTGTAAAACCAAGCTCAAAGAACATCTCCTAAATGCAGCATTACAATAAACTTAATTGTTACAGTTCTGTGTAGCACAGCCATGGACTGCACTTACCCCTTCCTGAATGTCACTATATCTAATAAAAACGTCTTCTTTTCCTCATCTTAGCCCTGTCTATTGCAATTACATTTGGGTTCTCTTTTATGCTACCATTCTAGAATTCCAATCCCCTGCACACCTTTGTAGCGCCATAAAAATAAATATACATTTTTATAAAAAATGACTTAGCAAATTAATTTGCTTCAAGCTGTGTTATTTTCAAATGGTAACATTATTCCAGCACAGCTGGCAAAGACATTGATGTGGACACTGAGGGGGTTATTTACTAAACTCCAAATTTATCTCATTATTTTATTAAAATACTCCCATGCCTGATTTGACGTTATTTAACAATTAAAAAACTCAAATTAATTTGATCGGGAAAAAAACTGATAAAATCCATCGAAAACTCATCATAATCATCCAATTTTTTGGTCTTTTTTTCCAAATTGTTAATTTTTTCGGGTTTTTTGCATTATCGGGCTAAACTCAGTACAAGCCACGGTATCTTGATATTGGGATAGGTGCCTCTCCAACAAACTTATACAGGACCTCGACAGGTCTGAGATGGCGGATTTTCGAATTTAAATCTCAAAAAATGTAAGGTTTTTTTCCATTAAAAATGTTAGTTTTTGCCACAAAAAGGCAAACCAGATATATTTGTGGTTTAGTAAATAACCCCCTGAATGTCAAGAGAACTATTGAGACATGGAACATACATGCTACTCACAAGATGCTGTTGGGTCTTTACCTAATAGTTCCTAATCGGTGAGACAGAGCCTAATCAAAGAGGTTAACATGAAGGCCAGAACTAGCGAAAAACATATCTGCAACAGCATCTCCAACTCCAAGAAAAGGAAGTGTTCACTTGAGTCCATTTTGCATCCCATTAATATATTCAGATGATGTTGGAGTCATGTGCCAAAAATATTTTGTACTTCCTATAAAAGAGGCTACACCGAATAGGAAAGGCAAATAGTCAACAGTATGTGTTAGCCTTCTTATCATTATTATTATTATTATTATTATTATTATTATTAATAATAATAATAATAAGAGTAGTAGTAACATGTATTTTGCCAATATATTCCCCAGCACTGAATAAGAGGTGGGTGTATAAATTGAAATGCAGATTATTACATACAATTATTGTTAGATACATGAGGTAAAGAGGGCCCTGCTAAATAGGTCTTACATTCTAAAAGAATCAAAGGTATGAAACTATCCAGTGTAAACAAATAAAGGCATTCATTAAAGGTATTTGCATCTAAAGCCAATCCTTTCACTTCCACATGGTTGCATTGTGTGACACTGTTTCTGTACCACCTCCCCTTGTCAATAGTGTTCAGTTTGTCTACTGATGCAGGGGAACCCACAAAAAGGGGGGTAGCTCCAAAGTTTCCATAGAGGTTATGTCAATTGACATTAATTGTGCCTAAAGAATCAGACGGAGACATTATTTTGACACCAAAATGCCATCTGAACACCAAAGATTTTTGGCACAATTGTGCATAGTTTGCATGTGCTTTAAGGCATAGGCCACAATTGTGTCCAAATCATTGCTTCCTCTTGGTCATAGTTATGGTTGTGGTCATGGCTGAATCCTTAGGTTTTGTAAAATGTGTACTGTATAGTGATTGGAGTATAATACCAGAAAGCCAAGAACCGGTTAGAATTAAACAGAACGTCTCAGAACATCAACGATATTTGCTATAAAGAGCATAATCCTTTCAGGTAGTTTTTAATTAGGGTGATTGGTGTCAACTGTTTTCACTCATCTTATTGAATCCATATGGATGCATGAAGGTGTTTGTCTGTGTGTGGCCCCCAGTCAGTGATCAGATAATCATATTATATATTCTCTACCATATTTGCCTGCAACCTGTGTAGCTCTTCCATAACTCTTTCACATAATACTGCTGAGAAGTTGAGATCAATTATATATATTTTTTTCCCCTCAATAATTACTGTGTGCATAATAAGGGATGTGACTGTAGTCTTGAGTTTCCATGGGTATGTAAGATTAATGCAATTGTCTACAATAGAAATGTAATGAGGCCTATGTTTCTTTAGTTCATTTTCCCCAGTTAAAAAAATTAGCCGAAGCCTTTGGAAAACTGACTCCTTTAACTTGGCTTTATTTGCCTTGCCACCTGTTGCAGATTATCGAATAATCCTTAAGGCATATACATATAAAGTAAATTGTCCAGAATTTTTATTAGAGCAGAATTGCATCCACACATTCACATAAACCTTCAGTGACGCTCACATGGAACACAGAATGCTTGGATGTCCTTTTCATATAATGGTAGTGTTCCAAACTGGGGATCGTTTAATGATGTCAGGAAGGTTGCACAGTTTACTCATATGATGCTCTGTTATCAATTAAAGCTTCGATTTCCTTTATAAAAGCAAAGTGTGTCTGCATTTTATATGAATGTTGTTGGTTTTATGTCTTCGTTGTCTTTTTGTAGACGTTTATTTACTATAGCAGCCCTGTTTGCTTGAGATCTTGTGGGGTATACTGGGTGTGTCTAGTTTAGTACATGATAAGTTACTGGGCTCACAGCACATTACTGGATCCAGAAGCCTTTTCTAAATAAATACCTAATGGTATGTATACGGTTGCCAAGTTTCTGTTATGTTCCCCATATTTCAAATCTGGAAAATTCACATGTGTATTTTTTGTAGTGAAATATAACAGATGTTACTATTGTAAATAGGGATGTAGCGAACCGCCGAGTATGTGTTCGCGAACGCCGTTCGCGAACACCGGTAAAAAATGCGAACAGTTCGCGAACTGTTCGCGAACTTCGAACATCCGAAAATCGTTCGATTCGAACGATCGAAGGATTTTAATCGTTCGATCGAACGATTTTCGTTCGAATCGAACGAAAATCGTTCGATTTTAGCGATCGAATGGTCGAACGATTTTGACGCGAACGCCTATTGGCGAACGTCGCGCGACGTTCGCGAACTTACGGCGGACGCGAACAACTAGTTCGCCGGCGAACAGTTCGCTACATCCCTAATTGTAAAAGCACATCTTATGGCAATGACATTAGGGTAAATTAAAGAAATAAAATATGAAAGAAATTTTATGTATCTATAAATTGCTATTTAAAAGGGCAGCATCACCCATTGAATCTATAAATCATATTGAACCCATTGCAATTTAAAAAAGGTCTCTAGGCCACAGAGACGTCTGTGACACACCGACTATTTTAAACTTCAAATTAAATGATTCTTAACTGGACAAATATCCGTGGAATTCTCCATGATTTCATCAAACATTCTTGCAGCTTAAAAACACCATCACTGGGAATTGCATTCTCTATTGTATAAAGAAAGTATCATCCAAGAGAACACATTTTTGCTCTCCAGATATCCAATCTGCCATCACTTTTGTGCTTGAAAATGAAACCAATGCAGTAGGGCATGACTAGGCTAACTGCAGTTCACCATCTGCAATTAAACTACGTAGCCAGTTATTACTGTTATGAACTCTGCCTCTGAAAATATACGTACTCATTTACAAAGTGCCGAATATGATTCCCCCAAAGTTGCCTATAACTATAGATTTTCAAAATAAAATGAAATTACTTTTGTGACAAAAAAAAAACTTTCATAGAAAAAACAGGAAACCAGTAGTTTTGTTTTGGTATAATTCTTCCAACATACTCATGAAAGGCACTTTGGAATAAATATTATTCGAAATCGCATACAGGCTATATATCTATTATCCAGAATGCTCGGGACCTAGGTTTTTCCGGATAACAGATGTCTCCGTAATTTGTATCTTCATACCTTAAGTCTACTAGAAAAATCATTTAAACATTAAATTTAAATTAAATTATTAAATTAAATAAACCCAATAGGCTGGCTTTGCCTCCAATAAAGATTAATTCTATCTTGGGATTAAGTACAAGGTACTGTTTTATTATTACAGAGAAAAAGGAATTTCTTTTTTAAAATTTGGATAAAATGGAGTCTATAGGAGACAGCCTTTACATAATTCGGAGCTTTCTGGATAATGGGTTTCCAGATAACGGATCTCATACCTGTATAACTAATAAAGATTAAATACACACCTTTGTTGTCCAGAGTTTGACTGTCCAGTCAAATGAGGATGTAAGGAAAAGATGGGAGAAGTCTATAGGTCCCACTGCATTGTGGCAATTGATTCCGGTGACAGGCCCCTGGTGACCATCAAAGACTTCACTGATGCCGGCTTTGCTGCATAAACATAAAGAATACTGTATGCTAGTAACAACTATATCCTTGTCTTGTGCTTTCTCGGTTTGTCGTTCTTATCTACCCATCTAGTCTTTTATTTATTTCAGTTAAAACAATCCTATCAATCATATAGGACTTATTTATCCCTTATTTAATTCATTATGATATCTTACTGATCACTGGTCCTGTCCATTTCTTGCTTCTCTCCTAACCTTTATTTTTATGGCGAAGCGAATGAAACCATTGATCACTGTACAATTCAGTTATAGGGGACCTGTCACCCAGACATAAAAAGCTGTATAATAAAAGTACTTTTTTAAATTAAACATGATTTTTTTTTTTATTAAAACATCAATACTAGTAATGGGCAAATTTATCCACCAGACATGGATTCGCTGCAACAAAAAAATTGTGTCAAAATTGTCGCTCGTCAAAATGAATCGGACACCCATTGACTTTAATGAATTAGGTCAAAAGAGTCTCGCATATAAAAATTGTCTCGTGTTAAAATTGCCGCTCGTCAAAATAATTGTGACGCCCGTCAAAATAATTTTGACGCCCATTGACTTGAATACGTTTTGCAAATTTTTTGCTGTTTCGTGAATTTTTCAGGAGCATCGCAAATTTTTCGGCGAAGCAAAATGGGACAGATTCGCCCATCACTAATCAATACCTGTTATAAACTCATTTAAAAGTCTCAGCAGTCAATCATATATTGTCTGCCCCTCCTCTATGCCTTTGGTAATTACATTCACTTTCCATTCTGCACTTCCTAGATGTCACTGCAGTCCTCACATTCCCCTCCCTTTTCACCATCTAATTGTGTAGCAAGTACATGTTCAGGGGTATCAGGCGCCCCATTCTGGTGTAAAAGCAAGATTTTGGCATGGTGCAAAGCTTGTCTTACTAACAGTGTCCACAAAAATGGCACATGCCTGCTTGAGGTAATTGTGAATTCCAAGACTAAGAAAGACAAGATTGAAATAATATATATAGTGTGAGGAATGCTTTTTTTGCTTGACTAACATCACAAAATAGGATTTGGAATTATTTTTTAGCATGAGGTCCCCTTTAACACTGAATCAAGTCCTGTGGTTTCTGTTGACTTGAAGACAGTCATCGATAGCTGGAATGCAAAGGGTCTGAGAAGTCCAAAGGCTGCAGTTTACTGTATTACGGATGTAGGAAGTTGTGGCACTAGACATTTGTGCACTGTACTTTCACATCTGTCTAGTCTTTATATACCTGTTATACCATTTGCCCAGTCGGTTATATGTTAAATAGATACATAATATAATACATAATACCCTTCAATACTGCAGCAAAAGTAATATCCAATCATGCAACAGTAAAATGAATCATAAACTTGCCACAAGCAGCAAAGACATTTGCGAATAAATGAAGTGCATATCTCCATGGGACAGTATTACACACTGCAAGATTATTGCTGCCTAGATGAGGACGCCAATCTCAAAAAGATTCCAGCATGCAATAGAATACTTGTGCATGTAAGGACTTTGTAAAATTTAACATTTCAATTGAAAAATAAATGGCTAGTGGCATTTTTTGGAAAAGGTTATCCTTGGTACTTAGCATAACCTGAATGTCCTGGGTGTAAGTTTAAAATGTATTACCTTCCATGTCTGCAGGCTGTATAAACTGTGCCTTCCTCACTTCCAACAACAAAATTGTTAACATCTCCAGTTGGAAAAGCCATCCCAGTCACAGCTACAGGTTTGGATTTATTGTAGACAAGTTCCATGCTTTCCTGCAATACAAAAGCTGCAATTTTGAACAACTTAAAATAAATACACCAAGAACAACATAACATTTTTTGAGGACTTTAAAAAGCATACTCTATTGCAGTTTTCCCCAACCAGTGGCTCATGTACCACATGTTGCTCCCCAACCCCTTGGATGTTGTTCACTGCCCCTGGGGTTTGGGTTCACCATAAATGACAGGCTCACAGGTATAAAAGGTCGGGGACCCCCTGCTTTAGAGTATCAAGAGTACTCAAATGAGTACTCATATATATATATATATATATATATATATATATACCGAAAAAGGCTCACACCGAAAAAGGCTCACACTCACACTTTGAGAAAGGCTATAGTGCTTGCCGAAATGTTAGTTGTATTTTGCATAGAGAAAGTGGCAGGAATTACAAACATAGAAAAACATTTTTGTTACATTTTGATTACAACATACATTTCCATACTATTCCATAAAAATATACCTCTGAAACAGCTGAATAACATGTAAGTCTTTAAGATAGAATCATAGAAAAATTTTAAAAGTACAAAATATTACATAAAATATTGAAAGAATCTTCCTAATCCAATGGGACTAAAAAACAAATAGGTAGATTTTAGCAATAAAACAACTGGAATATTTTTTTCCCTCTTATTGAGTGACATTTTACCCCTAAATGTGTATTTTTAGCACAGATTTAATTAAAGCAGCCTTTTTGAGGAAAAGCCATTTAAAAGGCTCTTCTTCTGTGATAGTTCCTGCAGTAACCAAGGTGAATGATCTTCTTTCTTAGTTTGTTTCATTTATTACATATTAGTGTATACAGTGGTATAACTATAGTGGAAGCAGACCCTGCAGTCGCAAGGGGCCCTGGAATGTGGGGTCTGCTTCCTCTATAGCTAATAAAAAAAAAACAGAAACGTAACTAGAGGGGGCGGGCCCGGGCTCAGGACGAGCAGCCGGGCCCCCTGCCCCCCTCCGTACACCCGGAACTGGCCGGGAATTAGCGGCGCGTGAACTGCCAGGGGGCCCTGAGGGGGTGCGGGCCCTGGCCTGCTCCCCCGGTAGTTCCGCCACTGAAAAAACCCTCCTCCCCAGCTTCTCTCTTTTACTGGCGAGGAAGAGGGAAGCAAGTCGGGCGGGAGTGGGTGGAGTCGGGGCGTGACATGGGCAGATCTGGCGTGATGTTGACAAGGTGGGACGAGGGTGGAGGCAGGACGGGATGATGGGGATCGGAGTGTGCTGGATTTTTTTGCAGGGGGCCGGGCGCACACTAGTTATGCCACTGAGTGCATGTTAGTTCCTATTTCAAGAAAGACTAAATAGCAATATGGGATTTTCTACACTGTAAATATGTAACATGTTTTGCACACATTTTAGCCATGGCCTTGTACTGTTATATTACCTCAATAGTAATATGCTAACTATAAATTACCCATGCTGCCATCTTGACAAATATTTTAAAAAGATCCAATTTTGTGTCAGATATACTGCTGTATATGGAACAGTGTATTTTCACTGTCTGAGATTTATCGGGGCTATATTTTTAACAAGCAGTCAAGAAGTAGCTATTTATCCAGATAAATGGCTTGTCAAATATTATAAATGGATGTTTCCAAAAATGACGAATGAGCACATAAAACCTACACATTTGCAAGGTGCATACCAAATGTTTTATTATTTTGCCTTAGGCCCAGGATCTTTACACTGACGCTCGTTAGCTGTTGTTAATTTACATCACCCATTATCACCCAAAAATCTGCAATGAATTCTATTACTGTTCAGCAGTAGTTGGAGAGGTTGAGACTACATTTAGCTTAAGGGGATATTGTCACCACATTATTTCCTTCTTCTCAGAATGTCATTTCACATAAATGATGCTCTGTCGTCCCACTTGATTTATAATAGCTTTAAGATAATCAAGTATCCTTAGGTATGTACTGCTGAAATACAGAACTCAGCTTTAAAGTGGTTAAACATTTGTAACAATTTTTACCCCAGAAGAGGCCACACCAGAAAATTAAAAGTAACATTTGTTTTTTCAGCAGATCCTGGGTCTCTCCCTTTGGGGTACAGTTATATACTGTACCTTCCAAACAAATTTAGGCCTAGACACTCCCCGATATCCCCAAACACTTCCAAATTCCATATAAACTCCCCCCCCCTTTCCAGATTTAAATAGGATGGACCACTGATTGTTTTCACATTGTGACAAATCAAAATTAAAGTAAAATAGCAGGCCTTTATAGTGATACAGGTATAGGATCCGTTATTCAAAAATCTCTGAACTACGGGAAGGATCTCCCGTAGACTCCATTATAATCAATTAATTCACATTTTTAAAAATGATTCCTTATATTCTCTGTAAAAATAAATCAGTACCTTGTACTTGATTGCAACTATAATTAATCCTTACTCGAGGCAAAACAATACTATTAGATTTAATTATTTCAATGATTTTTTAGTAGACATAAGTATGATGAGCCAAATTATTATCTGGAAAACCCCAGGTCCCGAGCATTCTGGATAACATTCTGGATAACACTTTAGGATATATTTTCCAGTTAAAAGCTAAGAAAGCTTAGAATTAAGGAAAGGCCATCCCCCATAAATTACATATCATTTTTAAATGATTTCCTTTTTTCTGTAATAATAAAACTGTACCTTGCACTTGATCCCAACTAAGATATAATTAGTCCTTATAAGGCAAAACAATATCAGGGGGCTTATTTCATATTTAAATTATTTTTAGTAAACTTAAGGTGTGGGGATCCAAATGAAAAAAAGACCCATTATCTGGAAAACCCTAGGTTCTGAGCATTCTTGATAACAGGTCCCATACCTGTACCAAGAAATTTAAAAAAAATAAGCTCCCCTTGGTGAAAAATGGACGTGTCGTAGTAATAGCACCCCTCTTCAGATTCCACTTGGTGATCCCGAATAATTTTTTTTAGGGTAAATAATGTGTTGACATGCAATTATACCAGGTAACTGTACTATGCTTTATAATTCCATATATATATATATATATATTGACAACATAGGTTTTCATTTAAAACATATTTCCACCTTTGTCAATATAGCAGTTGTTAAAGGGGTGGTTCACCTTTAAATTGACTTTTAGTATGCTATAGGAAGGCTACTTCTAAGCAACTTTTCAATTGGTCTTCATTTTTTCTTTTTCAGGGCTTTTGAATTATTTGCCTTCTTCTTCCGACTCTTTCCAACTTTCAAATAGGGATCACTAACCCCGTCAAAAAAACGAATGCTTTGCAAGGCTACAAATTTCTTGTTATTGCTTTTTATTACTCATCTTTCTATTCAGGCCCTCTCCTATTCCTAGTCCAGTCTTTTATTCAGATCAATGCATGTCATTTCGACCCTAGCAACCAGATTGCTGAAATTCCAAACTGGAGAGCTGCTGCATAAAAAACGAACTCAAAACAATGAATAATAAAAAATGAAAACCACTTGCAAATTATCTCAGAATATCGCTCTCTACATCAGTGATCCCTAACCAGTGACTTATGAGTAACATGCTGCTCAAAGACCCTTTTGAATGTTGCTCCTAGTGGCCTCAAAGCTTTGGTTTTGGTTGCATAAAAATAGGTATACAGCCAAAAAGAAGCCTCCTGTAGGATGACAGCCCAATAGTGGCTACCATCTGCACCATCCAGGGACATTTTTTATGCTTGTTTTGCTCCACAAATCCTTTTACATCTGAATGTTGCTCATGGGTTAAAAAAGGTTGGGGACCCCTGCTCTACATCATACTAATAGTTAATTTCAAGGTGAACAACCCCTGTACACACAAGACACGTCCCGGTCACATATATAGATCCACAATGTTGAAGTGCATATATCATATGTATGAGTGAGTAGGTCAGTGTTAAGCATTTACAGATTGTACTAGGTACATAGATTGCATCCCTTAAGGGAATGACTGTCACACACAAGTTATTATTCATATATAAAAACCTTATTATGACCTTATCTGACACATGTTCACAGTCAAGGCAAACTCTGCAGTTTCTTACAAGAAAACTTAGCAACGTTATTTTGTTATAAAGTTTGCTTTGTTAAAGATCTAATATTGTGAGGGCTTAAGATGTTCTGTTAGAGAAACAGTAGGCTGTAATTGGGTTGGGCAGGCCTAAGAAGTGAATAGAATATGGCATGTAAAAAATGCAGCGGTAGTAAGCAAGGGAGATTGCTGTTATTGATGCATTTCTAACAGAGATGTCAAGAACAGTTTTGGTGGTTGGAAGGAAATGGTTGGACTGTGTTTTTTGCACCCTGAATGAAAAACAAGTTCAGTTGAACCTAAAAGGTTGAAAGACACATTTGGTTGTAACATACAAATACTCAGGAATGTAAGGGTATAGATAGACTGATAGCTATGGGTCCATCTAATTACATCATTGTCCTGTGGTGTATTCTCTTTACATCAAACCTTTCATTTAATTTCAATTTCCACTGTTATATCATTTATGTTGCAGTTGCAGACATTTCTACTTTCCTGGCTATCTCCATTTGTTTCAGCCAGTGGCACTGCACTCATTGTTAGGTTAGACAAAGTGTTTCTCATAAAATGTACCCACCTGCGGAGCTGAGAGCATATCCAAACTCCAGGAGCACAATTTCCCATCGGTTGAAACAGTGATAAGGTTGTGGGCATTTTGTGTTCCAACTACATTAACACAGTAGATGGGGTGCTGAAAACATACAATAAGAGCAATCATTAGTTGGAAAACCTTTGTAAGACCAAGTATTATTTGGCATGTTAGCACGAGTGAAATATTGATGTAAAAGAACCCTCTATGTTTTATTTATAGAAATGTTACTAGGTGAGGAAAGAAAGTAAAATGGAGTATACATTAATTTTTGCACCTGTATCTCTTTATAAGCATCTTTCTTTTTATCTTTCTTTCCTTTTCTCTCCTTTTTCTATACATTCAGTACAAGCTCATGGTGCACACGAGTCACCACCCTATAGCGCTTCTGCTGCAAACTAAAAGGGAAGAGATGGGTAACTGCAAAATTTGGCTTCTCTGTTTACTGGGATCCCATATTTTTTCCCAGACCCCCCACACTATATATATATATACTGTATATATATCTTGTATTCAGCGTATGCACTCTTACCGGACTGTAGTCAATGCGGGTGCGTTTGGTCAACTTTGTTGAACATATCAGTAAATGGGCTCGCACTCCATAATCAAGTGAATAAATGTGTCTTTATTCTTTAATGCGGATTAGAGAATAAAGACACATTTATTCACTTGATTATGGAGTGCGAGTCCATTTACTGATATATATGTATATATATATATATATATATTTATGGACGAGGCAAAATAATTTCCTTAGAGAATATCTTTACTATAAATAAATATTAGGCTAAATTCTGGAGATGAGCACTACTGTATTTAAGTTCCTTAGGGTTAAATTTCATGTATTGATAAAGGAAGTGTTATGAAAGTTTTTATTTATAATACCATAATCAACCATAAATATATACGGTTGCAGTCTTTATGGGATTTGGTCGTTTGGCTAATGGACGACTTAGGGCAGAGGTCCCCAACTTTTTTTTTTACCTGTGAGCCACATTCACATGTAAAAAGAGTTGGGAAGCAACATAAGCATGAAATAAGACCCGTTTTGATACCCCCTATGAGGACTGACAGCCAATAGGAGGCTCTATTTGGCAGTACTACTGTTTTTTATGCAATTAAAACTTGCCTTCAAGGCTGGAATTCAAAATTAAGCATCTATTTTAAGGCCACTGAAAGCAACATCCATGAGGATGTTGCGTACAAGTCACTGGTTGGGGATCATTGGCTTAGGGTAATGGCACATGAATTGATTCTGGGCATCTTTGTTTTCCAGCTCAGCAAGCAGGATTGCCCTCCATTCATTCTTATGGGAATCTTCTGAAACTGCAGGTGCACAGTTCAGGCAATTAGTGCTAACTAATTTGTTGAATGGAGGACAATTCTAAATGTGTGGTTGCCTACCTACAGAGCTAGAAATATCCAGGATGACAAAAAAGCTGGAATGACCCCTTGTGCTGTAACCGTAAGTGGCCATTGAGCCTATTATCCAAAAAAAAATCAAATCCCATGAAGCTACTTCTTGGCTGACAACAGTAGTCATCTGTTATTGACATTTTATTTTCAGTGATCCCATTTAATTCTATCTCTTGATCTTGTGAAATCATCACTAGGGGCCCATTTATTAAACCTCAAATTTTTCTGCTCAAGTTTTTAAAGGGGTAAAATTTAGAGGAGAAAAAAAGTAATGTAGAAGGCAATGACAGATGTCCCTGAAGTTGTTTCTAGATATCGTGATCTGCCCTGGATAATCCAATAATCCAATCCATAATCCAAGTCTGGGTTTTCGTCCAAATCGAGTTTTCGGAGCGTCAATCGCATGATTAGAACTGACGCATGAATTTGTTGCAGAGCTTTTTTGCTCTGACTTTTTTGAGAACAATTATTGATAAATGAGTTCAATTCGTGGATGGTAGTTTGGTCGACTTTGTTTTAATTTTAAAAAAAATTTGATTCATTCAAGTTTTAGTAAATTACCCCCTAAGTGTCCCAAACATGTAGGAAAAATGTGACCTATTCAACATAAAATGATTACATTAGCTGTCCCCATGTCTATGTGTACCTCAAGCCAAGCTATGATCACCAAACCAGACCTTTCTTCCTGCTCCAAATTAAATTTGGCAATGTCAATGTTAGGGGTAAAATGTGAGTTTAGAACATAATAAATAAACACTCACCCTTGTTTTATTCTATGACATTTCTAGAACCAGGAACGTGGGTGAGTTTTTATTAATTTATTAAGCTCTAAACTCACAATTGGATAAATCTGCCCCTTAAAATTAGAACAATGAAATGCAGATTTTCAAAGCACTGAAAGCTTTTTTTTAATATATATATATACACATATACACATATATATGTATATATATAACATTCAGTTAATCTAAACCTGGAGAAAATCTGCCATGAAGAGAATGGGCAAAATTACTCCAAAAGAGTGTGCAAAGATCATAAATATGAAACCCAAAAGCTGCAAACTGTGATCGTGCAAAATTTTAAAAAGTGGGGTGTCAATGCTTTGGCGAGGCACTGGAAATATACAGTTTGTTATGTTCCATATGATATATTTTGTATACAGTTATTATAAAATCATTCACCTTTCCAGACTCCCTAGATACCCTGTTTATAGACTCGGCAAGCCTTTTCTCAGTTATTTTAAAGCATTATGCCTTTCTCTCTGTTACTTCTCCCTCCAGCCAGGGAGGAGGAAACCAAACAGATCAAAACAATACATGCCAACCATGTTCCACCCAAAGTACACACTGCAGAGATTTGTATTTATTTTATGGCCGAACATTATATTCAGCAGTAATTTAGCTTCTGCTGTTTCTTATTATTGCCAGGATAATGTGGGTTTTGGAGGAAATGTGGTGGGCTTCTCCTTCCTCCTGGGTTTTGTTAGTGATTACAGATAATGAATGGGCTTCCTTCTTGTAGTTCTCCACTTGACCAAATGCTTTTATTTTTACACTTTAAAACTTTTTGTGTTGTAGAAAACATTTCTATTTTTAATGCCACCCACCCCCACAATACCCCCACAAGACAGGCAGGAACTTAATATCTCTGCTATTGTAGGAAAAATACATTTAACTCATTAGTGCCCATATAGGTACAAGGTATAATGTTTTTTTTATTAGGTTGGTATATTTTATTTTTGTGGCCTAGAGGTGTATCTGAACATATCTCGTGGCTAACAAGAGGATTGCTCACTGATATAATGAACTATTGGACACCTTGGCTCTAGAAAAAGTAAATATTTATGTTCCTCAAATTTTAATTAACTTAACCTTTAACTAAATTATTAATACATAAATAATGATGCGGAGCCTGGAAATTGGCAAATAAAAATTGGCATTCAGTCTGACTTATAAGTAATATTATATCCTCCATATACAAGTGTCATGGGCAACATTTAAGCGCTTCATACCATCAATTTATGTTGCACAGAAGAGAAAAAGGTATCATTTATAAAGGGCTAGTAAATGCCACAAAATCACAGCCTTTAAAGCCACATTCTCTAAAGGCTTGCCCTTTAATAACTGCTGCTGAACTCTAAACTACACCAGATTAAAAAACTGGCACAAGATGCAGAGTCAAAAACTGTCAGGCACAGGGGAGCCCCATATTTAACACATACCACAAGTAGGTATTAGTTACCTGGCTCCCTATCACCAGTGATCCTTAGCTTGTGTGTTCTTAGTGATGCACAAGCTAGGGGTATTCCATGGGACATCTACTGTACCTCTCCTCCTGAAACAGCTAAGTTCTTTATAAATTGAAAATGATTGTGTGTTTGGGTTTATTGTGTAATGGGAATTGACACTGTTATAAACATGAACCCAGAATGTGCAATTGTAATATAGGTTCATTCATGCCTCCATTTCAGCTGTTCATATAATATACTATACAAATACAAAGACATGTATGTGTTTGCCCTTATGTGTGTATGTAGAAAGTGCTATATTCATTTTTGTAGCACAGGATACTTTACTTTAAGCAGCAGGCAAAGGATCTGCATCCCTACGCTCCACTCACAGCTTGTGTGTAATCGAACAATAATGTTTCCCCAACACCATAGCACATTGAGTAGAGAAAATGGGAAGTCAAGGATATGACCCCGTAATAGAATGGGACACCAGGATACCCGAGATTGTATTTTATTTTAGTTCCTGCTACCCGACTGCACAAAGTAAGGAGCATGTCATTACAGGACAGGACCCTATTTCTGGTTATATGAGGGTTTGTGAGCCCACCCTTGCTCAAACTTGTTGGAAAATGCCATATTACAGCACTTCAGCCATCTATTTACTCAAAATCTGCATAATCCATTTGTATTACCCATATATGCATTTTAAATTGATGTATCCAGATGGTAAATAAAGTGTTATGAAATTAAAATGTATATATTTCACATTGACAAATATAAACCCACGGTAAAGATATAATTTTGCATATACAGTTTTTATATGCGTTTTATATTTCTGCCAGTCACCAATAGATAAGGATAAGGTGTATTATGCAAACATTGGCAAATGAAATACAGTGAATTACTTGAGGTTTTACACAAGGCCCCTTACAGTGTGAGCTGCGGCAGACAGCGGTGTCCTTTGAACGGGGGTTCTCCTGTGGCTCCTGTTATCCCAAAGAACAATCTGCCCTGAGTAGGTACCACCAATGACAAGGTTCGGATGAAATCGCGCAAAGCACACGGACATCACAGAGGACTGCAAAATTAGAAAAAAAAATCAGATTCAGTTCTTTTAGATTAGGTTTTAACTGTATACTTATCAACATGTTATTTTCTAATGTAGTTTGCAACAGCACAATAGCAACCAACTAGCAATTCAGATTAAAAAACCAGAGCTAATATCTGATTGGTTACTAGGGGTAACTGCATTGCTGCAGTTTATCATCTATGTTAGCAAGTTAGCCCTAGAAACATTTATTTGGTTGGTATGGTATAATAATATGCATTATTGGCACTTTAATTCATCCATCTTCGGCTTAAAAAAATAAAAGGCAGAAATAGCTACTGTTGAATAGCCACAGTGGTAATTAAAAGTTTACATAAACTGAATATTTATGGCAGAACTACATGGGAGATCTTGATCGGGTTTTGGGTTCAAACTTTGTCTGCCCCACTGGATCATGTCACGCAACAGTACAAGATTTCGTGGAGTGCTGCAAAATCAGATCTCCCATGTTTTAGGGGCACATTTACTAAGCTTGAGTGAAGGATTCGAATGAAAAAGCTTCGACTATTCGACCATTCGATAGTCGAAGTACTGTCTCTTTAAAAAATACTTCGACTACATGCTTCGCAGTTTAAACCTACCGAGGTACAATGTTAGCCTATGGGGACCTTCCCCAGCACTTTTCTAACCTTTTTTTGATCAAAGAAAAATCCTTCGATCGATTGCTTAAAATCGTTCGAATCGTTCGTTTTGAAGGATTTGATCGTTTCGTTTCATTTTGAACGATTTTTACTTCGATCGATCTAAGGATTTGCGCTAAATCCTTCGAATTCGATATCGAATTCGAGGGTTTATTAACCCTCGGTATTCGACCCTTGATAAATGTGCCCCTTAATGTAACATCTGATCAAACAAAGTCAGTTGGTTTCTTGTTTTAAGCATCTACAGTATCTATAGAGTTTCCAATAGTGCTGCATTTTCATAGTTTTAACTCACGTTGCTCCTGTATGTCATGTCAGGGAGGGAACCATGGGGTATATTTATTAGAGAAATTAGAGATAACAGTTTGCTAGAGTGAAATACTGCCTCTCTCCATTAATTTCTATGGGATCTTTAAAGGCATATTTATCAAAGGGTGAAAGTGAAAATGTACCCTTTCATAAATACACCTTTAAAAATCCCATAGAAATGAATGGAGAGAGGCGGTATTTCAGTCTAGCAGACTGTGGTGATCGCTAACTTCACTTTTTGATAAATATACCCCTAAGAGACAAGGGTGCTCACCAATCCAAGCTCCAACATTATGACACTGACCAAAAAAGGAAAATAGGTCATACTTCTCCTACATTTAAAACAGACCTTTATTAGTTTATTAAAAGCATTCTGTGGTCCAAGAGTCCCAATGCGTTTCGTGTAAAAACCTTACAGGCTATGATTAAGGGTTTTTACCCAAAACACTGTAAATCTAAAGGAGTGTGGCCTATTTTCGTTTTTTTTGGCCATACTTTTAGCTCCACTGAAACATGGTTGCATGTTTCTCCCATAAAATGGAATTGAAATAGCTGCTGGGCCCTATTTTTACTTTAAGTAGCCTCGGTTATGAATGGTTACAACAGCTTGCTTTGAAATGCAGCAGCCGTAATGGGGAGCAATGTTTGCATTTGAATAGGCAACAAATTGGGAGGCTGGATTTGGGGTGTTTGGTAGGCCATTGCAAGTGGTCAGGCTAGATCTGCTTCCTTGTTACTATGCATTGGGAAAAGGTACATATAAGCTATGATTTGAGAATCTCCACACCTGCAGTTCATTTGACATTTTGACTGCTGTGTTTATTTATTTTAGTTCCATTTTAGTTCTGCATAGAAAGTCATCCATTATGCTGTTTGCTTAGGTCAGATGTGAACAGGTGGTTTTGACTCACATTTCATGAGCATTGTGCAGTTTACAGTATTTTGTTTTAACAGATTTTATGCTAAAATATGGTGTCACTACAGCAATCAACAGTACTCCCAAAAATTATTTTTATGCAATTTTTATGTCAGACATAAACAGGTGTGGCTTTGACATGATAAGATGCTGTGGAATCACTCGTAGATGGTCATTACATGTTATTAATAATGTTATTAATAGTTTTGGAATTGGAAGTAGAGTTTTCTGGAATTTCAAGTATAGCTTCATTAATCCCCCAAAGCACAAAGGGGTTATATAAAACTTACAACTGGGTAAAATTAACATATAAGGCAAATACACTGCTAAAAACATTTGCCCTTTGCCCAGACAAGCATGGAGGTACCTACTATATGTAAAATATGATCAATGGTAAAAAGGAAGAAACATTATGACAGCATAATGACAATTCCTTGGTTTTTTTTTTAAAAAAAAAAAAAAAGGCAGCAGTGCTTGGTTGTCTAGGGGGGTTATTTACTAAACTCTGAATGCCAAAAAACAGAAAAATATAAAATCCGAATTTTTAGTGGAAAAAAAATCACAAATTTTTCGGAAAAAGTCTGAATCTGAAAATCCCGCATCTCAGACCTGCCGAGGTTGTAAATAAGTCAGTGGGAAAAGTCCCAAACATTTTTTGATCTGTGGTGGGTTTCGTGCAATAATACAAAGTATTTGGGCTTTTCAGGCAAAAATCCAAAAAAATCGGAGTTTTCGAGTGGAAATTCCAGAAACTTCATAAAATTTGTATTTTTCACAGCCGAAAAAACAGATTTGGTCCGAGTTGTTTTCAGAAATTATTGAGATAAATTCAGACTGTTAAATAACCCCTAAGTATCTAGTTGTCTTTCATCCTCTTACTGATACTGTGCATTTTGGTCATAGACTCAGGGCCAATTGGACCAGCCTTTCCCAACTCTTATAGGTCCAGTCTACCCCAACCCTAATGGACTGAGCTCACCCAGAACCTGAAATGGCCCAGTTTGCACCAACCCCATTTAGCCCCTGTTCAATTCTATTCTTTCATGTCTGATGCCTTGCATGCCCCCACTTCCTCCCTTTCTCTTCTGCCCTGTGTGCCCCTATTTTCAGGCCCGAATTTGTGGAGAGGCCTCCAAGGCCAGGCCTAGGGCATCAGGATTTTAGGGGGCAGCATGCTGCCTAACCACACCCACATTGGTTCAGAAACACCGGAGATGCCCAGGTGATATGATGTGTGTCCTGTGTGCCAATCCCCATTGCTCTGGTCCCGATGATGAAAATTTGAGCGAATAAAAGGGAGGGGACGGGGGCGATGAACGACAGTGGGCCTAGGGGCGTCCACTATGTAAATCTGACCCTGCCTATTTTGTTCTTGTCTCTGTTGACCCTATGTGCCTGTATTTCATGCCTCTCTTTGCCTGTTCATTTGTGCCCCTAATTCCTCCCTCTCTCTTTCTTTCCAATGGTGCCTCTAGTTGCTCTCTCTCTCTCTCTCTCTCGCCCCTGTTTGCCCCTATTTACTCCCTCTCTCTCTTCCCTTTGGGAGATGGCCATCCCATAATTCAGAGCTTTCTGTATAACGAGCATTGAGGCTAGCCGTTGCTCT
The DNA here is from genome assembly GCF_017654675.1 of Xenopus laevis. NCBI lineage: Eukaryota > Metazoa > Chordata > Amphibia > Anura > Pipidae > Xenopus > Xenopus laevis. The sequence goes on along the minus strand of NC_054381.1, from coordinate 33,318,473 downwards.
CATTGAGTTCCCAGTTAAATTCTCAGTTTCATCCATACACTAATTCTACTCTTCAGGAGTCAGGAACATGTCCTATATATCCCCATGAAATGAAAGCCAACGGTTACATTTCTTAGATAAAGACTACAAGGTTTGGGTTTCAGACCGAGAGTAATTGCAAACATTGCACACACACACACACACACACTCATGAATGCAGACATAAATGCACGAATAGCAGTTTGCAGTGGGTATTCCCTTTAGTCTTGTCTGAACTATCTTTTATCTAATACTGGTGGTAGGAGCAAGCTAGATGGTTTCATAGCTTCCACTGCTCAGGGGGACCCCCAGTATGATGCTGCCTTGTTGAAAGCGTCCACCTGAAAATACTACACTGATCATTATGGTGCCCCAGAGATTTATAAAAATATGTTGACACAGTAGGTTTGGCTAGAATATAAAGATGACAACACTAGAGAAATATATGATAAATCATTGTCAACTGCAGAAGTTTCAGCAACAAAAAATAATGAGCAGCTGTTAGGGCAAGAATATTTTTTCTCTATTTCAGTAATTAGGCTATGGCTCAGAAAACCATCAGTAATTTATCATGGCTATTTCTCAAGACAACTGTATTAAAACCTGTTGCTTCACAACCAGTAGGTGATGTACAGTATGCCACAAATTACAATTCTCATAACATATTTCTTAAAGTCGTTTTTGGACACTAGCCAGAAACAGAACTACTCAAATGTTTTACAATATATGTAACACAATATTTACTTTTTCAGGGAACATAAGCATTAGTAGTAGGTATCTGATTTATCGAACAAAAAAAAAAAGTTTCATGGTTTACAGGTACACGGGGCCAATTCACTAACTTCGAGTGAAGGATTCGAAGTAAAAAAACGCCGAATTTCGAAGTGTTTTTTGGGCTACTTCGACCATCGAATGGGCTACTTCGACCTTCGACTACGACTTCGACTTTGAATCGAAGGATTCGAACTAAAAATTGTTAGACTATTCGACCATTCGATAATCGAAGTACTGTCTCTTTAAAAAAAACTTCGACCCCCTAGTTCGCCATCTAAAACCTACCGAACTCAATGTTAGCCTATGGGGAAGGTCCCCATAGGCTTTCCTAAGTTTTTTTGATCGAAGGATATTCCTTCGATCGTTGGATTAAAATCCTTCGATCGTTCGATCGTACTATCTGCGCTAAATCCTTCGACTTCGATATTCGAAGTCGAAGGATTTTAATTCCCAGTTGAATATCGAGGGTTAATTAACCCTCGATATTCGACCCTTGGTGAATCGGCCCCAATTAGTAACGTATACACCCTATTCTCACATCTTCACTTCAACAATTGACACAGGGTGCTGTGGGAACACAGGAGCTTCAGGGTTCCCTGCTTCAATAGGCACAGCAGCACCCAAGCCAGAAAGAAGGCAGGACAGACTGAGTGAAGGGTTTATTTTGATGCAAGGGCTTTTAAGTGTTAAGTGTTTTTATGCACAACCCACTGTGCTTCCAGGAGTAAATGAGCCCTAATATGTTTTGGGATTTTTCTGTAACAGCCCAAGGCAACCACAGTCCTTTAGCAGTGAAGATCTATGCCTCCATTTATGGTCCTTTAAAGAGTGACGTATAGTATTTGGCAAGGGACTTAATTAACGACTAATTAAATAATAAAATATGTCTGCAGTGCCTTCAAACAAATGATTAAAGGTATATGCACAAATAAATTCCTTTGAAATATACAGTTTGTTCAAAGAAAATAAATAGAATATATATTAATCATGAGTATCACACATATATATGTGTAACACCCAAGATTAATATATATGTCTTATTTCATTTTAAATGCCATGAATAGTGGGCTCCTACCTAACTATTCACAGATTGTTATAAAGATGACTAGAATATTGGTTATAAGGCTTTATAAATAAAGCAACTGCAAATAACCTCTTGATTAAAAGAAAATTAGGATACAGGTTTGGGATTTATTATCCGGAATGCTCGGGACCTGGGGTTTTCCAGATAACGGATCTTTCTTTAATTTAGATCTTCATACCCTAAGGGGCAGATTTACCTAGGGTCGAATATCGAGGGTTAATTAACCCTCGATATTCGACTGCCGAATTGAAATCTTTCGACTTCGAATATCGAAGTCGAAGGATTTAGCGCTATTCCTACGATCGAACGATCGAAAGAATAATCGTTCGATCGAACGATTAAATCCTTAGGATCGAACGATTCGAAGGATTTTAATCCATCGATCGAAGGATTTTCCTTCGATCAGAAAATTGTTAGGAAGCCTATGGGGACCTTCCCCAGAGGCTAACATTGGCCTCGGTAGGTTTTAGGTGGCGAACTAGGGGGTCGAAGAATTTTTTAAAGAGACAGTACTTCGACTATTGAATAGTCGAATGATTTTTAGTTCGAATCGTTCGTTTCGAAGTCGTAGTAGTAGTTGAAGGTCGAAGTAGCCAATTTGATGGTCGAAGTAGCCATATTCGACCATTCGAAATTTCAAAGTTTTTCTTCTTCTATTCCTTTACTCGAGCTAAGTAAATGGGCCCCTAAGTCTGCTACAAAATCATGTAAACATGAAATAAACCCATGGGGCTGGTTTAGTTTCCAATAAGGATTAATTATATCTTAGTTTGGATCAAGTACAAGCTACTGTTTTATTATTACAGAGAAAAAGGAAATTATTTTTACAAATGATTATTTGGATAAAATGGAGTCTATGGGAGAAAGCCCTTCCGTAATTCTGAGCTTTCTGGATAATGGGTTTCCGGATAACGGATCCCATGCCTGTAATATAAATAGGCATTATATAAGAAAAAGCTATTATGGTTAAAGTTAGTTTGATGCCTAGCAGTTTCGGTATTGCTAATGACATTACTATGAAATGCACAGGCTATGCAAACAGAACACTAACCTTTACAAAAAGTACAGTACGTAATCCTATCTTCTGCACCACTGTGTAAGAGCTTATTTCTGTTTTCTGCAAATTAAGCATTTCCTCCCTTAATGAATTACAGCTTTTCCCTCTCTCTAAAACCTCCAACCCCAGCACTCATTAAATCATCACAAAAGCATCAATAGAGTTTGTTTGGTCCTGAAAAAAATAGGCTGCTTTTAAGGCCAACTGCATTTATATAGGATTTTCTTTATAGTTTTTCTAAGTAATTTACAGGTAGAGAAATTACTAAACAATTTTAAAAATCAATATACACCTGGAAAATATTTGCTGATATTCTTCTCAAGATATTTTCCCATTGCCAAAAAAGTACATAATTATTATAGGAATTCAAATATTCAAATGATGATCTTGATTTTCAGTAGCTATAATTCAGTAAATAAGAATAAAATATTTGTTTTTTTAGTGCCAGTCTTGTACAGTGCTAGAAAAATATCCTGGATCAATTTTCCATGCCATTAATGGTGACCCAGCACACCACATTTATAAACGAATCACAAAAAAAAGGGCATATTTATAAAGCTGTTTGAAATCATGCCTATTCCACTGTCACAACTTTTAGGGGAGAATTTATAAAAAACTGATAATTCTTCTTGATGTCTTTGACAAAATTTTACACGTAAGAAATGTCATCAAACTTATTTCACGTTTTTTTTACTCCTCTGGTATTTCATTTTTATTTAGAGCAAAACAATCACACTGTATTTCAAGAATAATGACTTTAATGGTAAACCAACACAAGAATTCTTGAAAAAAGGGAAGTGATAGAAAGATTTTCATTCATGCTAATATAAATGGCAGGTCTGAGCTCCTGAGGTTTTTAGTTGAATCATCATTTTTAGAACAATCATCCCTTTAATGGTTGGTTTTCATTGCTGTCTACTGTTCCACTGCTGGAGTTCATTTTGTTCTTTTTAATGGATGATTCCCAAGATCGCACTGCATGGTGTTAATTCACACATAAGTGCAAAAACATTTTGCACAGTAGAGGGTTATTTACTAAACTCCGAATGCAAAAATCCCAAAAAAGTTGTGATTTTTTTTTTTTAAATCTGACTTTTAATAAATCACAAATTTTTTGGAATTTATTAAACCCCAAGGTTGGAAAAGTCAGAGTCTGAAAATCCGACATCTCAGACCTGTCGAGGTTGCATGTAAGTCAATGGGAGAAGTCCCAATGATTTTCTGATGTGCGCTGGGTTTCGTGCAATACCCTGAAGTTTTCGGGAAAAAAGCATAAGAAATCAGAGTTTTCGGGTGATAAATCTGAAAAAAAACGTGAAAATCAGATTTTTTCCTGCAAAGCAAATTTTCCGTAAAATCTAATAATAAATAAGCATAAAAAACCCGAGAGGATTTGATTGGCGTTTGTAGCAGAAAATGTTGAGATAAAATCGGACTTTGATAAATAAACCCCTAAATAATTTATACACAGGTAAACAAATTTGCCCCTAAATAGTAGTAATTTGCCATTATTTCAGACAAATATCAGTATGTTATTCAAAGATCACTGCAGTTTGACAGTTGCCTGGATTAGGGTCATATTTATCACCAGCTGAAAACCATAATTGTATACACAATTCTCCCCTGTACAATGTATACTGTTATTGAGCAACATTTATTTTAAAAACACACAGCAATTCTGTTGCATTCAGAAAACATTTTTTGGAGAGTTTGTGGCCTTTTCAGCCTTTCATAAATAGGTTTGTCAATGTAATAAGTAGTTCATGTTTTGTGACTATTACTAAAGGGAATCTGACACAGCAGCCGTCTATAATAAATGATGCTGTCGTTAGACTGGAGTTGCTTTCCCTTTAGAGACTTTTTTATAGCAGCAGAGGGTTTAAGATGGAAATAACTCATGGGTTTCTTCCCTGCTGGTATCCGCCAAGGTCAACACGAGGCAGCTCCCTATTTTTAAACAGAAGCAAAACCAGAGGATTTCTTTGGAAACTGCACAGCGTGTTTTCGGTGACGTCTGAATTCCAAATGAAAGGGTGGCAAGAAACAATCGGCCATTACATCTTGATTAGCGCAGGGTCTTAAGTGATTTACTTGTTTTGTTTATTTTTTTTTTTATAAAAAAGGATAATTTTGCTACCTGCTAGCCTTAATGTTTAAAGTATAGGTGTCACTCGTGTCCATTTAATGCAGCCTAACATGAAGCATGTCAATTTTTAAAAGGTTTTCAGCAATTTCACTTGGGAACCATGTCAGATAACAGTCACCTGTCAGGCTCTTTCAGCATTCAATATAGAAAATCTAGGTCTGTCAAGCAGAAAGTTTACATATGAAACTTGGATTACAAAAGGTTTTATAAAGTGGCCGCAGCATGCCAAGCAATTATACCGTGACAACTGCTTCCAAACACTGAGCCATTATGCAAGAGCATTTGGTCCATTCTGGTGGGTGAAATAAGAGAGAATTTTTATTTAAAATGTGTTGAACAAATTGAACATTTTCTAGCTCAGTAGGGCATAGGATTGAAATAAGTACAAAGTCATTTTAAAATAACACCCACGTCCTCGCCCACTCATTTTATAGTCTCCAAGTGAAATCAATCAAGCTTAAAATATTTCATCTATAATAAGATTACCAGACCTCCCCTTAAAGGTGGGAAGCGTATGAAAAATGCATAATGCGCAGCTGTAAAGATTTTCAGCCCATTATTGCAAATTTCATTTTTAAAAACCATCTATATTTAAGGTTATTATGGTGTCATTTATATATATATATATATATATATATATATATATATATATATATATATATATATATATATATATATATAGTAAAGCAAGGCACTCACAGGTCTCAAAATATGTTGAAAAAGAGATAAAGTTTATTTTTCATTCCAAACTTTCGGTCTTCCTTGAGACCTTTGTCACAAATAAACAAATAAACTTTATCTCTTTTTCACCATATTTTTAGACCTGTGAGTGTCTTGCTTTACTTGATATTCTATATGACTTTTCTCCAGTGTGCACCCAGGCTTTTTCTTTAGTAAGTGAGTGCAATTGACAATTGACTCCAAATAGGTTCTAGGAGGTCCCCCATAGGCTAAAACAGCAATTCGGCAGGTTTTAGATGGCGAATGGTCGAAGTCAAATTTTTAAAGAGACAGTACATGATAAATTCCGAAATTCGAATTTTGAAATTTCTTTTCAAATTTGAATCGAATTTGGACTATTCCCTAGTTGAAGCACACGAAATTAGATTTTTTTAGTGCATAACATTTATGTTATTTCTAGTAAAGTGCATAACCTTGCATTCATCAGCATTGAAACGTGTTTACTAATTTGCTGTTCATACACTTGTACAGTTAGAGTCATACAATAAATGAAGACAATAAGGGTTATTTTCTATTCCCCTGGGTGCAAATGGTAGAGCATGTCACTTCGTGCTCATGTAAGAAGCAGTGTCCTTGCAAAATGTGCTAAACTGTTCTGAAATATAGGTTGATTTGTAGCAAGTGAACTACATGCTGTATATTATACACTACTAAACCTTTACTGTACAAAGCAGATCTAGTACACAACTAGTTAAAAAAAGTGAAAGAGTTAAACAAAAGGTATTCATTTAAGAAGAAAGCAAGCAATGTGGACGTCTCTGGTTTCTAGTCTTCTAAAACACTGTGGGCTTCTTAGAATGTCCCACAAACCACATAAAAGGTTCAGCATCAAGCTCAGCCACATGGCTGCTCCAAAGCCAAAACTTGGATTCCTTCACTTTTAACTTCAAACCAACAAGGCTTGAGACGTGGCCACAAATTACATTTATTTTATTGAAAAAGCATCAAATCCTGTTTTTGTTTAATGTTTTCCTTCTGTTGTTGTCATACTGTGTGTGAATACACTTGCAAACATTAATATTTAATTTTTGCTTATTGTTTCTTTACTGCAGTTATTGCCTTCATATTCCAAAAAAATATCCCATTTAGAATGTACTGCCTATATCACAGCATGCACAGTTTTTGCAGTTTCAAGCACTGGATTCTACTTGTTGTGCAATGCAGTAAAGATGATTGTCGAGAGGATGATATGTTTCAGGGTGGCTTTATTTCTGGTGAATTTTAATATCACATTTATTCTACCTAGAGGAAAAATCTCATGAGATTCCTTTTTACCTTGGCCATAAAGGGATGCATATAACCTGCCAACTCGGTCTGTTAAGACCAAGTAGGTAAGTCATTGTCCCATATATACGACAAGAACCAGCATCCTGTCCAACAGATATTTATAGGCCATACATCTATCGAGCAGATTAGAAAACAATGCCATTAGGACTAGGAAGAGATTAGCTTTAAATGTGCTTTTTTAAATTTAAAGGCTTTGTCCACTGACTATTCATATTTGTGAGCCATGGATTAGCACAGAGATTAATGCAAAGAAGGGTAGAACTATGTTTGATGCAAGCCAGTAAAACAATTAGCGCAACAAGTCATCAAGAACAGACTTACCCAAATATTAAATTTGGTAGGACCACAAATTTGGTGCAGAAATCCAGCCATTTGAAGCAATCAAATTAGCCAAATGCTTCAAACAGACAGGCCAATCTTGTCAATGAGTTTACTAAAATCTGAATTGATCTCATTGTCCCAAAAAAAAAGCTCAAACAAACTTCCACGCCTGATTTTGTCTTATTTATTAATAAATGAACTCGATCAGATCATTAAAGAACTCAAGTTTTTGCCTGAAAACCTAGCAAAAGTCGGATTTTCGGATTAAACTGTGATAAGTGCCTCTCCCGTTGACTTATACAGGACCTTGACAGGTTTGAGATGGTGGATTTTCAGATTCTGGCTTTTTGCAGCATCGGGTATAACAGATCTCAAAAATTCAAGCTCGGGTTTAGTAAATAACCCGCTTAAATTTTTCCAAGCCTTCCAGGGATCGGCAATGTCCAGACCCCAAAAGAACAACTGTTCAGAGGTATATAATCCTAAAGTAAACTATGAGCAATTCAAGCTATTTTTAAAGTCTTTTTCCAGTTAAAGCATTAAGGGGCAGATTTACATAGGGTCGAATATCGAGGGTTAATTAACCCTCGATATTCGACTGCCAAATGAAAATCCTTCGAATATCGAAGTCGAAGGATTTAGCGCTATTCCTATGATCGTTTGATCGAAGGAATAATCGTACGATTCGAAGGATTTCAATCCATCGATCGAAGGATTTTCCTTCTATCAGAAAATTGTTAGGAAGCCTATGGGGACCTTCCCCATAGGCTAACATTGGCCTCGGTAGGTTTTAGGTGGCGAACTAGGGGGTCGAAGTATTTTTTAAAGAGACAGTACTTCGACTATCGAATGGTCGAATAGTCGAACGATTTTTAGTTCGAATCGTTTGATTCAAAGTCGAAGGTCGAAGTAGCCTATTCTATGGTCGAAGTAGCCATATTCGACCATTCGAAATTCGAAGTATTTTTTCTTCTATTCCTTCACTCGAGCTAAGTCAATGGGCCCCTTTATGTCGATATTCATAGATATTCATTTATGTTATAAATCAACCATTGACCAGTTTCCTAAGGACTCAATATGAATAAAAAGGAAGAAAAAAAGAGTCATTGGATCTTTCTTTTTGCCAGGAGGGTGGGTAGAAACAAAGAAAATGTGGGTTTCCCTGAAAACAGTTCCAGTGTCCCTTGTCATTCACTAGACATATAGAGATGGTGTTACAATTTTTCACGTCAGTAACAAATATAAACTAAACATCCATGAAACGGCATATTGTAATATTTGCAATATTCTTTACTAGCAATACAGATGCACTTACAAATAAATACATTTATAAAAGTCATCCCATAACATACTAGTACTCCTGAATCAGTAGAAAGTGTCCCTAGGTTGCCATAATAAGAGCTATACTGTAATAATCAAATGTGGAGACATAAGAAGAGACGAGTAGATCAATAAAAGTAAAAATACATCCTCAGCGCACTCTTTCCTTAAGGGCCATGGCATATTTTGACCACTTTGATTCTCTCAATTGTAACAGTCAAAACACCCTCCCTCACCTGTAGTCACTTCCAATTCATCTGAATGGGAAACATGCTGCCTATGGCTGGTGCTGTCAGGCAACGTTGCTTAGAAAGCTGAGATGAACATTCCTAAGCAATCACTGTCTCAATATCTGCCATAGGTATATTAAACCAGAAGCAGCTGCAGGGTGTTTTGACTGTTCAAAAGACTAGGCGGTAAAAACACAGCATGTGTCCAACCCAGTATAGTTGTAGATCCGCTACAGTCTGTAAGGTTACAGTAGGGTTAGGTACTTCGTCTCCTCCTGAGTGTTTAGAGCTTTTTCTATTATTAGTGTTTATGTGTTTTGAGTGTTTGTTTTGCATTGTGGTTACAATATCCTTGCAATGCTGTCATGTTGGAATCACTCAAAAAGCTCCAAAGCTTCGAGTAACGTCAGCAACATACAAAATGTAAAATAAGGGGGAAATGTAATAACATTAGCAAAGAGCAAAACTTTGCGAATAAAAATATGCCTGTTGCACTGTAATATTCTTCATTAGTTTTTATTGCAATGCAAATCTTAATTGGGCATTGCAAACCTTTAACACCTGCTCCGAAGCTTCGTTTTGTCTTAAAACATTGCAAATCTGTATTATAGAATGCGAACGTTCGTAAAAGCAATCTGGCCGCAAACTTTGTAAGGAAGTCATTGAGGTCTTTATTCACTCAAAAACCGCAAACATGGTCGCTATCGTTCACAATCGTCTTTGCAAACTTTTTTTGCGCTCACAAAGCATATTACATTGCCCCTTTTAGCTTTTGTTTAATGAATATATAAACGTAGCAATGTGCATAAATACAGATGGAGTTTACATTGACATCTGAGTCATCAGGAAAAAATGTAATGAGTAGGGGACTTGAAAAACTCTGGAATTGAGAGAAGCAGCTCCTTTCCTTTGGCTGATAGTATAAGGCATGCATGGAGCAGGATGCACTTCATTGGAAACGCCACTTGTATCTTGAACCCTAGAGCCAGCAGTGCAGAATCCCAGTTTAGCAGTATAAAACTGCTGATGTTTAATATGGCTAAAAGAGACGATTAAAGTAAACTAACAAAGTGCTTAGAACGTCATACCGAGCAAGATTAGTTTTGTTTTTGGACTTTAGATCCCCTTTAAATCTTGACTACCTTTATTGAGTTAATGTAAAGACTTTTACAGCTCACAATTATTTAATTAATATTTCCACCCAGTCAAGTTCATTGCGCCAAGACCGAACTATGAGTAGGAAGAGTAGGCAGCTGCTTAGGGTGCAACTGCCAGAGGAGCACACTTAAAATGAATGTGCAGTTCCTCTACTACTGCCCTGGCTGGGAGTGTTCCACAGTGGGAGTAGGAGGTCTCTGCCTTGGGTGCAACTACCTGGACTTGGCACTGACATGGGGAAAGAAGGGTTCTGCCCCCACCACCAGCAGCAGGGTGAGATTTTCATTTTCATAAATGATTAACCAGAAGAGCAATATAGTACAGTCATGTACATTATAACAGCATTCTTTTATTCTGAAATTTTTTTTTCCAGTAAATAAGCAGTGCCTTTATTGTATAGTCAATTTATCTTTAGGCTGAAGTGGTATGTTGGGTAGACTAATTCCCTGTCTATAACTGAGCACCTCGTTGTATGAAAATCTCTTTTTGTTCAAAATAAAGTTTGAGGGATTTCACTAAATATTTAAGCACAAACATTATTTTGCCAGCGAGAAAGGCTGAGATCCAGCATGTGGTTTCCATGCAAAGAAACATCTCGTTTCAATTTAACCTGTGCTGCTCCTAGATCAATCACTACACTCAGTCTGATGATAAACAAGACACAGTATTACTAGTGATAACATTTTTGGAATAATCTCCAATTTCTAAAAACAAATATTCTTAATCAAGTACAGCAATACATTTCACTTGTATGATAATAAATTAAAAAGGATTTTTCATACATGTTTTTCTGTCGTCTTTAAAGAGTCAATGAAATTCTAAATTATGCAGTAACAGCATTATGTAAAGGAATGATATAATTAAAATGGAAACAATGAGCGTTAATTTTTGTTTTTTCATTTCTTTTGGCATTTTCATTTACATGCTGTTTGTTTGCACTGCTGTTTCCACTGAGATGAATTGCCCCTTATTAGCTGCTTATTTGGACCCAGGCATTGCATTCTTGTTACTATTGTAAGTAGAATTAAAGAAAAGCTGTATTTTGTAGAAGAAAGAATATAGCAGACAGGCACAGAGACAGAGAATACCAGTGGTTTTTATGGCTGCACACTGATGTACAAAAAAAAACAATTGTACATATGCATTTTTGCAAATTGGGTTCAAGCTGCTCCACCATTCTCCAGCATCAGAAGGCAAAGTTAGGCATCATTATCAGAAGAGGCAGGACAGATGCATTACGGACAGATTTGGTTGCACAAAAATTGACTTGGGTCTAAAAGCACTGCACGGACTTCTCGGGGCAAATGTACTTATGGTCGAATATCGAGGGTTAATTAACCCTCGATATTCGACTGCCGAATTGAAATCCTTCGACTTTGAATATCGAAGTCGAAGGATTTACCGCAAATAGTTCGATAGAACGATTTTAATCCAGCGATTTTTCTTCGACCTAAAAATTGTTCCAAAGCCTATGGGGACCTTCCCCATAGGTTAACATTGACTTCGGTAGGTTTTAGGTGGCGAACTATGGTGTCAAAGTTTTTTTTAAAGAGACAGTACTTTGACTATCGAATGGTTGAACATTCAAACGATTTTTAGTTCGAATTATTCGATTCGAAGTCGTAGTCGAAGGTCGAAGTAGCCAATTCGATGGTCGAAGTAGCCAAAAAAAACATTCGAAATTCGAAGTTTTTTTTATCCTATTCCTTCACTCGAACTAAGTAAATGGGCCCCCTCGTGTATGTCACACTTTCTTTTCCAAATTGTGTGCAAGTGCACCAGGGGTGTAACTACAGAGGAAGCAAGAGGTATAGGGGCCCCAAGAGGCCCTAATTCATATACAGTTTCAAAAAGTGTTGGTAAAACAAGTCAACCTCGAGACATTTTGTGGCCTTTAACAATAATTTGCTGTGAGGCCCAGTAATATCTAGTTACACCACTGAAGTGCACCTACTGATGCAGGTAAACCCTTGAGCTACCTTTAAGCCAGTTGTTCCTAGGGGTGCAACCTTCTGCTCCTACACAGACTACAGGGTGTGGGCCTGGTGACATAAGGAGCAAATGGATTATGTCAGAAGGTGGGGCGAGTGATGGTCAGGGGGTGTGCCCATGATGTGGTGGTGGGGTTATGGTGTAGCCAATTGGCTCATTGCCATGCCATTCATATTAAAGCCCTGTCCTGATTTCCTAATTTGGAAATACAGACAGGCAGTTTTCACACAACAGCCCTTCCGAAAACCGTCTGTCTGCGCAAAAACCGGACTGTGAGCCAACTTGGGCCTAAGGAATCCGGTGCAGACATCATTATGATGGCAAGTGACATCCTCCCCACAATTATCAGTGCTATTGCACATGATGCCTATTGCTTTGTTAATTTTCTTTCCTATAGTTACAAATACTTTATTATTATTATACTTCATTTTAAAAAACAATTCATTATATAGTGAATAAAGTAACCCTCTTGTAAAATATAAGGATATTATAAGTTGCAGTGGAGTTCCAGGTCATGTAATGTGTTTATACAGGTTCTGGAACTCTTTGCAAAAGGGGGTACTTTATTTATTATAATACACAAGTGTCAGTAAGTTATGTGACACAAATGACATCACTAAGCTCCGCTTATAATCAATGACATCACTAAGCACCATTTATTAGGATATAATTTACATCATATTCATGGCTTTTGTGTAATATAATCTATTATAGACATTGTAAAGTAGCAACAGATTATCATTCCCGGCATACAAACTACAGCAGGCATCACAACTAACAACTGGCTTTTTGGAATACCAGTCTCATTATCTCACCAACAGCTGATGGCTGTCAGGGGATGCTGGGAAATCTGAAGGCTAGGCAGTTGCTATTAGCCCACGCTACCACTGAAAGTGCTTCTGTTATGTTGGAAATGAACCACTGCTTTTCCATGTCGCACAAAAAACACACACAGTAATTGTTAAGCAATGATGAATCTTTGCCAGAGGAAATGCAGGGCCCTTGCATACAGAAATCATTTCACAGCTGAGAATTTTCCAGAATTTTCATATTACCAAAGATGTCAGAATGTCTCACTCAGTGGGAAGCATATAACAGTAATGTCTCTGTGGTTGTGCTTCTGTGCTGGCCAAAAGGTCACCATTCCCACTCATACCTGACCAACATTTTCCATCAAAATATGAGACTTAATTAGACTTGACATACTGTTTTATCCAGTTAGAAATGTTCTTTCATAAGCATGTTGGAATACATTTTTTTTTCCAAAAAGTAAAGAAAATGATTGTACAAGGAAGTGACATTTTTTTGGGGGGGAGTAAAATTGGAGTCAATATCTGAACTTGTTTGGATCAGTGTATATATATAATTGAATGTCTCAGTGGTAGCTATAAAAAATACTCATTTAAAAGATAGTCTAGATCAGGGGTCCCCAATTTTTTAGTTTTACCTATAAGCCACATTCAACTGTAAAAAGAGCTGGGGAGCAACACAAGCATGAAAAAGTTCCTAGAGGTGCCAAATAAGGGCAAAAAAATAATCACCTGCTTTGAGGCCACTGAGAGCAACATCCAAGGCTTTGGTGAGCAATATGCTGTTCATGAGCCACTGGTTGGGGATCACTGGTCTAGATATATACTCCTGGCAGAAGCTCTCTCTGCATAAGAATAAACTCTTGCACCTCTGGTTTGGCACTTCTGTCTTTGGACTACATAGATGATCCCTAGTGTGTGCTCCATATAGTGAGTTGCTAATGCAAATGACTCCATTGTGTCAGTAACTCCATTCTGTTGCCAAGTCAGTTGTCAAGTCAGTCGGTTGCCATATTTAGCTGTAAAAGGAGTTGTGGAGCCACACAAATATTAAAAAGGTTGCAGGGTGTTGGCAAATAAGAGCCACAATTGGCTAATTGATAAGGCCATATTGTATGCTAGTCAGCAGAGTCCTCTGTTTGGCACTAAACTGCTTCAAAATCTTGTCTCCAAGCCAAGAATTTGGAAATAAGCATGTGCTTTGAGAGTAACATAAAGGGGGTTGCACACAAGCCACTGTTTATGAAACTCCACACTAATGGAACCCTGCAGTTACTGGCAGCTGAATGCGGGTGTTAATTCCAGGGCACTGGAATGGGTGCACTCACACTTTCTGCAAGGTGTTAAAGGGTATGTATAGGCACAAGTGAGCCCTTGGCTGTATTGGAAGTGTATACCTTTATATAGAAAGAATTAGCTCTTGTGCAAATACTTCAGTTCTTACCCCAAACAGATAATAGTAGTAGATCTCTTCCTCAGCACTTATTAAATCATCACATTTACCCAAAGGTCTTAAAAGTTTCAGTGGATAAGCAGAACTTCTCCACCAGTTCTGATCTGTGGAACATATAAAGCTTTGGTGTTATTATCCACCCCCGCCCGCCAGCCACAATTTACGCCAAAAGGCCTCTGCAAAAATCGTTTTTCTTTCCATAAAAATATCATACTAAGCCTTTAACAAGTTTTTACATTTTTATGAATACTCTTTGGCCAAGTCTAGCTCAGAACAGCTGAATCTGATGGGCCAGATATTACATTTTCAGTTTAACAGGACATAGCACATTAATGGCACTGTGCAAATCTATTACACAAACTGTGACACTAACGTTCGCTGGGGACAGTGCCAAACAAACCACACATCTGAGTCTCTGTCAATATGAAAAGCTACATTTTTAACAGCCCAGGGAACATACTGTCCACTGTTTTCTGAGGTTTCTAAAATCTGTCATCCAGGCACAGACTGGACTCTGAGCAGCTCATGGCTGTCTTAATGCTTCATGCTGTTTATATCATAGCACTAATGAACATTAAGCATGAGACTGCGGAGGCTAATATTTGCTGTAATAATGATTTTATCCATAACAAGGTTAGTTTCTACTTTCTCCAGCAGATGTAAAAGTGGTTCCAGTAGCTGTATAGTGTAGTACTGTATCTCATGGGCAGCTAATACTACAAGTGTCCAAGCAAGGCCAAGTAGTGGCCTATGTTTAACGTTAGCAAGTACAAATCCATAGCTACTGCCTCTTCTCTACCTGGGAATGCCCCCTGTGAATATGTTGTTACTCCCATCCAATTTAGAAGCAGAAGGAACACAAAACACATTGTCGTTACTTTAGTAACGTTACTTATTCTGGAAAGGAAACTCTTGATCACTCCTAAAAATTCCATTTACATGGAATACTCTTGAGATTGAGCCTTTCCCAATGGGTTTAATAGCACAGAATGGTTCCTCCCCATTGGGGCTCATCATCAGTGAAATTAACTATTTTCCTATCCTATGTAGAGCCTGGGAAATGGATCCACCATCAAACTATTAATATCCAAAGCAAAAGGAATTCTGGGAAGGAAGGCGAAAACTACTAAATGTCCATTTAGACGGAATAATCTAGAGACTGAGCGTCACCCACTGGGTTTTTAATAAAAACACAAGAGGGGTCACATACTGTCCCAACACCTCGGACACAGGTTCTCATTCAAAAATCCCCTGCATCCAGCTTCTTGCTGTCTACAACAAAGTGCAAAAATAGTGCCAAGTAATTGATTATTTAATGTATTCTCCACAGAATCCAAGTTGTCCTACCTGACAATGGAATATATACTCTGGAGTGGTCTTCCTGAATTTCATGTTCCACACTAATGCAACTCCATCGGGCTCATGAGGGGCATCTTCATTATTATTGTAGGAAGCAACCATCAGCTCTGGGTACTGGAGGAGATAATACATAGTTACTTAGTGAGCAACCTGAATTTTCTATTATTTGTAACATATACCCCACTGCCTCAGATATTGCAGTTAAGCTTAAATACCTTTTCCTGGCATTTAATGATACAGCTGTCTGTTAAGTGTTACACAATCTTCTGGAGAAATACTGTTATCAACTAAGGTGACAGAGAAGACAGAGGACAGAGGTAACATAAACATTGTAGGTCTCGAGGACAGACAGACTTGTTATCCAGAAAACTCAGGACCTGGGGTTTTCTGGATAAGGAGTCTTTCCATAATTTGGATCTCCATACTTTAAGTCTACAAAAAAAAATCACTTAAATATTAAATTTACCTAGTAGGATTGTTTTGCCTCCAATAAAGATTAATTATATCTTAGTTGGGGTCAAGTACAAGCTAATGTCTTGTTATTATAGTGAAAAAGGAAATACAATTTTACAAATTTTTTTTTTTTTTTATTAAAATTGAGTCTATGGCCTTCCAATACTTGTGGCTTTATGGATAAAGGATCCCATAATCATAGCTCTAGATAAAAAAAAAAGTTAGGGAAGGAAATAGAATTTTAAAAAATGGCTTTTATTTTATTGATGTTGTGGTCCATGTCGACAAGGGGATATATATAATATACAACATTCGAATTCCAATTTTTCGAATTCCAATTTTTACCACGATTTATGAGCTAACACTGAAAAATTTGAATTATGGTTTCCAAAACTTGAATGTTTGATATTTATTAGGTGCAAATTTCAATAACTGTTAATGTAAAACTTCAGCATCTAAAAGCTTGCAAGTTCATGTAGAAGTCAGTGGGAGTTGTCCTAGGCAAAATTGGAATTTTTTAGGTTTTTCATATTTTTTGCATTTTATTTTTGAGTATTTGTAGACCCATTGGAAATGATGAGTAGAATATGAATTTGATGCATTGGAATTTTTTTTTCATAACTAGGCCTCTAAATGTGGACATCAAAAATAAGTTGGAATAAAGTCTTACCTGAAGAGACCAGTCGAGGCAAGTAACCACACGATGCTTTGACCAATGCTCGTCATAAAATTGCCGATTAAATGAAAGATTGGCTCCAGCCTGAATGTCCCTTTAAATATGAAAACAAATGTATACACTGATGATGACGAATTGTGTTTTGCTATATATATATATATATTTATACATTTTTGTTGGTTGTCACAGTATATTTTCCATTTTAACATAAATTAAATCCTTTTTTATTCTTTTGTTTTATACTATTTGGCTTCCATACTTTGAAAAGGAACTGAACTTCAGCTTTAAAATACTCCTTAGGATGTGTATTCTTTATCTTCATAATAACACCATTTTTTGAAGGATGTTCTTGTTCAAAATTCTTCTCCTGTTAGTGTCAGGGTCTCCTATGACCCACCAGAAAGCCTAACATAAAGGGACAACTCTT
Source organism: Xenopus laevis (assembly GCF_017654675.1). Classification (NCBI taxonomy): domain Eukaryota; kingdom Metazoa; phylum Chordata; class Amphibia; order Anura; family Pipidae; genus Xenopus; species Xenopus laevis. The sequence continues at coordinate 33,301,168 of NC_054381.1, read as the reverse complement.
ACAAACATTAGATGTAAAACACAATTAATTGTATGGGTGTTTTATGGCTCAATGTTGCAAATAATAAGAATTTGACTAGATTTGTCTTGCAAGGTGGGGGTGCTAAAGTTTAGGCCCACCAAGATATTGCCTGGTATCCTGCCAACCATGCCTTCTATTGGCCGCCTTCATAGATTCTTGAAATGTGCTGTGCCTGGAATCATTCGAAGACAGGGCCACCGACTGGGCAGGGGACCCTCCTTGTGATGTCAGAGGCGGGTGGGTGAAACCAAGGGCTAAGGCTGGTTCCATTCCAGGGGTGTGTCCATGTCATCAGGGCTGGGGTTATTACGTGACATTGACAATTGGCTGATTGCACCATTCATTTTATAGATATGTCTAGATTATGTAATATGAAAACCCAGACAGACAGCCCTCCCAAAAACCGTGCTGTCCAGGTAAAAACCAGATGGGTGGCAACCCTATTCACTCCCATGCCTATTGTACTAGTTTTGTCCAACTGACAAACATCTGAGTGATGTTTTCTCCTCGTGCTCTTTGCTGCTTTTTGGTAAAGGGATTGTAAAACTACAGCAATTCTAGAGGAGATAATAAATAAGGTTATTGCTACACTGTTATGTCTTAGGACAGGCTTAAATTGCAGCAAACTTCATACAATGAAAGTCAAAATAAAATAGATTCCTCTCTTTATAGGGAAATGTACAAAATAAAGACAATTTCAACATGCTAGTTCCCTAATATTTACCTGTTTTTTATTCAGGCCCAAAATGTTATACTTACCGGTACACATGATTGAACAGTACAAGCTGTTAGCTGTATGTATTTGTAAACACTTTTGGGCTCATATAGCAAAGGTGTGCAGCCTACAATGAGCAATATAGTGCAATATCAATAGAGATGGGTAGATGGCAATGGCACAGGCTATACTATATATACTGTATACTTATCTGTGCAATTAATTTTGGGGGCTTAACTATTCAGTGGCAAGTTAAAGCTCAAGAGCAGCACTGAGCACTAACACCCCACCAAACCATTAAGCCTTGTACATTAACAAACATTGCCTTAAAATAAATGAAATGCAAATAAATGAAAGGGGGGTAGCGATTTAGAAAAACTATATTTCCATGCTAAAACAAATTGTTATTCCCAGAGCTTTTGAAATCCATAGGTTACCAAATGCCAACATTGCTTAAATCACCCCCATAGCATGAAAATATTTTTTATTGTAGGTGTGAACTGAATGGAGCTTAATCTGTACATAGCATCCATACTATAAATTGTTAAATAGATGTTCACAGTTTTATCTATCACCTAGGTCAGAAATATGCTCCTTCTGGCACCTGTTACATGAAAGGCAATGTTCCCAGGCAATAAAATCTGTCATTATTCTATCACATAGCTAGGATGTCTACTGTAGAATCACAACAATGAATTATCTACAATAACCCTTGCTTTCCAATTACACCAATGGATACTCTGCGATTTAGGAGAAAGCAGGTATCAAGCTCTTCTCAGTGACACTTCCACGAAAATTACCCAACCACTTTACAAAAACCTGCTGGTAAAATGTGATTTTCGTCTCTTTTTTTAACTCATTTATAGTTGCAATGCTTTTCTTTCAAAGGATGAGTTGCAAAGACAAGTATTTGAATTGTGTTATTATTGTTTAGATAGTGCCTTTATTTACTAGCTATCCTGCTATTGCTGGCATGTTTTTTTTTGTTGTTAATGTGACAGGTGGTACAAGAATTTATGTTTAAGATATGAGTTGAGTTAAAAATATGTACATGACTAAATGGAACTTTGAGGTTGATGACAGACGTGGTGGCTCATCCATCAGTGTTCTTCTATCAGAGGAGAAAGGTTGATAACCGCCAATACTGCTCCTGCCATCTGTTCTACTTGCATTTGCCCGTTACTGTATATGAGCAATAGGATTTTACTACCAGAAACTAGGCTAATTGTGATGCTCAAGTTTAGTTATTCAGTCTTTCATATCAGCAACTGCTTTGCAACAATGATGGGTACCCTACCAACAACATCAAAAGCATAAACACAAATGTGAAATAATTCAGAGCTGCAAAAATAAAGACAAAATTTGAGTTGTCTTTTAAAACTTGTCTGTTTAAGAAATTGTAATTTTTAAGTTTTGGTCCAATGAAAAATGCATAAAACACAAAATCTAATATCTTGAAACCCAAAATAGAATAATCCCATTAAACGTTTCTCATGTACGTTTCCCACCTCTCACATCTTTTTTTTCTATATTGCATTGTAGGTTTCAGATTCATGTTTGTAATGGCATTGTATTCAAACTCAATTGAAGATTTAAATGCTTAAGAAAGTGAATTACAATGTTCAGTGGACAAAAAAAAGACGTAAAATGAGCTGAGTCATAAAATGTAAACATGTAAAAAGCATTTATACCATTCTGTTTGTATTGGGCTGAAAACAAATCAGTAACACATGAATCGGATTACGTTCATAGAGACCACATGTAATTGTAAATCTGGTATTTTGATACAAATAGAAGGTCAGGTTCAGGGTGAGAGAAACAACAAGATAACTCAAGATGACTCTCAGTCTAGTGAGATGGATTTTCATACCCTCCAACTCTGTATGGTTGGATTGTTGCCCTCCAACTGCCTGAAATGGAAGCCTTCTTCGCACAGATTATATATGGAGGAAAGAATGTTATAGTACATTATTACACAAAGAGGATTTACCAGACAGCAGTGGAACATGAGTTGGTCTGCCTCCCTCTTCTTTTGAACCTCCACAGCTTTCTCTGTACTTTATAGAATTGATGGCATATCTCTGATAACTAAAGTATTTGTCTTGCTTCTTTTGGACTTCACCAGATGACATGAAATGGCCAGGAAACAGAAATTGAGGCCCTAATATCGATTTATGGGTCTATAACGTGAGTTCAAGTATCATATTAATACTCATTATTATGAGTATGAATAGATATTATTATCATATTAATACACATTATTTTAAGAACAAAACCTTAATTATTTAATTGATTTTAATAGATTGTTGTGTAGGGCCCCACTTATTACCTCCCCTATAAAGATTTCATAAACACAGCAAAATTACAAAATGCAATGATATCTATCCTCCTAATGAATAAATGTAACCAAACTTTAGACTCTAAATCGAATAAAGTCAAATGTGTACATAGTACATTTTATATTTTTTAACTCTTACAAAGTACAATAAACTCTTGAAAACTATAATTTATTAGCTAACTGTGAAATTTCCGGATACCGAACTGTGGCTAGCTTTATTTTGATAAATATGTCTCCATGAAGCACAATGTTAGGTGTTCAAGCATCCCACCCAAATTTGTAGGGTAGCATGTTGGGGAACTCAGAGACCTGTATTTTGCAAGCAGGTTTTTGGATGTATCTTTTTAGGTGTCTGGAGACATTGTATGGCAGACTAGAAATACATTATTGGGATTACATGTGTGTCCCGGTTAGCCACATAGATTTTGTGACATCTTATATCAATAACCCCATTTTATGCACAGTGCCCAGTCTAGTAGATTATGAATTTTAGAATTATTTTGTTTTTATTATAGCACCCTTTTGACCAAATCAGTCTTTGCGTTCTCCTTTCAATCCACTATAATAGATTCAGAATCCATGAATTATATACAGTATCTTTTATGCAAAGTCTGTAACTAATACAATGAACACTTATACCTTTTCAGCAGTAAAACATTTTCTAAACAAAAAACAGTTTATGAGACTGACCCCTCTTTATCCTCCAGGTCTCTTCCACTGTAATCAAAGAATATATTTGAGTCCTCTGCCAGCGCCCGCTCAATCACACGAATGGTACGGTCAAAAAAGATCAGGAATTCTTCTGAATGGGTAACTTGTTGTTTCTCCTCCTCCGTCAGTTCTCTGGGAGGTACTTGAAAAGGAAAACAAATGAAGTGTTAAATACAGTATACCATAGTAATGGAGGGCAAACACAAGAAAATCCATCATCTGCCTGGGTGCTGAGTGGTAATCCAGCAAGCACATCCAAAGCAATAACTCAGGACTTGCTTAAAAAATGGGAAAAAAAGACCCTTTTACTGTGCAAAATCAACGCTTTGGTCATATATTCAGACCTTTATCAAGGTGCGTAGACAAATACAAAAGATCCTCTGCATTCAACCCATTATCAATATCTTAAGCACATTGAAACATTTTGTGCCTTCAGCCACTAAAAATGCCTTACCCTTTAAACAAAACAAGAATTGTTTGTCCATATATTGCAATATATTTAAGCTGGCCAACTACGTCAAAGTCATCCCATATCTGGCCAGTCCTATGCTCAATTTTCATCTGATTCATTAAGAATTCTATTGCTTCATTATACATTTTACAAAGGGACTACATTTTACCTGCAACTTACTGGCTGCTTTGAATGTAAAACTCCCAAACAAACTTGGTTGCCATTTTATTGGCCAACAGTGAGATCACCTGACTATAGCTGAAAGGGTGGGAGCATTATATGGACAAACAATCCATGTTTTGTTTAAAGGGTACGGCATTTTTAGTAGCTTAAGGCACAAAATGTTTCAATGTCTTTAATATATTGATAATGGGTTGAGTGCAGAGGACTCTTGTATTTGTCTATGTGAATTGTGTGGTCACAACCTCATTGCACCCCGCTTAATGTTTTTAAAAATTAGTGGTGAGCACAACTTTCCCTTTATCAAGATGCCTCATAGTGTACAAACCAATTACCAATGCCAATTACATCAGCATAACGTCACCACCCCTACTATGCCAAGCTCTTTAATCACATATACCTGGTATGTTTGTACATCCAGTGCACCTTTTTGTTTTTACCCACAGCTCTTACTGTGCCGTGCCACTTTGTGGGACATGTTTGGCTACAATTAACACATGTGCACAGACACAAGAAACTTAATTGCACAGAAAATGACTTTTTAATTAGGGATCTTTTAGCTGGGTATGATATGCCTCCTGAATCTTTGTAGTAAAATCTTCAAAGTCAGTGAAATTTATACAAAGCAGGGGTGGCCTATCTGAGATAAGTTTAATAAAGTATTCACACATCTGGGCCTGGTTATTCCTTGAATTATCCTCACTGAATTAGGGCAGTGTAATCCTTTGACACGGGCACATCTTAACTTGATCAGGATAAATGCATTTTCACAGAATTGCTGGCTCTTGCACAATAATGTACAGAATGTTCCCTCCATTCATTTATCATATTTCTTTCAATGGAACTATAAGATTTCAGGAGTGGAAGTTACATTGGCTACGGATACCTTCTTTGGAGTCTTGCTTCTCCTCTTGATTTTCATATTCAGAATCACGTTCTGTTTTAAGATCCACCATTTCCTCATCCTCTTCTTCCACTGCTTTGCACAAAATAAGAGTTAATGACAAAAAATGAGATTTCTTATGTGACATATAGCAAGTCACCATAAAACAATTAAACATTTTGCAGTTTTCCTTATAGAAATGCACTTTAACATCTCAAAACTATAGTATAGGGAGAACAGTGATGAAAATGTTGCACTGAAGTCCAGTTTTCTTTGCAGCAGTTGGACTTCCATTAATATAATAAGGTTTCCCACAATGCCATAGTTAGGTTGCATTTGTTTATATCTATCAGGTCTGAGTATGAGCATTTAACCTTCAAATATAAAGCAACAGATTTAAGGTTGAAATAAGTCCATCAAGCTGCATTACTTTCAGAATTCTCTACAAGCCATGGATATAGAATAAAGAATACAAAGTAGAAAAGGATTTAAGGTTGAATTATTCGATCAAGCTGCAATACTTTCAGAACTCTCTACAAACCATGGATATAGAATAAAGAATACAAAGTAGAAAAGGATTTAAGGTTGGAATAAGTCGATCAAGCTGCAATACTTTCAGAACTCTCTACAAGCCATGGATATAGAATAAAGAATACAAAGTAGAAAAGGGGTTTGGCCACACCAGACTCACCCCCTGTGGGTTCAAATTAGTGCAGCTCCATTTTGATGAACTGGGTGCTCAGCCACCAGCGTTCCGTTTCAGGAGAAACTCCCTTAATCATAGGCTCTATGATTAAGGGAGTTGCTCCCGAAACGCGTCAGGTGATGTTGTTCTGTGACCTGTTGCAATAAACCACCTTCTTTTTAACCGGAGTGCCGCCTTTCTATCCTTTTGCATAGAATAAAGAATGACAAGACCCAAAGGGCAGTTACAGAAAGAGGCTGGGAATTTTCTGCTGCCGTACATAATGCTTTGTCCAGTTGAGTTTTTTTATAGCTCAGGAGATAAAATGCAGTTGGTGTGGGTTGCTAAGCAATTCACATTATTCCATTATCAGAAAAGAGCTCCATTTCTGTAAAGGGTCAGTTCCATTCCTAAATTACAACCCACAGTACTTTGCTGTCATGAATATTACAATCTAGAATAATTAACACATCACTAGAAAATATGCCGTCATGAACAATGGATCTGGAGTATCTTTTCACTATATAAAATTGCATTTCTTTAAACGAAAGGAGAACATGCTACAAAGAACATAATCTTTCTTTGTAACCAATTGGAGCCAGGTAGCTCACTTACATTATATGCATTGCTTTATTTCTTTTCCCCTACCTTGAAAGCTCAATATAACTTACATGAAGCAATGCAGCTACCAAAGTTTGTGCTTCTCTACCCCCTTTGAATATTGGATGACAATACCCACTCACAATATTGGAAAACACATATTTATAGATTACCATGTTTTCCTAATGCCACAAAACATTTAGAACATGGAAGCAGGTTATGGTTTGTTATTTATGGCTTTGGCCAAACAACAGAGACGACTCTGCATTGCTCCTTTTATTTTTCCGTTATGCATTCTGCAGAGGAGGGAAAACTCATGCTCATTTAATAACACAGATCAAAACTGCCTCATTCCAGTAGGCAATAACAGCCAATCAGCAATTAGCTTTGATAGGTCTGCTGCAGGTAGGATGCTGAATTTAAATATCTGATTGGTTGCTATGGATTAGATGTTAGTACATGAGTACCACTAGTTGTTCTCATAGCTTGTACAGGAAGGTAGTATACACCTAAACAGGGTTCATATATAATGGGATGCAAAGCACAATTTTGGACACAAGCCACCACAATGGAGGATTTCCAATTATTGCAATGAAGTTGTGGCCACTGCCCATTTTATAATTGGCATTGGGTCTTTTCTGGTGCTTTGCACTTATATGACGCTTGTGTGTGATTCTTTGGCTGGGTGCCCTAGGCAACCTGGCCTGCCACCTTGTCCCCCACCCCACAAACCTTCCCCCCCAGCGTTGTGCCCTAGGCACATGCCTCTTCTGCCTACCCCTAATTCTGGCCCTGGTGCCTATCCATGCTGTCTGCAGTGAGAACCCTGGTATTACAGTATATTCAGGGTAGCAGTAGTTCCAGGGTTTTCCTGCATCAATAGGAATACACCAGAGCAGACTGGGGAAAAGGTGCAAAGAAAGTGTTTGGACACAATTCTGGAATCCTCTATGAGAAGATTTCTATTGTCTCCAGAATGCCAATTTGAGAAAGGGTGGTACCTTTTGTGTCCTGTGTGCTTCTTAAGTGGGTTATTTATTAATGTCTGAATGCCAAAAACAAAAAAAAAATTGTTTTTTTTTTTACTATAACATCCAAATTTTTAGTGAAAAATATTTTTTTGCGATTTATTATACCCCGAGGATGGAAAAAAGTCATAACCTGAAAATCCAGCATCTCAGACCTGCCGATATATCCTGATCTGCGCTGGGTTTCGTGCAATAATCTAAAGATTTTGTGGTTTTCTGACAAAAATCCGAAAAAATCTGAGTTTTTGGGCTGAAAATCAAAAAAAATTCGTATGATCCGAATTTTTCACTATTTTATGGGGTTTTTTCCCGCACAGTAACATTTTTGGGAAAATCTATTGATAAATAAGGGAAAATAACCTGTGCGGATTTGGTCGGAGTATATTTCAGAAATAAATAAGATAAATTCAGATTTTGATAAATAACCCCTAAGAATTAAGCAGCACCCGCATCCTCTAGACAAGCTTCGTCTGTATGTCTGTATTTGATTTAAACATAAACGTTGTGCTTCTATAACTGCTCACATCTGCACAGATAAGCAATTGCACCATTGGCTATAATTTTAGATTTACCTATGCCAAGACAAGCAGGATTGCAGCATCCAGTCCTTTAGATATAAATGGAAATATACAGAGATAGTTTCTTTTATGTTCACAGGAATAAGAGATATTTTGACTTCAAACAGACTGAGAAAATGTTTACTGTTCAAGCACTGAAATCTGAGTCTATTAAACTGTCTCTCTAAGTGCAATGAATTGGCTTCTTGATCCAATGGATGGGAAATGTGCTGCCACTTCAGATACTGAATGTCAGTGGATTGCAGAGGTATCTTCCTGGAACTGAGGGCACATTATAATAGGAGGCTGGCAGTGTGCATTTTCATCAAATACTTGTAACCATAGCAATAGTAAGGGAATGTAGTGAAATCATGCTCTTGATTAAAAGATATAAATAAAAAACTGTAAGTGGAAAAAAATCACACTAAACTGGACCATGTACCATATCCAAAAATGTACTGAGCATCATACCCAAAAATGTAGTATGTACCATATCCAAAAATGTATTGTGTGCATATCCAAAAATGTACTGTGCATCATATCCATAAATGTAGTATGTACCATATCCAAAAATGTATTGTGTGCATATCCAAAAATGTAGTATGTACCATATCCAAAAATGTATTGTGTGCATATGCAAAAATGTACTGTGCATCATATCCAAAAATATAGTATGTACCATATCCAAAAATGTACTGTGCATCATATCCAAAAATGTAGTATGTACCATATCCAAAAATGTACTGTGCATCATATCCAAAAATGTAGTATGCACCATATGCCAAAATGTATTGTGCATCATATCCAAAAATGTACCATGCACTTTTTTCAAAATATATCAAGCATCATATCCAAAAATGTACCCTGCCTTATATCCAAAAATGTGCAATGCACCATATATATCTAAAATGTATCATGCATCATATCCAAACATGTAACGGGCATCATATCCAAACATGTGCCATGTTCCATATACAAAAATCTACCCTGCATCAAATAAAAAAATGTACCGTGAATCATATCCAAAAATGTAACATGCTCCATATTCAAAAATATAGTGTGCATCATATCCAAAAATTTACCATACTCCATATTAAAAGATGTTCCGTGTATCATATCCAAAAATATATTCTGCCATATAATTGCATTTATGTGTCCTTCTCATTTTCCCTTGTTACTGGATAGTAAGTGTAATATTTTTTTTGTCAGCAGTAGGAAAAAGCTTTATTGACTCATCTTTTCTTCAATTACATGAGATGGGTAAACACACAGATTTGTTATTTGAAGTGAAGAGAAATCACTGCTTTTGTGAAAAATGCCTGGTAAACTGTAGTATGATTGTGGCAGAAAGCTGATCTAACAATTGTTATGTTATTGTGTTTCCCAGCTGATAGTGGGTAAATATAACCCTAGCCAATTACATCTGGCATCCCTGTACTCCTTCTATCTCATGCCACACTACACTACAGAAAAGACCAACTGGAAGGAACAGAGCAAAGTTTCATTTTATGTATACCCTGGATATATTTTAACTATTGAAATTCCATGCTCCAGGGATTATTGCTATGTTTCCAAAACATTTTGATGGAAAATGAATGGACTTAAATGAAGTACATACATTAGATATGATCATTTTGTCATTTTTAAATACTATATAATATATCTAAAGGGCGACTAAAGCAAAACTTATGATTACATTTAGGTGAATGTCCCTTGGCCAGTCTAGAATATAATTCCAGAAATACAGTAATTTCAGGATACTGATGTTATTAGGTATATGGTACCTCACTATTGTGGGTCACTTTGCATCTCTACACCATTCCAAACATTGAAGATCTCACAAGTTACTGGGTTTAAAAGATATTAGGAGTTGCTGCTTACAAACCAGGTTGCCAGTATAAAAGGGGTTCCTCTGCTGTTTACAAAATGTGAAGAGGAACATGGTCTCAGGTTACTATCAATGCTCAAATAAGACTTGAATGAGGGTCTCCACAAAGTAGAATTATTACTCACCACAATTGGGAAGAGGCCCTGGTGCACCGCCCTGAGCCCTCAGCATGGGGAGCGGACAGACTGACAAATACTATGGAGCAGGCACTCAAATGAAGGCAATCTTCCACCAGGTAGTTAAAGCAAAGTAAAAAGGTTTATTGTGTTCACAGCCTGCGTTTCATGTTACAAACACGTAGAGGGTTGTTTACTATACTCCGAATGCAAAAATCACAAAAAATATGTTTTTTTTATAAAATTGGACTTTTAAAAAATCACAAATTTTTGGGGAATTTAGTAATCCTGGAGGATGGGAAAGTCTGAATCAGAAAATCCAGAATCTCGGGGGACGTGGCTAGCCATTAGACTGACTGCACGCCATATCTAGGAGCTCCTTGCCTTGGACCTAAAAATCCCGAATATTAGCTCTACATTAGAAACTCTTCAGTAAACCTCAGGATTTTACTGCCTTGGGGAACCTTCCCACACTAATTATGGTCAAGAAAAAGCAAAAGGAGCCTAAAACAATGATTTCTTCATACTTGCATCGCACGCTGGGCCCAGAGCCCAGACACGTAAAACAAGATGGCGGCACAAACTCTCCGAAACAGATAGATCCGTCGGGTCATCAGCCGCGTCCTCCACCCTCACCGGAGACCCTTCAATGGGATTAAGGAGAGGACTCTAACGAGCTTACCCCGCAACCTGGAAGATCCAGACATGGGATCCGGAGACAAACCACTAAACACTCAGGTACTACGTATGCAATTACAAGTACAGCTTACAGACACCATAACGCAGGCTGTGAAAACTGCAGTTTCTGTAGCAGTTAAGGATTTTCAGCGAGATATTACTGAACTGGGGGAACGCACAGATAAGTTAGAAACGTTCACTGATGGCATAGCGCAGAGAGTGACAAATATGTAGGAAAATAACAGCTATCTGAGAGATGAGATTCTAATATTACAAAACCACTGTGAGGATTTGGAAAACCGCTCACGAAGGCAAAACCTGAGGTTTAGGGGAATTCCTGAAACCATAGGTTCAGCAGACCTGCCCAGACCTTCCATTGGAACTATGGAAGGTCCATAGTCCAGTTATATAATGTCTTCTTATCCAATTCTGTTTGTCTATTCATATATGTGGATATCTTTGTAGTCCATAGGTAAACTTAGGCTGGCACACGTGTTTTCTATTTAGTGTATAACTAACTCATTTTCCTCTTTTTGTTTCTTTTATCTGATCAAGGTTACATATAAGTCAATGGGAGAAGTCCCAATGATTTTTTCATGTGCGCTTGTTTCGTGCAATACCCCAAAGTTTTGGGGTAAAAATCTGAGTTTTGGGGTGAAAAATCCCAAAAAAACGTTTTTCCTGCAAAGCAAATTTTTGGGAAAATGTAATAATAAATAAGCGTAAAAAATGAGCAGATTTGATCGGAGTTTGTAGCAGAAAATATTGAGATAAATTCGGACTTTGATAAATAACCCCCCAAGTCATAGGGGCAAATTCACTAAAGTGCGAAGCGCCTAACGCTAGCGCAAATTCGCCAGCGTTACATCATTTTGTTACTTCGCCGATTTACTAACGGGTGCTGGCGTAAATTCGCTAGCGAAGTGGACCTACTTCACACCCTTACGCCAGGTGAAGTTGCACTATGACGAGGGGACGTAACTACGTTAATTCACTAACTTGCGCATTTTACTGAATGTTAACTCTTGCGCCAGACTTGCCTTCACCACCTCAGACCAGGCGAAGTGCAATAGAGTAGATAGGGATTGCTTCAAAAAAAAGTTGAAATTTTTTCTAAGTCCCAAAAAACGCTGGCGTCTTTTCCTTTTTTAAGGGTGATAGGCTGAAAAAGATTGTACATTTTTTTGAGGTACCCTCCCCCCCCTACATTTCCTAACATATGGCACCTAAACTATACAGTGGGCACATGTGTAGGGCAATATAACAACTCTATTTTATTTTATGAAGCTTTCCCAGGCTTGTGTAGTGTAATGTATTTGCTGCTACATATACGTCCATTGTACTTTAACTTGGTGCCATATGCAAATTAGGCATGGCTAGCGTAACTGGGCTTTCCTTGACGAATTAACGCTAGCGCAACTTCGCAACCTTTCGCCTCCCTGAGCGCAACTTCAGATTTTAGTGAATTAGCGGCGCCCTGGCGAAACTTCGTCTGGCGAAGTGTGGCGAAGCCTGTGCTAGCGCAACTCCGCAGGTTAGTGAATTTGCCCCATAGGCTGTCAATACTTCTTTCCCTCAGTGAAAGGGCAAAAGCACACAGGGAGATTTCTTGGACACCCTCGTTTTTTAGACCAAGATCGATGGCAAGCAATTGCAATAGAGGTGCATGGGGCGTGATTTCAGGTATTTTTACCCCACCTTCCAAATTACTTAAAGTTGCAGATGCCAAAACAGCAGAAATCTTCCCATGTGCCATTGCTCTAATTTCCCATTTTAAGCATGTTAGTGATAGGGGGAAACAGGGAAGAGGCAAAATGGTTCACAGGATTGAGCTTTCAATGAAAAGGTCTTATTAAAGAATGAGTAATAATGGTGAATGGAATGTGTTGCTTTTTACAACTCACTTTTACTGATTCATGCAGTGCCATAAATTCAGCCGGGCATATGTTTTCCTTTCAGCAAACAGGTAGAGCAAACCACGCATGATTTGATATATTGCCTTACTCCCAGCTTCTTTAAATAGGGGGGAAGTTCTTCTGGTGATATGTATACAGTATTTTGTTTCAATGAAAATTGTAAGTCAGTTTGATATATCATATATATCACCGACGAAGGAAAACAGTTTGCCGCATAGTTTAAATGACTCCCTCGAGAATGGGATTTACACCTCGACTGTTATGAAGGAAAAACTCCTGTGTATTGTCATATAATGTCGTCTTGCAGCGCAGACAGCACACAATCCGCTTCTGCCAAACTGAAGAACCAAAGGACTCCTTTGTCAAAGTGCAATTAAAATGACATTTTAGTAGCACCTAAATTATACTTGTTATTTTAGCAGCCTGACTGACCAAAAATCTAAGGCTGCATAGTTCTAATTCTCCTTGAATTACCAGATACCTCTGCTGCACCTTTCCCTTGTGGCTGTATTCTGAGGGAGCCAATCTGAAAGATGTCTTTGTGGAAACATCACCTGAAAATCCTCCTGTGTTTACACAGTACAGCCTTGCCTCAATGTTACAATTTTAATACTTTGGCGTCTAATCCCATTCTGATGATTAACAGGTTTCTTTTCAATCCTCACTTGAAGATGCATAGCTGGAAGCCGCTTCTTGGCAGCTCCTACGTGTGCGCAACTTTCCTTTGCCCTATTTATTTTCCAAAAAAATGAAAACCATTGCAAAGGTTTTTTTTGTTAGCAACTGATCCATAAAATATAGTTTTTACATTCATTACACTGTATGTATATTCAGTCAAATATTTGACATTTATTTTGCATGTATATATATCATATCCAGCAAATCCAGTTATATATCTTGGTATTTTCATTGTATTGTTACTTATTCTGTACTTTACCAGCCAGGATACACTGAATTCCAGTATTATTATTATTATTATTAATAAACTGAGCTTAAATATGAAATTGTACAAGACTGCCTGTGCCACATAATCACAGTGCTGGACACTCTAATCCATTTATCACATCAGCTAGGGCGTAAGTACTGTTATCACATATAAGTGACGCAAATATCACCCATTACAGAGTGGAAATAGATATGAATATACAGTATGATGCAGGCAGTAAGAACACAGGTATTACATTGGTTGAATAAGAGGTCTAACAGTATTAACGTTAATATTTACTTATTTTGATTTATTATAAAAGATGCCATTACCAAGCAGACAGAAACTTGACGGAAATATGGAAAACGTAAAGCACTGATAATGGCAGCCACATTAGATACAGGTATTATTATTATTACAGGAAATCTTAGAATTATGGGAAAGCCATCTCCTATAGAGTCCATTTTATCCAAATTACCAAATTTTAAAAAATATTTCCTTTTTCTCTGTAATAATAAAACAGTAATTTGAATATGATTCCAACTGAGACACACTTAATCCTTACTAGAAGCAAAACCAGCCTATTGGGCTTATTTAATGTTTACATGATTTTCTAGTAGATTTAAGGTATGAAGACCTGACCTGTTATCCTAAAAACCTCAGATCTCAAGCATTCTGGATAGCAGGTCCTATAACTGTACCAGCATGGCCTTGGTCTTGTAACCCATGGAAATCACTTAAACATCAACTTTACCCAAGCTCTAACTGCTATGGTTTACTGGACTTGGGAACAAAATCTTGTTAAACAATGTTGTACAGCAATAGGATCTGCTATCTGGAATGCTTGCTACGCAATATGTTGGCGCTATATAAATACATGTTAATAATAATAATAATAATAATAATAATAATGCTTGGGATTTGGGGGTTTCTTTCAGTAATTTGGATCACAATACCTTAAGTCTGCTAGAAATCATTTTAACATGAAATGAACCCACCAATATAGATTAATGCAGCTTAGTTACCATCAAGTACAAGGTACTGTTTTATTATTACACAGAAAAAGAAAATTATTTTTAGAAAAATTGTCATTTGCTTTTTATGGACTCTGGGGGAGATGGTCTTCACATAATTTGGCGCTTTCTGTATAACTGATTTCTTGATAATGGATCCAAGAGCTGAACAGTACAAGCAAGGCTTGTGAAGAAGGAAAGCCAAATTCAATGAACCAGGGATATTATATATATACAACCAGAGGTAAATAGTTGACAATCCCATCTAGTGGGACATTCACTAAGATTCGTAGTTGCGCCAGGCGTAACTTCGCCGCACTTCGTCAGGCGTATTTTCACCAGTGCTCCGCAAATTCACTAAAATCCGAAGTTGTGCTCAGGGGTAGCGTAAGGTTGCGAAGTTGCACTAGCGTTGATTCGCTAAGTGAAGCGAAGTTACGCTAGCGATGGTTAATTTGCATACGGCGCCAAATTCAAATTTCAATGGAGGAATACGTGGAATCACTACAAATGCCTGGGAAACCTTCAAAACATCAAATAATTTTTTTTATTTTGCCCTACACATGTGCCCACTGTATAGTTAAGTTGCCATGAGTTAGGAAATTTAGTGGGGAAGGAGGGGAGCCCCAAAATTTTTTTTGATCTTTTTCAGCCTACCACCCATAATATAGAAAATACGCCAGCATTTTTTGGGACTTAGAAAAAATGTGAACTTTTTTTGAACCAATCCCTATCTACTCTATTGCTCTTCGCCTGGTCTGAGGTGGTGAAGGAAGTCTAGCGTAAAAGGTAGCGTTCAGAACAATGCGCGCGTTAGTGAATTTGCGTAGTTACGGCCATTGCGCAAATTCGCCAGGCGTAAGAGTGCGAAGTAACAGTAGCGAATTTACGCCAGCGTTCGTAAGTGAATTTGCAAAGTAACGAAAATGCCCAACGCTAGCGATTTGACGCTAGCGTTAGGCACTTCGGCGCATAGTGAATTTGCCCCCTAGGGTTTTTACCCTGATAGCACCTCTTGGTTATAGACATTTGTTGGGTTTTGTTAGGTAAAATGTGTTGCCTTGAAAAGCATCAAATATATCCTTGAATGTCCCCAGTACAAAGACAGAAATGCTAAAATATGTAAACACAATAAACCCTTCATTCTGCTCGAGTTGATGGTCTCAGTCCTGTTGGTGCTCAGCTAACATCCATATAAACATTTTACTAGTTGTTGCAGATACTTTCATAGCTTGTAGTCACTAGTAGGGTGACATTTCATGATTATCAGCATCAAAGAGTCTGCATTTCTCCAAGGGGTGCCAGTTCAATATGAAACAGGGATATTTAGAGTAAGTAGATAAACATCAGCGACCATCCTCAAACATGCAGTGACTTTGAGGTCTGTTTAACACAAAACATGCTGCTAAACAGTTCTGTAATCTTAAATAAATTGGATAGAGTCAATTTTCTTTCTACTACTGCTTTCGGTAATGATGCCCAAAGACTAGATTAAATGCCTTTGCTAACCACAATCCTTGATTTGCACTTAGAATTCACTGCTTTTTGGCAAAGGCCTTTAACAGGATCTACATTACAGCATGGAAAGCAGGGAAGAATAAATGTAAGCAGATGACTGGATTCATGATTGTATAGTGCAAACCCTAAGACACAATGAAAGTTGTTTTATGCATTTGCTTCAAATATTGCCTTGGTTATGATTTGTAATATACTAAAGGGTTTATTTAAGTTAAAGTTAATGAACACAACTGCCCATCTAATGCCCTAACTCGCACGTCATTCACATATACAAGTTTAGGAGCAGCGGAACGAGTGCCCTTAGCACTTTAGCACTTGCACCCCAAGGATGTAGAAATGACCCCTTTTAAATCCATAGAATTCACACATAATGCCAAAAGCAAATACATATAGAAAAGACCTGCATAGAAATTGATTGTTGTGGATGATCTTTTATATATTCCAAATATGTTCTACCCAACTAGGGGGCAGATTTGCTAACTGGCGAAAAGTCGCCAGCGTCCACTTTGCACCCACTTCGCCAGGCGAAAATTCACTTAGACAATGCCAATTCACTAACATGCGGAGTTCTGTCCTGGGCGCTGAACGCTGGTGACTTTTCGTTAGCGGTACTTCGGTAATGCAAGCATTTCAAAGCAAATATACACTAGCATTCATTTCTGGTTAGTGAAAATTTGCTAGAGATCTTGTACTCAGGTTAATTTGCATATGGCGGGAAATTTAAAGTTGTATTCACTTCTCTCTGTTATATGTTGCAGAAAATACTTTACATTTACACAGTTTATTCCACATGTCCAGGGAACCTTAATAAAGAGTTGTTATAATTTCCTACACATGAGCCCACTGTTAATGTTCCATATGTTAGAAAATGTATGGAGAAAACCAGTTACAAAAAAAAAAGAATTTTAGGACTTTTGCAGGCTATCACTCTGAAAAAAAGGAAAAGTCACCACCGTTCTTTGAACTTTGATGCATTTTCCACACAGAATACGATGTAAGTAACAGAAGATTGAGGAAGATCTATGCACTCCAGAGTGCGACTGCATGCTAGCGCCTATCTTTTTCGAGAATCGGTGCCTGCACCCGTTAGAATTGCAGATGTCCCTGCGGGTGGTAACGCTGGTGGATTATCGCTAGCATTAGCCACTTCGCCCTTTAGTAAATCTACCCCTCGGGATCTTTCCACTAGTCTGCATATTGGATGCCATGAGGTTTTTTTTATATACAGACCCAAACAAACACTATTCATATTGCTTGAAATGTCCTGCAAAACTGTTGGCCAATACAATGTGTAGGGGGCCTTTTCACTAACAAATTTAATTTTTTTTACAACTCAAATTCTCCTTTTCTCTATTTCTTTAAAACTCAAATCTATAAATTGTAAAAACCATAAAATCCTCTAATACAAAATTCCAAGTAAAAGCAGTCAAAGTCCCATAGAAGTCAATGAGAGCTGCACTGGTTCTATTGGACTTTTTGGAGTTTTTTGGATTTTTTTTTGTTAGCAATTTCCAAATAAACTAGAGTTTTTAGAGGTTTTCGTGTTTTTATTTGGATCACTCTGCATTATTCTTAATAACAGTTTTTATATTCGGATCTTTTTAATAAAAGACATGGCAATCTTAGTTTTAGATAAAATGAGGTTGTTCTTCTAAAACCACTATAATGAGGATGTTGATAAATGGGCCTCCCCATCTATAGCCATCCAATAATTCAATCCCTTGTAAATGAGGTTATAAAACACACGTGTTGCTAGAAGAACAATAAATGATACCTGTTATAGGTGCGCCAAATCCAGAATTTGACGCAGAGCTTAATCTCTGGTAATTCATTCTCCGACCTGTTTTCTGTAATTAGTTTTTAAGCACAATGTAACTATATTAAGGATACACTGAACTTCTAAACTATATACATTGCAAACATGTTGATAATAATGATGGTTTATCTAAATCCCAAGATTTAATTCTGGGTGAACATAGACTAAGGGGATGATTTATGAACCTTCAGTTACCCTGTTGTTACCACTTGGTAAATCATGATCAATGGTTTTATAGTTAGCAATAACCTTGATCCTTTTCCTCATTCCCAACGAAGTGGATTCCGTTTGCAAACTCCTACAACCACTAAACTAAACTAAAGAGCTCAGACTGTAACTGGAGAGCTCATTAATTGTCCAACCAGGTGAAACTAAATTGTCAGATTACATTAAAGCAGGGTTCTCCAACCTTTTTTTTTTTTACCCGTGAGCCACTTTCAAATGTAAAAAGAGTTGTGGATTAACACAAGAGTGAAAAAGTCCCTGAGGGTGCCAAATACCTGTAAGGGCTGTGATTGGATATTTGGTAGCCCCTATGTGGACTTGCAGCCTACAAGATACTTTATTTGGCAGTACACAAGCCACTGGTTGGGGATCATTGTCTTAGGTGGATCAGTGGCATCACCTCTGCATACAGAGCAGCTTGTTTTGTGCCAGTTATGTGCTTTGTTTGTTTTTTGGCAAATTCAACTATTATTTTACTTTAAGTAAAATAGTAAATCTTTGTCAGTTACATTTACTTCACATGAATTTGTGAACGGTTTTGTTGGAGTTTCCCATAAACCCAGTCAGTGAAGACTACTTAAATGGTTTTCGACAGCTAGAGCCATCAGTGAAGACTTCACGCTGGGTGCAACCTGGTCAGGTTCCATGTACTTGGGAAGGGATATGTGAATTGGTGCTGGATTCAGGCAGGATTTACCCCCTATAGTAACTCCATGGGATCGAAAACTGAGAACTTAAATATATGGGAGCCCTGCATGTGTTTTACTTTATATATTAAGAGCAAATTAAACTGACATTTGAATAGCACCCTCTACTCAAATATTCAAAAAATTGTTCTTCTTTCCAATTCAAGGAATGCACAGAATATTACAATTTAGATAATTTCAGAAATGAAGTGTTGGCTGCCCAGATATTAGGTCTGCAGGCTTATAGTACCTGTAGAGTTCTACTGCTTAATAGCATTATTATCACTAACAATACATTAACGAACATGTTCGTAGACAGTTTTTCCACTATTAAGATGCTTGAATGGTATGTAAATAAACCTGATTTTAGTGAGTGAAGGCCATCGTAGGTTCCATGGCTGTACCCAGGCCCGGACTGGCAATCTATGGGTTCTGGCAAATGCCAGAGGGGCTGCTATAAGGTCCCATAGAAAGTCAGTATTTAGTGGGCTGGTGGGGGCAGATTGGGCCTCTATGTGGGCTGATTGGGCCTCTGTGTACCTGAAATGCTAGGGCCTATTTTAATTCTCAGTCCGGACCTGGCTGTACCATCTACTATGTCCTGTAAGTTTCCCAGTCTACAGTAACTGGATTTTATGAGGGTGTTTACTGAACTGACAACTCAACAGCTGTTGGAAGTCCATCTCATTCAACATCATTGTTCTTAGCTAGTAAGGAATATACAAGGCATAGAAGGTTTTTGCTTTTTAAAGTAATATGTTGTGGACCATTTGCCATCATAATCAAAGGCTGCTTTATTTGCCTTACATAGGATGTCATGGTAGTTCTGGGTTTAAGCAGTAACTCTACTTAGCCTGATGAAGACTTTGTTTGACGCCTTGCAATTTATTAACTTATTCACTTATTATTAGGTTAGGCTCCTTTTAAATAATAATAATCATGTTCAATGGACTGTACCCGGAATTCAAGCTAGATTCCATTTAACATTTTAATTGTATATATATATATATTTAACATATTTGACACAAGCAAGATTGATATGTATTATTAGATACAATGCACTAAAAAATAGATCCATAACCATAGACGATGCTTTCCTAATATTTAGACACAAACAATTACTAGCTGAAGACATACTAAGCCAAAGCACTAATTAAATTTTTTATTGAAGTTTACTGGCTGAATGATGTGGTTCCATTAAAAATGTCTTTTATGAATCATAAAAGTGCTCAACATGATGTTCTTTGCAGATTCTGGCATTTTACTGGGATGTTACATTTTTTAATTGGTGCTACTGTTACAAATCAGGCGTTATTAAGGCTATTTCTGTGTCTAAACTTTCCAGTACCTACATAGATAATTGTTTTTTTTTAAAACTGCACAAACCATAATTGTATACATTCCTGAAATGGAGCAATGAGGGCACATGAAATGAAGAATAAATAAAGAAACAAAATGAGTAATGCTCATAATTATTTTCCAGATTATTTTAGTATTCCTTAGAAACACAGTATTTTCACTATTTTTATATCCGATTTTCACGAATTTCCTGATTTTTTCAGAATTTTTCTTGGGGTATTGCACGAAACCGTAACACCCCGAAAGTTCCGTTAGTGTTTACACACTTTTTCTACATAAGGCCAACTGAATGAGCTCATGTCAAAAGGAGGCTATAACTTTTTATGCCTGGTTGTTTATTTGTGCCTATTCATCAGTTTTTTTGCAATGTATATATTTATGTAAGGTTGCTTCTAGCATTGCATCTGTACCATGTGACTGCCAAAACTGCAGAATACCCAACAATGTCACTCATTTCAAATATTTGTATGAAGCCTATATGTAATGCACTCCTGAAGAAGGGATTTGGAGAAGACTGTGATGCCAGCCACTAATGGGAGAAAAATAATAAAAGCTGCAAAGAGAAAACTGATTCGCACAAATAAGAATAAAAATAAAAAATATAATATTCTTCCTAAAACTGTTTGTGTATTGGCAATTTTAATTGGGTATTGCACACTTTCAAGAAGTGCTTGAAGGTGTCGTAATCTTTTTCAGTAAGAAGTTGTATTATGTTCACTGCGCACTGGCGCAATTTAAAAATCACACTCTTCCTGCCACTGGCAGAAGAGGGTGCTAAGCAGTTTCCAGGTTCTCAAATTCTATACTAAATGTGTGCAAAGGAAAAATATCCTTTTGTTATGTTCCATGCTTTCTGCAATTTCTCCTCCTCGTGTATATATTTTCCACATGTGCAACTACATCAGAAACTCAGCAAACTACAAATTCCTAACAATTTCCTATCTCTCTCTCTCTCCTATCTTTTTCTACTCCTGAATTCTACCCAGAGATGCCCCAACAGGTCCAGCCGAGGTGGCAGCCTCTTGAATAATGGAAACTGAAGCTGATATATACATTTCAGGGGTGACCGAAGATACATACAGTATAAGCAAATATTCCTTTGTTTTCTTGCTGTCAAAGACCATATAGAAGATAACACAAAAAAACAGAAGGGCTCATTAAAGGGAGTAAGTGCAGAAAGCAAAGTGCAATTTTGGATACAGACATGTTTTTTTCACTCGCAATGTTTTCTCCAGAATTCCAGAGAAATTGTTGCTGCGTGTGGAGTTGTGCCCAACACAATGGCGCTGCTCCAAAATGAATACAATTACAGGAGCATGTGCATGGAATACGTCACTTCTGGCACGGGGTGTTTGTTGGAGTCTTTTGGTGAAAGTTATCTGCATTTACTTACATAACCCACTGTGGGAACACTGGAATAACCACCATGTTCAGGGTGACGGTAACTCATGGTGCTTAGCGCAACTATACAGCAGTGCAAGTAGTATATTTGGACGAAAGTACAATTAATGACTGGTGTCAATAAGCACAACATTTTATCAAGATTGCACTTGTAGTTGTGTTCATAAATGAGCCTATTGCCTTACTTTAGAGCAGACAAAGTTCATATCAAACAACAGGGAGGGAGGGATTTTAAAATTTCGCAGGGCACACACATTAGGATTTATTAAGTTTAAATAGACTGCTTCAACCCAAAAGCCATATTAAACAAAGACGCAAGTGTCGATATCCTTCTGCCTTTCATGAGAACATGTCTGCATGGAGCCTGTCTCCGGCACACGTGTTGAACCAAGGCGTTTGCGCCTGCATAAAATTAAACCACAAGTAAAGTTCTCGTTTTCGATAGCAGATTTATAATAGGAAAATCCCAGCATGACTGAGGAGAACAAAATCTCCTACACTGCCTATTTCCATCAAGTATGACTTGATTTAGTCCCTCGGACAAGAAACAAAGAAGGAGCAAACAGCAGAGGTAATCCTATCATCTTTATTCCAGCCGGCATCGTTCCATCTCCAAAGCCTCCTCATGCTGCTTACATGAATTCAAATCATCTGTGTTTAAAGTTTAAGTCCCTGATTGACAGTTACTTATAGGCTCATTCTAGATTGAATATTATTCTTGATACCCATCGCTTATTACAATAAGCACTGTATGATATTTAATCCCCACAGTGAAAATTGTGTTTAACACTGCAATGTGTTCGGCTGTTGTGAGCGCTACTTTAAAATAAAGAACTAACCATTTCCAGGCGGTGGAAATCTCCATTTTATTTGCCTGTAACTGTGCATAATTGTTTTTAAAATACAGCTTTTGTCTATAGGAAGCAACTGATAAAATAATTTTATGGCTTTTATCTCATGAAACCTTTCTAGCTGCAATTATCATACGCATATATTTCTGGCTTTAAGGTAAATGTAAGGCTGAGACATAGTATATGATCTGTAAAGTAGGGCAGGTAATTTGCTTTTCTATTTATACTTACGATGTCCTGAACATCACACGTCAGTTGCACTTGAAACGCTGTTCATTTTCTCATCCTACACTTCATAATAACGGAGAAATGCAAATGGTTAAAGTAGCTGTTACTGTCTATGCACTGGAAGCTTGCGTTGCCTCTAAGCGTATTCTGCAACATTTATAAATATGTATTTTAGCTTTTTCATGTCTTGAAGATATTAT
Organism: Xenopus laevis; assembly: GCF_017654675.1. NCBI lineage: Eukaryota > Metazoa > Chordata > Amphibia > Anura > Pipidae > Xenopus > Xenopus laevis. Next base: position 33,278,179 of record NC_054381.1, on the reverse strand, counting down.
CGCTCCTTGTGCTGTATTCGAGGGACTGATTGGGAACAATCTTTATTTGGGTTGGTAGGTTTTAAATCAAAGCACTGCTGTCAGGGATAAAACTACAGGGGAGGCCCCACAGGCAGATATCATTCAAACTTTCACAATTGAATACAAAATGTCAGTGTTAAAGAAGTGGTTTTTCTTAAAGGGCGTGTAAAGGCAAAAAAATAAAATCGCATTTTTTCTTTCTTTAATAAAAAAGAAACCTATCTCCAATATACTTTAATTAAAAAATGTGTACCGTTTTTATAAGAAACCTGACTGTATGCAGTGAAATTCTCCCTTCATTTACTGCTGTGGATAGAAATTGTCAGATGGTCCCTAACTGCTGAGCAGGGAAACAATCATACTTATGAACAGCAGGGGGAGCCCACACCTTACTTCCCAGCCATGCAGAACTCAAGTAGCTTTGTTTATGACGATCCCTAAGCAGCCCAGACCACACTGAGCATGTGCACAGTCTTAGTCTTGCAAAGATGTTTAACAAAGTTACAAGATGGTGACCCCCTGTAGCCAAATTTGAAAGCATAAATCATCTGTAGTAGAGGGAGTGCTGCACTCTGCATATTGCTCCAGATTAAAAATGTTCCACTATTATGCCCGCTTGAATGACATGCAAGTTATGGGACAGGGGCAGAAAGGGGTGTTAATATACAAAACCCATTCTTGTTTGTGCCCTTCCCTGCACTTTGTAAATTAGTACAGTTACCCCATAGTTGTTCTTTAAGTTGAGTATCATTTGCCTGGGGTGCATCCTCGTGTGCCTTACATTCTATGCTACCACTTTATTCACACTTTAGGGCTAATGTCTTTATTTGTGGGCAACCATCATCTCATAGGATGTCATGTCTCTGTATTTACTGTATTTATCAAATGCTGAAGAAATACCAAAGTTGGTTATCGTTCAAAACAATTCAGAGAAAATAATTCACAGTGAGTTTTTGATGTGTCCTCCTTCATCTGATATGATCATTTTAGATTTGTCCTGGGAAGAAACCTCAAGAAAATTAGTAGAAAGTAGGAAATTCCTTTTCCTTTTCCATGGCATGTTCTTTGCACATCAATTCAGTATGCATAAGATCGACACAATTATTACAATTCTGATAACACTAAAGACTTGCCAATAAAATCAAATGCATCAATGTCACAGAAAACAAAGAATTTTTAAAAGTCCAGAACGGCATAGGGTTTACATGTAAAATTTACAAAACATCGATTTTTAGCCTTCCGCCCTATTTTAGCTTTAGTTTGCAATCTAAGGATCCTATCACATCACAGTAGGGTCCGTTATATGTTATTTATATGGCACACACACCCTTTTCAGAATGCTTTCCAGAGATTTTACATCATTTTTACATCAGTTCCTGCCCCACAGGAGCTCACAATCTAAGGTCCCTGTCACATTCACATATACCTGAACACAGGGTCGGACTGGGAGGGCCGGGGCCCACCGGGGCTGTTGTTCCAGGGCCCCCCTTCGACCCCATGTTCCTCTACTGCGCCGCGCCAAGCTCAGCGCTCAGTGAGCATATATGAGCATGCGCGAGTGGCGGTGCTCGCCGCGCATGCACAGAAGGCACTGCGCATCGGCGAAGACTTTTTTCCCAAAATAGAATTATCGGGAGAGGGGGTCCGACACTGCCTGAACAGATGGATGGCACTCCGATAAGAAACAGGTTTTTTATTGCTGGGCACTGTGGAAATACATAGGCCCATGGGAGCTCACAATCTAAGGTCCCTATCACATTCACACTGTATGGGCCATTTTAGCAGTAGTCAATTAATGTTCCTGTATGTTTTGGGGATGCATGAGGAAACTGGAGTACCTGGAGAAGATCCACACAGACAGAACACAGCATTAGGAATATGCACATGACAGACTGTGGTGTATAAGGCACCAATGAAATGCTATTTTTTTACGTGGCTTTTTAAATGAGCCTCATAGAAGCTGTGTAAAAGCTGCAAAGACAAAGATACAGTAGTCTTAGGGTCCAGCATCACTTCAAAGATCCAGTTTTTGACAGTAACTCCGCAGGCACTGAATGAAGGATTTGTTATGTAAGTAACGATGATGAGTTTTGTAGACATAAGAATTTTAGGAGCTCTTTTTCCAAACCCTGCAAAATGGCATAAATAGCAGACTCTGCCTAATTCTGCCTATTTTATTATTCAGATCAGAAGAGAAAGTCTTTCCTAATTGTTTTTCACTTTAGCCTGGCTGCTCAGCATGAACTGATTTATATGCAGGCGAGAGGCAGTGCAGTGTCGACATTGACTTAATTTCTCTCTGGATTGCTTTATATTGTTCTTTTTTCTTCTTCTTCTTTCAAATACTTTATTTGTTCTCAGACGCAATATGTTCGTTTTATTCCCAAAATCAGTTGATGTAGTGCCCATGTTATTATTTTCCAATTTAAATCCAGTTCTCTGCATTTTGTTTAATAGGTTTTTTTTTACTGTGAAGCAAAGTCACAAAAGAAATTTTGGTTCAGCATAATAATGCTCTTTTAGAGCCTTCATTTCTATGCACAAATAAGAGTGGGGGCAATACAATATACGGTACAATATAGGAATGTCTAACCTGCAGCTATTCAAATAATGCATTCCTGAAGGTTGTAAAGGGACATGGGAAAAGCAGGACAGATACCCATGGTTTAAGTTGTTGTTGTAGAGCTACACTGGTTGGTAAAACCATGTACATAGGTTCTCCTAGTTGAATATTGCAGATGATATATATAGCTATAAGGTTCATCAGATATGTGAAACACCAAGGACTTGCTAGGCCTTGAAAAAATGGGCACGTCGCCCAGTTTATGTAAGCCTTATGTAAGGTTAATTTGTTCTGTCCCCATTATCTCATAAAAACATAAGAAAATACTCCAGCATCAGTGATCACTAGTGATGGGCGAATAAATTTGCCAGACACAAAATAGTGGCGAATTTCTGTTTTTCTGAATAAATTTGTGCAACTGACCCAAAAACTTGCTGCAAAAAATCTGCCACGGCTAAAAAATGTGGGCACACGCCAGAATAGTCCCACCCATAAACATTGTTGCACGTCAAAATTATTTGGCCGCCCATTGACTTTAATGCATTTGGCCAAAATTGGTACACATATAACAATTGTTGAAATTGACGCACATCAAAATAATGTTGACGCCCATTGCCTTCAATGAGTTTTGCACATTTTTCACAGTTTCTCGAATTTTGCTGGAAATTCGCAATTTTTCGGCAAAGCGAAATGGGACAAATTTGCCCATCGCTAGTCATCATTCTAAGAATATCCATGACAGCAAATAAATGATCTCTCCAAATCCCAGTTTAGCTGACTTTCAAGCTACACTCCTAAGTCTACTGTATCTAGAAGAGCAAATAGTTGTTCAATGCATAATGTCTCCCTAACTTGTGCTTTCTGTGATCCCATAGCCACAGTTTGGAAACCACTGATTTAGAGCAATAGAATACACGAGTACTTCAGGCATTTTTAACAGCCTGAAAATGTGGGTCTAAAGCACCCCACTGTAGTGTTTAAAGTCACTGATGGAAACACATATGATGCATATGATCGCAAACTGAAATGTTTTTTAGGCAGTTTATTGTAAAGACTATTAGGGGCTGATTCTTTGTGTCTTTGTGTGCATTTTTTGGGCTACTAAAAAAAACTAGGTGCTTGAACCACCAAAAAATGAAGTAGCCCATAATAGTTATGAACAATTATGAGCAATTGTGTAACTAGATGGTAATGCGCTCCACATCAAATTACATTTTGGGGAACAAAAACATTGATAAAGTGACTTATTCTACCAAGCTATATTGAAATTGATCATTAATTAGGGGCTTGCTGGGCCCCCTACACTTCTGGCCCACCCGTGCAACCATGGGGTTTGCTTCCTCTGTAGTTATTCACCTAATTATTAGTTATGAATTATAAATATTTATGACTAAAACCTATCACTGTTTGAAATTCTGAAGTATAGTTGGGAAGTCACAGTTGGGAGATCTACCAAGTAATTAATTCTGCCTTGTAACTTGCGTAAGGAATTTTAGATTAGGAGAGGCGTCGGAGCTCAGAGCTGCACCTGAACTCTGAAACCCTGTAGAACACAATGGTGTTCAACACATTTCACATTGATCTGCTCTGGTAATGTGTCCGTTTATTGAAACATTTAATGAGTTCAGTGGTATTTGAAGATATTTTACGATTATTGTTTTTGTAATCTGTTTCAAATCAAAAAACAAAGATTTAATGAGTTTTCAAAGTGCTGAGAATTCGTCAAGATTCCCCAATTGTCATAAATAAGACCCAATTTGTTTGTCTATCAAAGTGGAAAATGGTGGAGTAGATGAGCCATAAGAAGGTGTGGTTTATCCTGCCTCTTTCTCCTGCCTCTTTCTCCTGCAAAATTCCTCCAGTGAACACATGACACTTCTTTTGGAGTGCAGAGATCAAGAGCTACAGTGATCCATAGTGATCTGTGTCCCAAAAACTACATTTCACAGCTACCCCACTGTGCCTTACACTGCCTACTGTGCTTTATACTATTTTTTACAATGGGAGGCTAGCAGCAGGATCCTGTTCTTCAGCTTAAGAATAGAACAACCAGTGATAGTATTATTATAGGGCAGAGACAAAATGTACTTGCTTTCCAAAATATTCTTGGAATTATGGATCGACTACAGCATTCTTTTTAAATATCTTTAAGAGACTTGAACCCAGAAAGGTCCAAAAACCTCCCCACTTTTTTACACTTTATCTCATGAAATTTCACAATGTGCTTGATTGTTCTTGACTTTGCCTGGATATCTTACATAGTTAGACAATAGTCCATCAAGTTCAACCCCTCCAAATGAAACCTATAGTTACATAGTTAGATCGGGTTGGAAAAGACCAAAGCCCATCAAGGTCAAACCCTCCAAATGAAACCTATAGTTATATAGTTAGAACGGGTTGAGAAAGACCAAAGCCCATCAAGTTCAACCCCTCCAAATGAAACCTATGGTTACATAGTTAGATTGTCTTGAAAAAAGACCAAAGCCCATCAAGTTCAACCATTCCAAATGAAACCTATAGTTACATAGTTAGATTAGGTGGGAAAAAAAGACCAAAGTCCATCAAGTTCAACTGCTCCAAATGAAACCTATAGTAACATAGTTAGAATGGGTTGAAAAAGACCAAAGTCCATCAAGTTCACCCCCTCCAAATGAAACCCACAGTTAATTGACGTTTGTTGTGATCTCCCATTTGTTCTCGGACTGCTTGTTTGCTGTTCATCATATTTTTTACATCTCTCTGGTTTTCAGCAGGGCTGCATTTTTTGCTTCCTACAGGTACTTATATACTCGATGAGAAAGTCTGTTTGCCCTAAGGTGCTCAAACAAATGTTTACTGTGACTTCTATGCAGATGCAAAAAAAGAGATGGAAAAGAACTTTGGGATATTCCACCTTATACTGTAGGTCCAAAGCAATAGTAAGGCAAATGGTATATAGACATACAATCTAAATGTTATAAATTAGCTTTAATGTGACTCAAAGTTTTATTGTTCCATTAGTACTATATCAGTAGTCACTATCTTTTTACAGATGTACTGTTCTAAAGTGCTTCTCTGCTCATACCAGGGAGGAATGCCATGAGTGTGATGCTCTGGGGTTTCTTAAAAGCTGAACAAATGATATGCAGGAGTGATAGAATCTCTCTCTTCTCTTTTATAGAACTGCGATTTTTCTTTATCATAAAGTACTGAGACAGTGTGTCTCCCTTGGGATAAAAGTATCCTCTAAAAAAATCCCAGTCCCTGCAATACCTAAAGCGGGATCATTGAATATAAGTAAATAATCAATGCTTGCTTTATTCATAAGTTCTTGGTCTGCTTTTCTTTTCATCGCAAAATGGCTCCCAACACAGCGTTTGTTGATGAAGTATGCACAATTTTAATACATGCCAAAAAAATCTATAGCTGAATTTTAGTTTTAGATTGTAGTTCAGCAGAGACTCACAGTTTGAAATCTCTGATCCAACTGCAAGTTTAGATCTTTGTACATAAAATTATTATAAACTTCAAATACTGGCACCTATACCAGTGCAACACTTTAAATGGGAAATTCAGATCTTTCTGGATAACGGATCCCATACTAGTACCAGTAAAATTATTGTAATAATTTTTAAAGGGGTGGTTCACCTTCAAACAGCTAGTTATTTTCAGATAGATCACCAAAAATAATGACTTTTTCCAATGACTGTGTGATCCAGTGACCGTTTTTCTAATATTGACATGTAAAGAATAATTTTTCACCTTCTAAAACAGCTCTGGGAGGGGGTCGCCGACCCTGCAAACTGTTCTAAATTTATACATTTAGTTGATACATTTCTTATCTTTGTCCCTGCTGAGCAGAATCTCTGGGTTTCATTACAGGCAGCTGTTAGAATTGATACAATAGTTGCTAATACTCCAGAGATGCTGTTGAGAAATGTCAACTAAATGTTGCAAAATTGTAACCGCTTAGAGTCTGCACCTGAATTACTGAGCTGCCAGACTCAAACACCAGAGACAGGAACATTAAACTTCAAACTTAGATTTTGGAAAAACAGTAAAAAAATAATAATGGAAAGTTATTGAAAAAAGTCTTTATTTCTGGGGAACAATCTAAAAACAACTGAACTGAAAAAAGTGTTTGGAAGGTGAACAACCCCTTTAAGGATATTATTTTGTCCACAATTACAGTACACTGCTTTACTTTAAGTCTGAAACAATATATAATAATGCCAAAACACTCTTTCTTTTAACAAAATGTCTTCCTTTATTGCAAATTTCCATCCCTCAAAAATCTGAAATCATTTTTTATTTTTATTGCACAGAGCTAAAACATTAAATAGGTAGACAATGAGAGAAAAAAAAGCCTTGTGGAATTGAACAAAGGAGAAGTGTATTACTAAGGATCAGCAGGAGGGAAAAGCACTAAGCGCTTGAAATCCATTGCACTGGTCTGTTTTGGAGCATCAAAACAGAATTTAATGTTTGAAATGTTCCTTGGCCTCCCTCTGGCACAAAGTGTAGAGCACTAGCCAAGGCATGAAAGAGGCTTGCACAAGGAACCCTATGAAGTATGGCTTTTTTATTTCATCAACACCACAACTGAGAGAAAAATCTGCTGTGTAGGAGTGATCTCCTCCCACTTGAAAAGAGATGGAAATTCTGTTGTCACGAACACATTGAAGCCTTCCAGTGCAACGAGCATTATTGAGGGGGACAGAAAAGTCAGGGAACTGAGCGCTGCTTTGCTCTCTATTGTGTTTCAGCTTGAAGGTCACATGGCCCCTGCTTTGCTTCATGTTTAGCGAGAAGACCACTCATTATGTACAACACAATGTGCACGTGTCATATAACAATAGTACATGATGATAACATGCACAGTGTTCTAGCTAATAATTCTGTGTACCAGTATAAAGAAAGAACATTGTATAAGGTACTGTATAAGGTTACTAGACAAGCAACAGACTGTTTATTACGTTATTTCCATGAATGACTCTGTTCCTGTTCCGTGGACCATATGGGTCAATGTGATAATAAGTGTCAACCTAGCACAAGATCTAGTAAGCCATACTAGCAGGCAGGATTTGCTGATACTGATAAGGTAATGATCTGATTGGTCGATATGGACTACAATACCCAGGGAAAACTTTGCATTTATTATACTATTTGCACTGTAGTGCTTTAAAACAAGCAAAAGTGTATAATGTTTATTAATATGAACATTTCCTTTTATTACATCCCTTCTCTGCACCAAGACTAATTTAGATTTGCAGCTCCAAGGCACAGGCAAAATGGGCATTTTATCTGGCTCTTCCCCTTCTGTCCCAGACCACAAAACAGGCCTTGGTAATAATTCAATGATAAATTATTATTGCATTCATTCATATTATGAGGGTTGTCAATGGCCACAGCATGCTATTCTTCTATACAAATATTCTTACAATATTTGGATATGTTTGCCACTTTTTTCTATCCCAAATAAGACAGGAGTGAAGAAGTGTTGAGGGATGTGGCACTATAAGGAATTCATGTAGTCAGAACAAAGTTTGGAGATCTCAAAGTGACAGCTCCAATTATCAAGTTGGGCTCAGCGAGTGGAACCATTGTGTTGAATAAAGAATCTTTTAGGATGGGTCTCATGATCCTGGAATATATTCATGAATTTATTAGCCAGTATTGGAACAATAATTGTAACCAATATTCTTTCTGAACATCTGTCAGTGACAATAGGTGTATATTTCTAAAATGTAACACTGCTTTCTTCAAAAATGCAGACCCCTTTTAATTCTAATGCATCTCCCCATACCACTGAAACTCATAATGAGCAAAAGCTTAGTGCTGAGCATAGGTTATCAGTGATCCCCGACCAGAGGCGTGTGAGTAACATGTTGCTCTCCAACCTGTTGGTTGTTGTTCCCAGTGGCCCATTGAGCTGGGCTCCCAGGTGCTTATTTTTTAATTCCAGGCTTGGAGGCAAGTTTTGGTTGCATAAAAACCAAGTGTACTGCCAAACAGGCTGCCAGTCCATATAGAGGCTACTAAATGGCCAACGGCAGCCCTTATTTTACACCATCCAGAATATTTTTTTATGTTTGCTTTGCTCCCCAACTCTTTTTACATCCGAATATGGCTCATAGGTAAAAAAGGTTGGGGACCCCAGGGTTAGATAAATGGCAGACAGTGGCAGTAGATCCGGCTTTGCGCTTAAAGAAGAGATAAAGAAATAACACAAACACCGACTGGTGCAGTGTGACACCTATTTGCTGTTGCTTACAGTTTTTGCAAGGTTCTGTGCCACAGTTTTGACCCCAAAATCTGTAGTTTCCAGATAGCATGTTATACAACAGACACAAAAGATACTCTGAGCATTATAGTCACGAAGTAAGAACTGCAAGTACTCTGGTGTTTCTGATACTAATAATGATGTCTGGGAGACCAGTGAGAGCCTTTTTCTGATGGGCTCTATTTCTTTAAGTGGCTCTATATGAATAATTTAAACGATTTTAAAACGATTGTTAATAAGCTGATGTCCAATGCTGGATTAATGCTGCTTATATTTGCTTTGCTCTGAAAGGCTAGAGGGAGCCGAGTTTTAATTCTGCTTTTGTTAAAGTTACTATTCTTTACGGCAGGGAAAGGATCACACTGAGAAATTGCTTGAGACAAACTGAGACTAATCCGTCAAATAATCATTAGCAGGTTTATTTCAGAGTCAGTTCAGCACAATGAATCAATTGCAAGAGCCAGAGTGAAGCTTCTGAGCCATGCCAGCACGTTCTTACATGCAGTTATTATCCTACCCTAATTCATTTTCCATCTGTTGTGCTACATACATGCCACTCCAGTGGTTTGGAACCTACTGTTTCCTATTTTATGTAAATTATAGAGGCCCGGCATTTGTATGGAAATGATGAGCATGATGGGAATTAAAACTGCTTTAGTGTTGCAGGCTTACAAACTTCTAAATCCATTAAATTACTCTCTCTTACAAGTTAAATAATTGAACATGTGTGTTCATTACCCTAACAATTTATATCAAAAGTTATATGTCCCAAGGCTCATCTTCAGTAAAAATAAATATTTATTATTCACATTATTAAAAAGTATTATGATACATACTGACCCCAAATGGCCCACCTTAAGCGTTTCGCACCCTCCGGCGCTTAGTCATAGGTCACTAAGCGATATGACTTTGCGCCGAAGGGTGCGAAACACATAAGGTGGGCCATGTGGGGTCAGTATGTATCATAATACTTTTTAATAACGTGAATAATAAATATTTATTTTTACTGAAGATGAGCCTTGGAACATATATCTTTTGATATAAATTTTTGTGTATTAATTGCCTTTTGCATGTCCCTCTGGCTCTGCCTTAGGCTACTGGACTCCTGATTATAAAATTGTTCATTACCCTGACATGAAAAATTTAATTTTTGCAGGGCAGGGAAAATACATTGCCTCAGCCACCTGTATAGATGGACCCTTTAAGACCTCCATATGTGCTGAATATCCAAGGGAATATCTGGTTCCTTTTACTACCAATGTTTCATAATCATTGGTGTGACTTTGCTGCATGCAGAAGTAATAACTAGACACTTAGGGAGTTATTTAAAACTCAAATTTATCTAGAATTTAGCGCGACCAAACTCATCCACGATTTTAACTTATTTCTCAATAAAATGAAACGAAATAATCAGTGTGGGAAAAGACTCAATAAAATCAACTGAAAGGTTTTTTTTAAGGTTATACCCCAAAACTCAAAAATTGTTCAGATTATTGAACAAAACCCAGCACAGATCATGATATCTTCAAACTGTAAAAGGGACATCTGCCATTGACTTCTACATGACCTCAGCAGGTTTGAGATGGCAGATTTTCGGATTCAGACGTTTAGCAGCTTTTGAGATTTTTATTCCCACGAAAAAATTTACATTTTTTTCCCCTTAAAACCTTGACCGGAAAAAGCTGAGGTTTAGTAAATAACCCCCTTGCATTACAATAATAACCTATATGGTTTAAGAGTTATTATAATAAGTTCTTCTTTATTAATTTGTTATTCTATAGGACAAGGAAAGCCTAAAAACAAATATAGCCTATATGCTGCACTTACTTTAACAGCAGAGGGATTCAGCAGCCCTATAACAATAATGATCCATGGCTTTAAAGGAGAATTGAAACCTTAACTAGAAAAAACCCTACCCCCCCTACCCTACGTAGAACCTCCTCCCCCCCAGCCTAGCTGCCCCTCAGGTAAATACCCCTAACTTTTGACTTACCCCTCGGTGCAGATTCAGGGATCGCAGCTCATGGCAGCCATCTTCTGGGTCTTCATAATCTGCATGCTGCATGCGCAGTTGGAGCAATTTCCCGGCTTGTGACAACTGTGCATGCACCGAAATGGACGGAAATTGCCGAAGTGCTGGAAGAAGACACGAAGACCCAGAAGATGGCTGCCGTGAACTGCGATCCCTGAATCTGCACCGAGCGGTAAGTAAAAAGTTAGGGGCGTTTGAATTTGCTGTGGGGCTCAGTGACTGCCACTGGATGTAACCACATTAAGGGCATGCAGTAAAAAGTTTGTGGCTGCTCTGGAAGGCATTCATACTGCTCTTGCTTGAAAACCCAAACTTCAATAGGGTATGTTTTCCACTGCTGGGAAGATACAGTTTTCTCTGTGTTATTGATAGGCCATTATTCTATAAGGCAGCTATACCATATTAGCATTTATTGAATTTGCTAATTCTGAAAACAAAGCACAAAGAATGACTGTCACCCATGAATATCAGATTATTTTAGTGTCTTGTTATTTTGTTAGGTCAAGCATTGCAGGTTAATGTAAGCAATCTTTTGTAAATGAAAACCACATCCAAAAGGCAAGCCAATCTACAGTATATTTGTGTGCTTTGTCAGGGAGAGGTGATAGTACTACGAAGTATCCATTGGATTAAAGGAGACATCTCAGTGTGCTTTTTCTTATTGCATAATATATTTTGGCAGTCGTGCTGTGGAGAATAAGACACTGAAAGAGAAGTGCTACATTCTAATTTCATCCAGGCGTTCCTAGTAAATTCAACCTGACTGCATATACCATGCCACCTTCTAAATTTACAGATATCCAATATGAATGTTGTCGTTTTAGCACATGTGCTGGAAAGCAAACTCGCATTCTTTTTTTCCTGTTCATAAATGGAACCGTGCAACCCAAGTCATGTCAACAGACTAAACCACACACACCTTCCTTCAAAAAATTCTTCACTGGGTGGCAGACAGTCTATCCCCTCAACAATTAAACACTTCACAGCCTATGCAGTTACTAAATATATATATATACTGTGCATATACACGGATATGGGACCTGTTATCCAGAATGCTCATGACCTGGGGTTTTCTGGATAATGGATCTTTCCTTAATTTGGATCTTCATACCATAAGTCTACTAGAAAATCATGCCAACATTAAATGAACCCAATAGGCTGGGTTTGCTTCCAATAAGGATTAATTATATCTGAGTTTGGATCAAGCTGCTGTTTTATTATTACAGAGAAAAATGAAATCATTTTTAAAATTGTTATTTATTTGGATAAAATGAAGTCTATGGGACTGTAATTCTGAGCTTTCTGAATAACGAGTTTCCTGTAAATGGAACCCATACCTATATAGTGGCGAATATTGGTGTAGGTAAGAAGAATTTCACTGGCACACAGGAGTTGCGATAGCAGCGCAAGCCCTTGCAATTTTATAAAGCAGTTGTGCAACGTTTCGGGGACACACCCCTTTGTCAAGCATGCTCATTCATTAAAAAGGAAACAACATACGCATGTTACTTAACCAACTTGGCTGCCAGCATAGGAACTAAAGTGCACTAAACATTGGGGCAGATTTATTAAGGGTCGAACTGAAAATTCAAATTTGAATGTTACGAAATTTTTTTATGGTCATAATTCTGAAATTTGACTGGGGAATTATCCAAACTCGATTCGATTTTTTTTTAAAAAAATTCTAATTAAATTTTTGAGATTTATCATACTCTGTCCCTTTAGGAATTCGAATTCAACTATTCGCCACCTAAAACCTGCCAAATTACTTTTGAGTCAAGGGGAGAGGTCCAGGTATCAATTTGGAGATATTTGCAGCCTTCCTGACATTAGAGTTTTTTTCGGAGAAAAATTTCGAAGCGAGTTTGATCTAATTGGAATCTAATTCGAATCTAGTGTTGTTTAAATTCGTCAGTTTTAATAATTGGATTTTATTATTACATTTTGTCGAATTTCGAATCCATTCGAATTTAAGGGAGTTAAAAAAAAAAACCTCAAATGAATTTGAAATTCGACCCTTGATAAATGTGCCTCATCATGTTCTGTTGTACTGTGCAGGGCCCAGCAACTACAACTATACTAGAGGGTAAACTTTCCCTTTACAAGTAACAACCAGTGAGTACATCTAGGCCTTTAAAAGGAACAGTGTGAATGCAGGGCCATGTGGGTTGGATCCCAGTGCTACTAATGTTGATCTAGTTCAGGCTTTGCTTTAACATTTGCAACAGTAACCCCATCAGCAGAACATGCCAATTGTGGCTTAGATTGCGGTGAGTTTGAAGTGGAAAAATGTCAAGCGAAAAACTAAAATAAGACCACCAAGCGTATTTCTGTTTTAACCTAAAACATTTTCCCCTCTGTATGGAAAAGGCTACTGTGTAATACCATACACCACATAAATGACTCAAAGCTGCTACTGCCTTCCAATTTGATTGTATACAATGAAAAACATTTACGCTCTAATACTGGCCAGATGCGGCAAAAATTAATTTTAAATTCATGTTATAAAAATGTTCTTGTGTTAAATGATTATTTTTGTTATTAGATACAAAAATATATTCACTTGAATTCTACGGATTGCACAGATATCACTCAGCGGCAGGCTGCATACATGCTGCAGAACAGGACGGCACATTCCAGTCAAAAATAGAATTTTGATTAATTACATAAAGTTTTTTTTATGCAAATTTGTTTGATGCTTTTTTTTACTCCATATTGGAAGCAGAGGGTTGTGCATGGCGATAGGATCCATAGTTTTATGGTTAATTTGAGCTGACAAAAAGGCAACCGTCCTTCAAGTTCAACCCTCTAAATGTCGCCCAGTGCATTTATATATGCACATACCTTTACAGACTGATTAATATACTCACATATACATACAATCATATGAAAACTTTTGGGAACCCCTCTTAATTCTTTGGAGTTTTCTTTATCATTGGCTGAGCTTTCAAAGTAGTATTTCAGCAGTGACATAAAGTTTCATAACATCATAATCAGGCAAACGTTTTCCCTGAAAAAAACTTTTTCCCTGACGAAAGTTCCTGTGAGGAACTGAAACGTTGTTTCAATAAACCTCTACGTCTATTCAGGCATACTTTGGTGTAAAGATGTCCATGGTGTGCCGTCAACCTGCTTCCGATGTCTACTATTTCTAGACTGGCACCCAGGTTTGGCAAATGGTGTTCACTGTATATCTTTTGTGTATATATATATATATATATATATATAGATAGATAGATTCGAAGTCCTAACGCACACCATCCATTAGAAGTTCAAAAAATATATGTATAAATCTCATACCTGGGTGCTACCTTAAAAAAGCTGCATTATCCATAGTCCATTGATAAAGGTGCACACCAGGATTTTTCAATTAAAACTTCATGTTTATTAAATAAATTTAAAACAGGAACCGGCCAACGTTTCGATCTTTCTCTAAGACCTTTATCAAGACCCCCCCAGGTCTTGATAAAGGTCTTAGAGAAAGACCGAAACGTTGGCCGGTTCCTGTTTTAAATTTATTTAATAAACATGAAGTTTTAATTGAAAAATCCTGGTGTGCACCTTTATCAATGGACTATATATATATATATATATATATATATATATATATATATATATATATATATATATATATATATATATATATATATATATATATATATATATATATATATATACAGTATATATATATATATACAGTATATATATATATATATATATATATACGTATACGGTTTGGTCTATACACACTCTCCTTTCATCAATTAAACATCATCAAATGCGGGTGCTGGTTCTCCATAGACCCGGCTCAAAACCGCATGTACAGCCAATGTGACGTGACGTGGGACCTTTCTCAAACTTGAAAACTTTGTTTTATATAAATATATATTTCAACTATAGTCAAGTGATCCCAGTAGTGCCCAATGAAAGCAGCAAGTAAGTTGCACGTAGTCCCTGTGTAAAATGTATAATGAAGCAATACAATTTACAATGAATCAGATGAAAATTGAGCGTAGGACTGGCCAGATATGGGATGACTTTGACATAGTTGGCCAGCTTAAATATATTGCAATATATTGACAAACAATCCCTGTTTTGTTTAAAGGGTAAGGCATTTTTTAGTAGCTATAAACACAAAGGGGCAAATTCATCAAGGGTCAAATTTCGAGGGGTTAAATCCCTCGAAATTCGACTGGGGAATAGAATCAAATAGAATCGAATAGACAATTCGGGTGAATTTACGCGCTGGCGAATAGTCGAATTGGCGAATATTCGCCAGGCGAATAGGCGCTCGATCGAATATTCGCTCGAAGGATTTTCATTCGATCGAATGCCTTTTTATTCGATCAAAAACTTGGAAAACAAGCCTATGGGACTTTCCCATAGGCTTTTAAAGCAATTCGGTAGGTTTTAGGTGGCGAAGTAGGCAGTCGAAGTATTTTTAAAAGAGACAGTACTTCGACTATCGAATGGGCGAATAGTCGCAGCGTTTTTGCGCTCGATCCAGTACTTCGACTATCGAATGGCGAATAGTCGCAGCGTTTTTGCGCTCGATCTATTCGAATCATTCTACTCAGGCGAATTTACGCCAATTCGATAGTCGAGGAGCACAAAAACTACTCGAAATTCAAAGTTTTTTTACTTCGAATCCTTCACTCGAGCTTGGTGAATTGGCCCCAAAATGTCTCAATGTCTTAAATATATTGATAATGGGTTGAGTGCAGATGAACTCTTGTATTTGTATATATATATATATATATATATATACAGTATAGTGTGTGTATATATATATATATATATATATATATATATATATATATATATATATATATATATATATATATATATATATATATATGTGTGTGTGTGTGTGTGTGTTGGGACCTATAGGGGTTAATCTGCCCCTATGGCTTTAAGGCCCTACACTTTTCTCAGTTACCAGGCAAAATCCTGTGTAGCTCATTAGTCAAGAGGTGTAATGACCACTTCCTGCCACACTGCCATATTAAGTGTGTGTAAAGAGTGGCCTCTTCCTCTTTGGCTGCTGGAAGGTGATCCAGCTGGGTGTTCCCAGAGGGGCCTGGGTACAGCAAGGCCCAGAAAGCCATGTGCTCTTGAAAGAAGAAGTTGGGGACCAGGAAAACCCGTGAATGAGGTTTAGCTATAGTAGGGCAGACTTGTAATAGTCTCTCTAGGAGAGAAAGGTAGATAGTGTAAAGAGAAAGAGCAGTTGAAGCTCCAACAAGGATTTGCAGCAGGGAGTAGCTTCCCAGAGGCTCTGTGTGTTGCCTCCAGGGCAGGGACCTCAGTGGAGAGGTTGTTAGGTTAACTTCCAGCTTCCTGAACATTGCACTGTATGGGGGTGGCGTACTGAATTACTGCAAATGCCTAATGTCCTTCCTCAGCTGAAATACCTATTACCTGAAGCTCTGTGTGAGTTATATGTCCCTCTCCGTATGCTGTCTCTATTTATGAGCTCTTTGTGAGCCTGCCAGTCCTGTGTGAGCAGTGTAGTATGTGTCATGTGCTAATATCTCATCTGTATACGTGAGTAAACCTGGGGACATTGTCTTTGACTAATAAACAGTTCTTTGTTTGCATCATAAGAACCTCCTGGCGCCCAATCATTTGGTATATTTTGTATGCACGGTAGCCTGAGTGTTGTAGTTGCACTACACCTTAGAGGGAAAGCTTCCACTTAGCGAAGGTCCGGATCCTGAAGAGAGAGTCCAATGTAACCCATGCTCCTACCTTAGCTGGACATGAACTATCTGTGGTCTGGATAGCCCAGATTAGCGTTACATACTGTATATATGCAATTATTACTTGTACAGGTTTATACTTTGAATTTTTTTACTTCAATTATTAACTTTACTGTATTTTGCAGAACTACATTTTTGGTTAGGCAGAAACGTGGTGGCTTCTAGCATTACTGTTACACTATATAAAATTATGCAGAAAGGATCATTCCTCATAAAAATCCTGTCAAAGAACAAATAATGTTCACAGAACGTACTACAGACATCTAATTGCTGTCTAACAGCTACAAACATCAAAGTTCCTGGACACATTACCAGTGGTGAACATCTAAGGTTTCATTTAAAATGCAGCATAAAATACATTTGTCCTTCACAAAGTCCTTTTCTTTCAGTATAATTGTTAAATGAAAGAATGATGGCAGTTTAATAGTTACCATAGGGTTCTGACGCCCAGAAGAAGATTTATGAAATATAAAATACTACAGCTACGAGTTCACAGGCGCCATCTTCAGCCGACTCGGTAATCTTCGGAATGAGAGCGGCGCTTCGGCAATTTTTGTGAGTTTCAGCACATGAAAAATGCGCATGCACCACTTCGCCGGTCTCATTCCGAAGATTACTGAAGAGAAGAAGATGGCGACTGTGAACTCCGCTGGAGAGAATCTGCACGGAGGGGTAAGTAAAGACTTAGGGGCATTTGTCCAGGGTAGCAGCTAGGCTGAAGAAGGAGGGAGGGCGGTCTATGTAGCGTAGGGGGGTAGGGTTTTTTTATTAAGGGTTTGTTTCTCCTTTAAAAGGATGGTTCTAATATATAAATTGTTGGCTGAGATGTGTGAAGGTATCAAGAGAATAGTATCAAGAGAATAAACATTAGTGGTGCTTGAAAGTGTGTTGTATTTGTTGTTTGTGTTGTCATTACCCGAGACCCGTGCCTTCAGAGCAACAACACATCATACAAACTAGAAGTCCATATTCACAGCAGCCTATGTTAAATGTCATTCTTTATGTCAGAATTCATTCCACTTGTGTAATTGTGTCCATTTGTAAAGACTTCTGCTTGGTTGTTTGTTTATAATGGATGTCATTGTGTCATAAATGTTATAGTTTTATTGTGAAACCGAGAGAGAGAGCGAGGCTTATCCTTGCTGTCTGTTAATAAAATGAAACAAAGATGGTCAGTTTCCACTTCCCCAGAGAAAGCTCGCTGGTGTAGACAGTTTTATTTAGTTTGTGAGTGCAAGTGAGTTTGAGTATATGGTGATGAAAGTGTCTGGGAGCAACACGCTGATGGTATTTCAGTCAAGTGCAGCTGGAGCTGCAAGATATTCCATTCCAAAAATACTTCAGTGTGTATTTAAATGTAATCATTATTCATGTTTATTTCTTAGTTACGTTATATCATTAAAGGGGAAGTAAACATTAAGGTGTTCTTATAAGCATTTTTCATTGCTAATTTTACTTGTTTCCAAGTAACAGACCGGTTGTTCAAGTGACAAGTGACAAATACAGCCCTTGTTCATAGCCTTAAAGGGGAACTCCACAAAAACGCAACTTTAGCTTTTTGAAAAGTAAACATAATTTCAAGCAACTTTGCAATATACATCAATTAAAAATAGTTTCATGATTTTTAATGGTTTGGAACAGTTCCCTAAGCCTCCTGCTCTCCTGCTGATCTGTCTTGACTACTTTGCTGAGCTGACTGACTACTGTTACTTTGTATCAGCAGCCATCTGTCCTTTACCTACATCCTCCAAACCCCACAATTCCCTGCACACGTGATTTCAATAAGGAAAGGAACATCACAGTGAAATGCATTGTGGGTTATGTAGTTCCTGCATGCTGTCTGTAAGCTGTGGAGAAGTTGTTACAATTTATAACATCAGTGTTTAGTCCCTCCTTCCCTGCCAGGATTTCAAATGATGCAGAAAGAGAAGAACTGTTAAACAGCTGGATTTCAGCATAGAAAATGGCATTTTTTCATATTTTTTAAAGAAACAGGTAACAGTGATGAGTATATTAGGGGTTTCTGTGTTATGTGGGCCTTTTTATCAAATTTTGGCTCATTAACCGCAAAACAATGATCTCTGTGCTTTTTAATTATATTATTATATATTAAATCATTAAAAAAAATATCAAACAAAATATATAACAATCGGATACATTTGTAGTGTACTTTATGTTTATTTTGCTCATGTTGATAAAAAAGATGTATAATTGTATACATCAACATCATTTCCCCATGCAATTTTTAACTGTCAGCACCGGGCCCAATTTATGGTGCTTCTCACTGCCCCTATGTTTAGTCTTTACCACCAGACCCCCATTTCTGGTCCTATCTAGTGATGGGCAAATAAATTCACCAGGTGTAAATTCGTGGCAAATTTGGATGTGTGCCGGAATAATTCGCGTTTTGCAAATTTTCCACAGTTTCACGAATTTCGTGGGAAATTCACAAATTTTTCGGCGAGGCAAAACAGGACAAATTCGCCCATCACTGGTCCTATCCATCAGCCTGCTTAATTTGATACAAAATTCTCTACATTTAAAAAACTTCATATTAAACATTAATGTTATTTTCCTTTAGTATGGCTTTAGTGGCCCAAGTAATATGCAGTATATGAGTATTGCACAGAAAATAAAGTGGGTGTTATTGTAACGCAAAAAACAAAAAAAAATCGGATAGAAAACGAATTGTCGGTTGAAGCATATTTATGACTAATTTACTGCATTGTTTAATCCGGAAGTAATCATTTTTTGCTTGCCAAGAAGATTAATGGCATATTAATGTGACATATTAAGAGCTGTGCATTTCACCACAGTTCTAGTAATGCCATAGCAACCAAGCAACAGAGAGGATTTACTGCTGTGCTGTTTGAAAGTAAACATCTGGTTGCTATGAGTTACAAGACCTGGAGCAAACCTTGCATCTGTCATTACTAGACATTATCCCTTGGGTACCTAGCAATAAGGCTAGAAGGCCAGAACCATGGGAATTATACAGCTGTAAAAGAAATTATAAGACCTTACAGTCTGAATGCACATCAATTTTGAGATTAGAAATATTTTCAGAGCCTAATTTTATGATCTGTTCATTGATCGCCAGGACTTCTCACTGACAGAACCGCTCTTGAAAGGGAATGTCAACCCAAAAAATAACTAATTAAAGAAACGATATTTCTAAGCAACTTTGCAATATACATTCATTACAAATGTTCTGTAGTTTTTAAAGGAACAGTTCAGTGTAAAAATAAAAACTGGGTAAATAGATAGGCTGTGAAAAAAAAAAAATGTTTCTAATATAGTTATTTAGCCAAAAGTGTAGCGTATAAAGGCTGGAGTGACTGATTGTCGAACATAATAGCCGGAATACTACTTCCTGCTTTTTAGCTCTCTAACTCTGAGTTAGTCAGCGACTTGAAGGGGGGCCACATGGGACATAACTGTTCAGTGAGTTTGCAATTGATTCTCAGCATTCAGCTCAGATTCAAAAGCAACAGTTATGACCCATGTGCCCCCCTCAAGGCACTGATTGGTTACTGCCTGGTAACCAATCAGTGGAAAGCAAGAGAGCTGCAAAGCAGGAAGTAGTGTTCTGGCTATTATGTTACACATCCAGTCACTCCAGCATTTATACATTACATCTTTGGCTAACTATGTTTTATTTTGCACAGACTGTTTATTTACCCAGTTTTTATTTTTATGCTGAACAATTCCTCTAAGTTATTTGTAAATGTATTGCTATTGAAAGCAGTGTCTGTCCGTGTCTATTCTCTGCCGTGGTGGCTCAGATTGTTGATACAATGGAAGACAAGGCAACTGATTAACAGACCTGTCTTTGCTGAGGAACTAAGACTTTTACTTTCCCACTTGGGGGTGCTAAATGTTAGGCACCGACAAGTGAATGTATTTACTTACCTGAAACCTGGGCCCATGCTCCTATCAACAGAAAACTTTACCGGCCCGTAGTTATACCAGTGAGCACCACGGAGCGATACTCTTCCGGCTTCTTTCTTCAAATTTCCCAGGGCAGACACATGCGCAGTAGAATAAAAAAAAGCCGACTTTTAGTTAAAGTTCGGCTTTTCACTCTAATGCGTATGCGTAGCTGCAAGAAGAAACCGGAAGGGTATCGCTCCATGGTGCTCACTGGTATAATAAATTTTGACTCTTTCCAATATTCAAATGGGGGTCACTGACCCCAGCAGCCCAAAAATTATTGTTCTGTGAGGCTACAGTTTTATTGTTATTGTTTCATTTTATTAGTTACATTTCTATTTTGGCCTTTCCTATTCATATTCCTGTCTCTGATTCAAACTACTGACTGGTTGCTAGGGTTACTGGACCATAGCAACCAGATTGCTGCTGAAATTCCATACTGGAGAGCTGCTGTACAAAATAATTCAAAATCCAGAAATAAAAAATTAAAACCAATTGCAAATGGTCTCGGAATAGCACTCTCTACATCATACCAAAAGTTAATTTAAAGGTTAACAACCCCTGTAATATCTAGGGATGTAAGGGGTCAACTGCAAAGTACAAAAATAACTTTTAGGCAGATTTTCCCCCCACAATTCCAGCATAACTGAGGCTGCATGAAGTTGACACATCTGACTTACTTGCAGTCAATGCAATTAATCCATTTCTGCCTGCTTTGATGCAGATCAGATAAAAATCTGTAGTGTTTTTAATGTTCACATTTGCGGTTGCTCCACTTCAAAATTACATCATCGTTCTATTCTTTATGTACAGGTATGGGACCTGTAATCCAGAATACTTGGGACCAGGGAGTTTCCAGTAATGGGATCTTTCTGTAATTTGGATCTCCATACCTTAAGTCTACTAGAAAATCATGTAAACATTCATTAAACCCAATAGGTTTGTTTTGCACCCAATAAAAATTATATCTTATTTGGATCAAGTATAAGGTACTGTTTTATTTTTACAGAGAAATAGGAAATCATTTTTAAAAATATGAATTATTTGATTACAATGGAGTTTATGAACTTTCTGGATAACAGGTTTCCGGATAACATCCTATACCTGTACAAGTTCAATGTATCAATGAATCTTTTTCCAGAGTTTCCCTTAATCAATTGGAGGCGAGATGAAAACGGCTCTGAACTGATAAACAGGCTTTCATGGTGCAGTGGCGACAATTCGCCAGCGACGGCTTCACAGGCAGCTCAACACTTCGCCAGGCGAAAATTCGCTCAGACTGCTAATTCACTAACATGCGAAGTTGCGTCCAGGTCATTGAACGCTGGCAAAGTTGCGCTAGCATTAATTCGGCAAGCAGAGCGAAGTAGCGCTAGCGTTGGCTAATTTGCATACGGCGGGAAGTTAAAGTTGAATGGACGTATATGTTGCAGCAAATACATTACATTACACAAGCCCAGGGAAGCTTAAAGTTGTTATATTGCCCTACACATGAGCCCAGTGTATAGTTTATGTGCAATATTTTAGGAAATGTAGGGGGAAGCCAACTACCCCAAAAAATTTGTACGCTCTCTTGCAGCCTATCACCCTGAAAAAAGGAAAAGTCACCAGTGTTTTTTTCTAAAGTTTGAGGAAGTCCTATCTACTCTATTGCACTTCGCCTGGTCTGAGGTGGCGAAGGCAAGTCTGGCGCAAGAGGTAACGTTCAGTAAAATCCGCAGCTTAGTGAATTTGCGCAGTTACGTCCCTTCGCCAGAGCACAACTTAGCCTGTCGATTGAGTGCGAATGAGCGCCAACTTTAGTCACTTCGTCCTTTAGTAAATTTGCCCCATAGAATCAACTATATCATGTTCCAAAACATTAAACCAAAAGAACCCTTAAAGCCCAAGTCACACTGGAGATTGGTAGCTGCTATTAGGTTTTACTTTTCTGCTACTTTTTTTGTATTATTATAACAAAGTTGAAATAAACATATACAGGTAACGCCTTAGCCTCAGTTTTAAAAAAAATGCTTGAAAATGCTGTCACCATCTCATGTTTGCTGGGAAATGTATCTGAACCCATTTATTAGCATGTCAAGGAGACATGTACAGTAGGTATTGTATTCCTTACCAATCTAGTTAAGTGCTGTCATGTCCGCGGCGCTTGCAAAAGTGATGTGTATTTCGAAATATGTCAATCCGAGACATTTCAGCGTGGAAGTTATGTGAGAATAAGGTGGTTATTACGGATTCTGCCATTATAATTTACTCAAATAAATAGGGTGTCTCTAAATGGACAGACATTATCTTGTCAAGCTTCGGAGGTTATATAACCTATACTCCAATCTCCGATGACATTTTACCAGAGCTTCAACATTTAATGTCATATCTAAGAGTTCTATTAAAACTTCAGTCAATGTTTAATAGCCGTACTTCGTGGCTGATGCAGGTGGAAGCTTTCGAAAATCTTTATTGTTAGTTTACGTCTGTGTTTACCAAAGTGGCACCAAGTTCACTCCTACTCCAAAGGACTCGGCAGCACATAGACTGTGGGTAAAGCAAACACTGCCATTATTTCTACAACTACTGGAGGTCTCCCATGTGAGGCAACTCTCATTATTGTCACTCTCCTGCAATAGTGGCTGAACCCTTAGATGACCTTTAGCGGATAAAGGCCAAGCTAAGCTGTATCATAAGGTAAAGTTTGAAAGATAAAGTTGCTATTACTGGCTATTTCCCATAAACGCCATGCACAATTATTATTATCTTTATGCCTTGATACAAGTATCAGACTGTACAATTCTCTTCCTTCCTGACATCACATCACAACGGCTTATCCACTGCACAGTTTGCCAACAGAATAATATAGTTATTTAAACATGAAAGATAGGTACCATGTACATTTCTCTGATTTAGTTTAGGGGCAAGTAATTAGATAGTAGAGGGGGTGGGGGCGCATATAATCAAGGTGTCTTTCATGTCCACAACCACATCTAAAACAGGGGATAGGGGTCATTTGAGGCTTTTGTTTTAAACTCTAGCTGGCAAACTACCTGTAGTAACATTAACTTTATAGAAAATATAATAAGGATCCAATCCCTTTTAGACTTGGACCCTTGACCTCAAGATATTTAGAAATGAAGAATGCAGAATACCCAGATTATGTTCTTGAACCTTCTTTTTAAATTAACTTTTTAGAGGGTTATTTATTAAGCTCCAAATACCCAAAATCCAAAAAATTTGGATTTTTCTGACCTTAAAAAAAGTCTGAATTTTTCAGGATTTATTAAAGTCCGATGGTATGAAAACTCAGAATCTGAAAACCCGGCACCTCAAAGCTCTCTGGGTCCTGTATAAGTCAATGGGGAAGGTCCCAGTGTCTGCGCTGCTGTCAGTACTGATATCTGAGGATTTCGGGAATTTTGGGTCAGATGTCAGAAAACCCTGAAAAATGTGTGTTTTTTGTGGAAAAGTACGAAAACTTTAAACTTTTCGTGCAAAGGTCCGAAGTTTGCCCGAACCTATTTTTTTGATTGATAAATAAGGTCCATTCGGGAATTCGGAGTTGCTCGGATTTTTATCTTAGAAATACTGAGATATATTTGGAGCTTGATAAATGACCTTGATAAATAACCGCCTTGGTATGATGTAGAGTGTCATATTCTGAGACAATTTGCAATTGGTTTTCATTTTTTTCCAATTTGTGGTTTTTGAGTTATTTAGCTTTTTATTCAGCAGCTCTCCAGTTTGCAATTTCAGCATTCTGGATACTAGGGTCCAAATTACCCTAGCAACCATGCATGAATAAGAATAAGAAACTGGATTATGAACAATAGAGGCCCTGAACAAAAAGATGAGTCATAAAAAGCTGCAACAACTCCAAATGTGTAGTCTTTTAGAGCATTTGTTTTTAGATGGGGTCAGTGACCCCCATTTGAAAGCTGGAAACAGAAGAATAAAGCAAATAATTCAAAAACTATAATAAAGAAAAAATGAAGGCCAGTTGAAAATTTGCTGAGAATTTTCCATTCTATAACATACTAAAAGTTAACTAAAAGATGAATCCCGTGTCGGACTGGCCCACAGGGATACCAGGAAAACTCCCAGTGGGCCCAGGTGTCAGTGGGCCCTCCTGCTTCAAAACATTTGGCATATTTCATAGCCATAACCTATTTCTATGAGAAGTAAGAGACTAAATAGATTGAATAATAGATTATAGCATGTAAAGAAAAGAGACTAGTAGAATAGAGGTTGCGTGAGGAAAGGAATTATAATAGTAGAGAGTGGGCCCCTGATCTAAAGTCTTTTGGTGGGCCCCTGGTCTAAGGTTTTTTGGGTGGGCCCCTGGTGTTCCAGTCCGATACTGGATGAATCACCCTTTAAGCCAGACAGGGAGACAAGAAATGACACAGAACTCAACCTTGCACTCAACTAACAAGGTGGAGCCAACACTAAATTCTAGCCCCTTGGAAGTTAATAATGGAGCAATAAAATAATATGCACAAATATTGTTCCAAACACATAACTGATATACTATCAAATTGTAAATGCTAACTGCTGAAGACTTACTATAGGCTACTAGAGTTGCCTAAAATAAAACTTTAGTTATTACATCTGTGTACATTAATTATGTTCATCTTCTGATACTTTAAACCAAAACCTTAGCAGATGATTTGTGAATACCGCTTTATAGTTCATAATCTCTGAGTGTTTGGGTTTCCTCTTCAATTTAAAGACAAAGATAAGTAAGATTTGCTGTTGATGAAATTGACATTGGTTACATTTCTCTATGTCCTCTACTTGTACATGGGGAGATTTGTTGTCCGCATTTAAATCTTTGCTACAATGGCCGACAAATCTCCCCGAAACGCTACAAATCATATTGCTGTTTGGGTGAACCACTTTGAAGAATTACTCAAACATCAACTTTCAAGCTTAACTAAGTGGCATGTTTTAGTTTGGGTTTAGAACTATCCATATCTAGTGCTACTCTTATACTCTATTTTGCTATTAATAGCAAGACACCTGTGTCTCATCTAGAAATCACAAGGCCAGCAAACAGAAGGGCGATGAATAAAAATCAAATGTGCCAAAGCTATGAGTGCAGTGTTTTCAGAACATGACACTGGATCATGCAATAGCTGGCAAGGTCAATTGGAAAACTTGAAGTGTGATATTTTTTGGATCTTCATAAATGGGAGTTTTTCAGTAAATTTTGTTTATAAGGAAGCTTTTGAGAATTACATTTTAGAGTCATGCCCGCAGGCAGCAGTGGATTGTGCAGCAAACGCTCTAGTATACAGGCGTAAACACTGTAAAATAAAGATATACATTCCTACATGGTAGGTCTGATATTTCTCTCTAATAAGGTTAGTCAGGTTAAATCCATTACAGAACTACTTTAATCATCCCAACCAGATATTAGGCTACTAATAGTATTGTCCCTATCCCTTTTTAAGCTATATAGGCATGCAAGGAAATCTATTTATCCTTTTGACCAACCTTGGGGCAGATTTACTAAAGGTAATCGCCAGCGTTACCGCCCGTAGGGACATCGCCGATTTACTAACGGGCGCAGGCTCCAATTCGCTAGCAAAAGAGATAGGCGTTAGCGCTCATTCTTACTCTATCGGCAGGCAACAATTCACTCTGGCGAATAAACGTTACTCCGCAAATTCACTAAAATGCAGATTTTACAGAACGTTTACTCTTTCGCCAGACTTGCCTTCGCCAGCTCAGACCAGGCGAAGTGCAATGGAATGCATAGGACTTCCTCAATCTTTTGTTACTTACACCATATTCTGAGTGGAAAAAGCATCGAAGATCAAAAAACACTTGCGTATTTTCCTTTTTTCAGAGTGATAGCCTGCAAAAGACCTTAAAATTTTTTTTTGGGTAGCTGGTTTCCTCCATACATTTTCTAACGAATAGAACATTAACTATATAGGGGCTCATGTGTAGGGCATTATAACTAGGGAGGCACCGAATCCACTATTTTGGATTCAGTCGAACCCCGAATCTTTCATGAAATATTGACTGAATACCGAAACGAATCTGGATCCTAATTTACATATGCAAATTAGGGTTGGGAAAGAGAAAACATTTCTTACTTCCTTGTTTTGTGACAAAAAGTCATGTGATTTCCCTCCCCGCCCCTAATTAGCATAGTCAAATTAGGATTCAGATTCGGTTTGGATGGCCAGAAGGATTCGGCCAAATCCTGCTGAAAAAGGCTGAATCCTGGCAAATCCCGAATCGAATCCTGGATTTGGTGCATCCCTAATTATAACAACTCTAAAGTCTTTATTAAGGTTCCCTGGACATATGTAATGAACAGTGGAAATGTAATGTATTTGCTGCAAAATATAACATAAAGACGTCCATTCAATTTTAAATTTCCAGCCATATGCAAATTAACCTGAGCACAAGCCCTCTAGTGAATTTGTGCTAGGCAGAATAGAACGCTAGCGCATCTTCACTTTAAATTACTCGCATTACAAAAGTAACTCTAGCGAAAAGTCACCAGCATCTGGCCCCCTCGACGAAACTCCACATTTTAGTGAATTAGCGTTGTCTGAGCGAATTTTCGTCTGGCGAAGCAGTCGCTGGCGACTTTCCGCCGATTAGTGAATCTGCCCCTTTGGCTTGAGGAAAAATTGTTTCAGGTATAAGACCATAGAGCCCTTCCTTTGTATAGACTAGAAAGTAAAAAGATCTTTGTGCAGCTTACAGGGAAAAATACATTAGTACAGATTTTATGATATGACAAGGTATGACAAGCTTATCTCCTAATTCAATTCCAGATTTTCCCATAGAGCCAGATGCAATTCAGCGAGACACAATTGACACATACACTGGAACTGAATTAGAATAAAAGATTTTTTCTCCTCAAAATTAAATTTCACCCATAGGTTTTCACGTGATAAGTAAATTATTTTTTAATATGATTAAATCGGGCCCCAGCATACATTTCAATCAAAATATATGTGATAATTATCTAATTAAATGGAGTGGCATCATGGTACAGAGTGACCTTGTCAGTAGCGCCCAATAGTGCTCCCGTCTCTGGCAGCATCAAGTCCAAGATGGCGGCGCCCATGATCAGTGTCGGACTGGGACACCAGGCGCCCACCCAAAAACCTTTGACCAGGGGCCAACCAATTAATCTTAGACAAGGGGCCGTACTATTATTCTTCCTCTCCTCACTCAAGCACTATTCTCCTAGTCCTACTATAATCTATTATTCCATCTATTTAGTCTCTTTGTTCTCATAGAAATAGGGAATGGCTATGAAATATGCCAAATGTTTAGCAGCATGAGGGCCCACTGACACCTGGGCCCACCGGGACTTTTCCTGGTATCCCAGTGGGCCAGTCCGACGCTGCCCATGATCCATGTGGGAAGACGGTGGCATGAAGACGTCATGCGATTGGCGCAAAAAATTTAAATAAGAAGATTCAGAGGTCACAGATTCAATGCCCGATCATAGGAATTCCTGGGTTCCCTAAATTCCTATATTAGTGTTTCCTGGATTCCTGACTTCTGCTTTGACCCTGATTCTGATTCTTGCTGCCTGCCTTTTGAACCTTTGCCTGAATTTGATTACGCTTTCGCCTGACCCCTTTTGGATACTGCTGAACTTGGACTTTTACCCAAAGCTTCCTCCTTGGTCCCGACTTCTCCCGCTGGGAGCCAATAGCCCCCTGACAAACCTGTTCTGATCTCTTGATCCAGTTTACACTATCTGGGAGCTTAAGTGGAGGTTTTCTCCATAAACAGCAGCAGTACTTGTATTACTCTTCTTGGTTCTTTTGCAAGTGTCAATACAAAATGTCTCATTTGAGAAAAACATCAGCTCCCACTCAGGTGAAAACATCCAGAGAAGAAATGTTGCCTGCAACAATCTTTATACTTTCTAGTCGTTTTCAAAGGTCAATGAAAGAGCAATAAATTCCACTTGTTGATAATGTCTATTTTCTTTTTAATGCTCATTAAATCAAGGCAGGTGCGCATTTTCATAATACAAAGGAATATATTAACCGGAGTTGAAGGAGTCAGCCCTGACTCAGAGTGAGAAGCCTGAAGCCACACTGTGCTGTAAGACTGATAGCCCCGCTTCTCTATGCTGACAGCTGCTACATTTAGAACTGGAAGTAGATTGACAACATATTTATCATCAATCTGCAATTTCCACCTCGCTGGTTAGCAAAAGAACATTCCCCCATTTCTGAGGTGTCAGCGAGCCATCATAATTATTCCCAAGTACGCTGACTTAATCTAGCACCCATATTTCCTTCAAACACTTATTTGTATTGTCTCCCAAATCAGAATGCAACAGGTTTTTCATTATATTTATGCACCATTCTTATGTAGCGATGATAGAACACACAGCACAATAACAGATGATCAACTTTACATTTAACAGGCACCCTTTAAAGGTGATTTCTTTCCTGCAACGAACATTGATGCTCAAAATGAAATTACAGCTCAAAACTGGATTATGGCTCAAACAGCATTATTGGGTTATTAAATGAATAAGGTATTGGCACACTCTGCTGGTGGCTTTAGTGAATATCAATACATAATTAAGCCAATTACATTAATTAAAAGTAAACCCGATACAACACAAATTTACTAAAGGGCGAAGTGACTAATGCTGGTGAAAATTCACCAGCGTGACATAATTTCGGTACTTCGACGATTTACTTACGGGCACAGGTGGAACTTCACTAGCAAAAGAGACTGACGCTGGCGCTCATTCGCACTTAATCGCCAGACGAAGTTGTGCTCTGGCGAAGGGACTTAACTGTGTAAATTCACTAAGATGTGGATTTTACTGAACGTTACCTCTTGCTCCAGACTTGCCTTTGCCACCCCAGACCAGGCGAAGTGCAATAGAGTAGATAGGACTTCCTCAAACTTTAGTTGGACATTTTTCTAAGTCCCAAAAAACGCTGGTGTATTTTGCTTTTTTCAGGGTGATAGGCTGAAAACGAGTGTACAAATTTTTTGGGGTAACCGGCTTCCCCCCTACATTTCCTAACATATGGAACATAAACTATACACTGGGCTCATGTGTAGGGCAATATAACAACTCTATTTTATTTTAAGGTTCCCGGGCTTGTGTAGTGTAATGTATTTGCTGCAACATATACGTCCATTTAACTTTAACTTCCCACCGCATGCATATTAGCCAATGCTTGCGAAACTTCGCTGTGCTTGCCGAATTAACGATATCACAACTTCGCCAGCGTTCGGCACCCTGGACGCAACTTCGCATGTAAGTGAATTAGCGTTGTCTGAGCAAATTGTCGCCTGCCGAAGTGTTGCGCTGCCTGCGAAGCCCAGCGCCGGATTTCTTTTCCGGCCGCCCCTTGGCCGCGCGGTCCGACCAGGCGGCCACGCGGTCCTAGCACCCGCCTTCCCAGCGCGTCGGCGAAAAAACGCCGGCGCAGCTGGTGTAGTATAACGGGGACGCGAACGTCCCCATAATGCGGCTGGGCGGCATGCCGCCCCTATTTTTTGCCGCCCTAGGCCCGGGCCTATGCGGCCATGCCGCAAATCCGGGCCTGGCAAAGCCATCGCTGGCGAATTTTTGCCACTTAGTAAATTTGCCCCATAGTTACATCAACAGTGACTGATATAATATACATTTAATTATAAAACAATACATTTAGAAACAACTGAATAGAATGCAAATGTCACAGTGTCATAAAAACCCCAGATTGCTCTGTACGAGCTTTGTGACGTGTCCCATTCAAATGAAAGATGGCAGCAGTAGCCTAAATAGGCTGGTAAAGGACACCCTGTGTCTTGTCTTCTGCAATGCAAGGTTTGGAAGTCCTTTGAAAGAGTAACAAATAAGATGTGGAAAAGTGGAGCAAAAAACAAAATCTGTCTCCTTGCATGAACATTATTAAAGGGTTTGTTTACCTTTAAGTTAAATTTCAGTATGATAGTGATATTCTGAAACAATTTGCAATTGGTTTTCATTTTTTTTTTTTTTTTATTATTTGGTTTTTGAGTTATTTAGCTTTTTATTCAGCAGCTCTCCAGTTTGCAATTTCAGCAATTCGGATGCTAGGGTCCAAAACATTCATTGATTTAAATTAGAAACTCAAATATGAACAGGAGAGGCCTAAATAGAAAGATAAATAATAAAAAGTAGCAATAACAATACATTTTTAGCCTTACAGAGCATTTGTTTTTAGATGGGGTCAGTGACCTCCATTTGAAAGCTGGAAAAAGTCAGAAGAAAAAGGCAAATAACAAAAATTCATAAATAATGAAGACTAATTGAAAAGTTGCTAGAATTGACCATTAACTAAAGTTAACTTGAAGGTGAACTACCACTTTAAATTGACACTAAAAAAGTACTCTTCAAAATATTAATGTAGATTAAAATTACCTATTATAGGTCATGTTTTTCACTGTGTTTCTTCTGCTTTTGTTTTTTACTGTCTTCACTGTTCTGCTTTTGTGAGTAATTATTAATTGGAGTTTCTAAACCTGACTGTTTTGTCAACCTGACTGTCCCTTCTCAACATATCAGAGTAATGCTAAGGGTCTCCTGTTACACAAATATGGCAGCGCTCTCATAGAGGAACATGGGGGATCATATGGGTCATGTAAAAGCATTGGGGAAATACTTTATGGCAAAATTATAAATAGCATGAAAAAATAATGTTGAGATAGATGTAAAAAAAAAGTTTAATTTCTGGTGTCAGTATCTCTTTCAGCGAAACCTGCTTGTGTTATTTGAAAAGACGCAAGGATAAATATGTATGAATCTGTATTGTTTAATGCTCTGTCCCATCTCTGCTGGCTGTAATGCTAACAAACATTGGTATTTATGGAATCTAGGGAATGAACACTCAAGACTTAACATGTTGCTTCGTTAAATGTGTGGCATCTTGACAGGGTGAGTGGTGTGTGATGCCACCTTCAAAGCTCACGCAATAATCATAACTATCAAGAGAACTTTCATTGTGGTCTGCGGAATTTTAGCATCAAACTACAAAATCCTGAGCTGTTTACAATTGTTGCAAGAAGGGATAATTTGTTGACAAATGTTTCAACATCACGGCCATTACATAAATATCAGTGATCCCTGGTTTTTTTTTTAGATTTGAGGCTATAATTACAAATAAAACTGTCTGTGGATACACTAGTGATTGGGCTAGAAACTTAATAAATGATGTACATAAAGGGAGAATTGGTAAAGATAAAAAAATTATGCAGTTATAGTGGATATAATTATTATTATAATACACAAAAGCCATGAATATCCTGTAAATTATATCATAAACGGTGAGTTCTGATGTCATCAGTTATAAACGGTGAGTTCTGATGTCATTTCTGTCACATGACTCATGAAACTGGTGTATTATAATAAATAAAGTACCCCCAGTTGCAAAATATGAGGATATTAGAAGTTACCTCGGAGTTCCATGACTTTTATACAAACCTTCGGCCTCGTGTTTTTATATGGTCATGAAACTCCTCGGTAACTTATAATATCCTTATATTTTACAAGAGGGGGTACTTTATTCACTATATATTATATGATATCAGAATAATAGTATTATGCCCAACATAGCACGCATCTTTGATATCACCATGTGTTCTCATAATAAAACATCTCCCACTCAAGGAAGCAAGAAACAATATAATAGATATATTAATCCAGAAAACTCAGAATTACAGAAAGGCCATCTCCCATTTTATCCAAATAATCCAATTTTTTACTTCCTGCAGCTGCAAAGCTAAAAATGATTGGTTGCTATGGTTTACCAGGGAGCTGTACAATTTGCCCCCTGATAGTAAAAGAACCTGATGGTTTGGCTTTCCATATCTGAGTCCTGTAATGCAATGACATAAGCAGTTCACAAAGAATGTATTTTCCTGCAGACACAGGGCACTTAAGAGTACATAAGGGCACAAGTGCATGTTTCTTATTGCTCAGTTAACAAGCACTGGTACCCAAGAGAAGCAACATCAGGGGACGCATGCCTTAAATGTGCTAACAAACTCACTAAGTGCAAAAAAAATGCCAAATGCCATTTTTTAAGATACGGTAAATGAACCCTAGTATCAATGGTCCAAGCAGTGGGACTTGATTCTTTAAATTTTTTCCATATTCTTTCTGAAATGTGTTATTTACAGTTTTGGCTCACTTACGGCATGACCAGTCATTGTAGAGCTTATTAAAGTAGCTTTTAAAAAAATTAACTTTAATCCTACGGTGACTTCCAAATGCACTGGCTGAACAGTGTTGTCCCTTCCTCTTATGTCCTTTTTAAGGATAATAATAAAAAACCTTCAAAGCTCCAAGGGTACTAAGGCCCAAACTACTAATGCAAATCCTTGATGTAACACTAATTCCATGTAAAGTGCAGAGCAAAAGGCTCAGTAATCAGCCCTACCATTTCTCCCCTATTTAATACTACAGTTCTGATGTTTAAAAGAGGAAGATGAAAGTCACTCTGAAAAGAGAAGCAATCATCATTGGATATCCCCAAAATATCACACACACACAAACTTATTCCTGCACAGTTAGATCATGTAAATTGGTCGCTAAGGGGAAAGAACGCATTTGCCATAATTTGCTCTTACCGTACTTCCTGTAAAACAGACATTTGTGGCATTTTTTTCTTCTGAAACATTTAAGTCAAAATTATTAAATTTATTTATGACACACACATATTCCAGGGCACTATTTTCTACAGTATGTAATGCATCTATTTATCGCCTTCGCTCTGTTCATCTCTCAGGAACTCCCTGGTTTTGAGACCAATTGTATTTCTGGCACTGCTCCTCCCACTTGAGCCACAGGAGGCAGTGTGGCAGCAGCCTGACCTTGGCAATCTTACCAGTCCCACTCCTCCTATCCAGCTGTGGGCAATATCTTGTTAAAGGGCTATTTAAGCCTGCTTCCCAGACTTCCTAATGCTGGATCATTGGCCATTCTGCCTTGACCTAGCCTCATGTCGTGAAGATCTTGCTCCTGATTTGTGACCCTGTTCCTGATCTTGTTCCTGATCCTGTAACCCTGTTCCTGTCCCTGTCCTGTCCTTGTTCCCTCTGGTTCTGACTCCCCGGTTTGACCTCATCCTATTTCCTGATTCCACAATTCTCTGGCTGTCCTGATTTTAAAATGCAAAGAAATTGTATAAGGGCTCATTTACGACTGGGGCAATCTTGGAAATATCACTGAAATTCAAAGTGGTAGTATCTCCAGGAATCCCAGTGTCAAAATGCCAGCTTGCAGTTGGTTCAACAGCGAAGACGGTATGACACATTAGTGCCGAGTACAACTCTATTTGCATGGAGCATGTTTGCACACAAGTCCCCCCAATGAATGAGGTCAATATGTAAAACAATTGCGTCCATTTTAGCATAATCGTACTTGCATTTGCCTTCATCAATGATCCCTATAGCATCAATAATCATTATTATTAGATTTATATAAATATTAAACCATCTACATGTCTACACTGCATAATTTCATATTTCTCTACACTGCATCATCATCATCATCATCATGTTAGCACTACTATCACATCTAACATATCTGATTAAATAAATGTAGAAATGTAGACACTTAAAAAATGATTACTAGCGATTCCTTACTAGAAAGCCAGAATCAGAAATCCTACATTTGACAGAATTTTGCAAAAGAGCAATTTGTTTGGCATAAATAAAGCCAGTAACCTTTTTTTGTCTCCGCAAAGTGTTACACATATCAGATTATCAATCAGAGCATGGAATGTTCCGGGAGACGTGTTTTACTGGGAAACTGTGAAATGTTTGCAGGGAATCCAGGCAGAAATTGGCTGAAATAACGCAGTGTAGATATGAAACATATTACTGTGGTGCTTTTACCATAGCCTGTTCCTCAACATGAAATATTAGAATAAACAAACGTCGGGGGGATGCAGAGCTACACTCATTAACACCAGCGTGCTAATAAACCTGGTAATATTGTTAGCGCTCTTTGGTGACAGAAACGAAAGTCTTGGCATAAATTCTGATGAACATGTGGCTCTCTCTCCCAGCTGCCCTGCTCTGCCTAACATCATCCTAACTAGTACTGATACTAACAAGAGGCTAAACCACCCGCAGCTAATGGACCTTTGAGATATACATCACCACAATGAAATACGCACAACTGCTTGCTTCAGAATCCAGTGCTAAATCCTATGTATTTGGGGGCTGCGATGCAGAAAGAGCAGCTTTGTGTTCGGGAGTGTCTGTAAAACGGCGAGCAAATTGTTTGAGATTGGATATTTAGACTGGAAAATAATTCATAAATTTATAATGTGACAAAAATAATTGTGTTGCTTGGTTGCTACATATGGATCCAAAAGGCGTTGAGCGTTGCAATACCCTTTTCAGGCAACTGCTGTACACATAGTTTGCAGAAACGGTATGGGATCCATTATCCAGAAACCTAGCTCTGAACCATAGCTCTGAATTATGGAAAGGCCATCTGCCATAGTGGCATGTTTACTAATGTTGGAAATAAATATCTGGAGAGATTTCTGGAGATGTTGCCTATAGCAAACAATCAGATCTTTGCTTTTGTTTTCTAACTTATAGATGGCTGTTTCAATCGAATTTCTGATTGGTTGCCATGAGCAACATCTCCAGAAATCTCTCCAGATATTTATTTCCAACGTACGTAAACATGCCCCATAGACTCCATTTTATCCAAATAATCCACATTTTTAATAATTATTTCCTTTTTCTCTGTAATTATAAAACAATACACTGATCGGAACTAAGACGATTTCCTGGTAAGGTATGAAGAACCCAACTACAGAAGAAACCCCCAGGTCCCATACCTGTACTAACATGGAGCATATTTGCATTAGTGCATTTACCCATAGCAACAAGAGTGATTGATCAGTCTAGTGTAAATACTAGTAAAATAAAGTTATTTTTATAAAGTTTTTTATTTATATAAATATATACATTTTATATATATTTATATATAAACAAATATCAGAAAACCGGCACACCCATATAGTAAAATTCTTTCACCTTTTTATTGTTATTGTATCATAGTTTTTAAAAATTTTTACACGTATATGTACGGACGAGAGTCGTACTACTGTTGCAGCACTAATTGGGGACTTTTGCTTCAAATTGCGGGGATGTGCAAGCGCATAGGTCACCATAACAATACACACCCACTAGAGCTTCACTGTTGTCACGATATATACCAAGTCACTAATGAGATGCACCCCTGTTTATGACGTCATGGTTGTGGTTTTGTGGTTGTGTTGTTTGTGGTGTGGGGATTCCCTGATGATGGCTCGGGGGGACCGCCATCAGAAATCGCAGGGCCCCATAAGACAAAATTTCCTGGGCCCCCTGGGCTTTGCCCACTGTAAGCCCCACCTACAGGTCCACCCTCCCCACCCCACAGGTCCGCCCCCCACCACACAGTAAAAAAACAAAAAAAATATTGGTGGCTAGGGTTCCCACATGTTAATAAAAAATAAAAAGATATTGGTGGTCAGGGCCCCCCGTAAAAAAACATTTGTGGCCAGGGCCCCCTCATTAAAAAATATTGGTGGCTAGGACCCCACATGAGAGAAAAAAATTGGTGGCCAGCCCCCCCCCCCCACATTATGAGAAAATTGGTGGCCAGGGCCCCTTAAACATCCATGCCTTCCCGAAGTCAGCAGCTCTCAGAAAGATGGGGGGCCCGGCTAATCAAGTAAGTGTGGTGTGGCCGGGCCCCCTTTACCCTCGGGGGCCCCTACAACTCTCCCCCCTGTCCCGCCCCGATGATGGCTGCCCTGAGTCTAAGAGCCGAAACGTTGGAATAAAAACATTTCTTTTTGTTTATAAGAGACCTGTGAGTGCGGTTCATTTGCTGCTTTAGATATTTATCTTTATAACCAGCACCCAGGCATTTGTCATATGGACTTTTGAATGCACCAGCTTGGATTTTTTTTTTGTTTATACTGTATATATATATATATATATATATATATATATATATATATATATATATATATATATATATATATATATATATAACAAACAAGGGATATATATATATATATATATATATATATATATAAAAACGTTGAGCAAAATAAACCTTTGGTAGATTGATTCAGCAAGTCCTGTGAGTGCCGTTCTTCTGCATTGCTTGTGTTATTTCTTAGCTCAGGCACCCAGGTGAAACAACTGTCTATGGTGTGCACCTTATGTCTCTGTCTCTCTCTCTCTCTCTCTATATATATATATTATGGGCAATAATGTGCCCCTATTATAAAATATAAGGATATTCTTCTGCTTAGGAAAAAATTCGAAATATTTCTCAAATCTTTCCTAAGCAGAAGAACATCAGAGCAGCCTCTTTCTTTCTCCCAACAACTTCCTTGACTATTTGGTGGTCAGAATGGTGCGGAAATGACCAGTAGGTGGCGCTTTTGTAACACGATTCATTCATATAAACAGTACATGTATCCTTTAATATCTTGTAATTAAAAATAAATAAATAATGATTGTACATTGCAAAAGTGCTTTGAATAGCACCGTCATCAAATTTGACATTCACTTATTTGTAAGGTTTACTTTATCCTTTAAGTATCCCCTATACTTTTTTAAAGGCTTGTCGAGAGTAGTACATGGGAAAAGGATTCATGTCCATGTAATAAGAGTCAATACAATTTTAAACATGTAAATCCCTCTAAATGTAAGGGCTACAGTTGTACAAGTTACTTTTGGATTTGGATAGAACCATATATTCAATATAGTTTCACTTCCAGAAACCATGGCCTAGATACTAATAGGGAAAAAAAAGATGCTTTGCTGTTCTTACTAAATTCCCTCCTTTATTCAGTAAATATACAATAGTCCATAAAATAGTCATAGGATGAATCACGGAAATCTGGGAAGTGAATACTCTGTATCTAAAAAGGGAAACTGGTAGGGGAAAAATGTAAGGAGTAATTAAAAATGGAAACCTCCTGACCCTTTAAACTCCTAACCAACAAGATTCCAGTGTGCTGTAATTCTGCCCAAGCCATGACGCTGCTGTGCATCTAAGGTTCACTGATGATAATTACACATTTAATATTGTTAACGTGGCAAACGAGTCTCCCTGCTTACTGGAATAAACATATGTCCACTCAAATGCTGCTCCGTTGCGTTGACATTTCAAACTCCAGTGAACAGAGGCCTGATCTTGGCTGAATGATGGGATGCTTTTAAACTGGGCTTGTCCCTCTGCCAAGGAAATCTCTGTCCAACTCAATGGGCAGCAAACAATTACTTGAGAATATCACTGACGTCTGAAACTGATATTTATCTAGTGAATGAAATCAGTCAGTGTTGTGTCAGCAGAATGTTGGATCCCGCAGCCCTTCTGGTTTGGCTGTCTCTGCTCGTGGCATTTCATAGCCAAGCTGACGTGGCGGCTTGTAAGCTTAAACACTAGAGGTTTTAACTTCACTTCACGGTTTACTCAACTCAGATTAAAGTTACAGAGAATAGGAATTTGTTTATACAAGGGATGCCCAGCCTGAGAGCCCTGGTTGTCCAACTATGGCTCCCACATTTAAAGAAGCTGAA
Organism: Xenopus laevis; assembly: GCF_017654675.1. Taxonomy (NCBI): domain Eukaryota; kingdom Metazoa; phylum Chordata; class Amphibia; order Anura; family Pipidae; genus Xenopus; species Xenopus laevis. The sequence continues at coordinate 33,240,029 of NC_054381.1, read as the reverse complement.
CAACCATGTATTGTTTTCCTTGAAATATTTATAGTATACTTAAGCAGCATCAGTAAACCTAAAAAGCCAATTGTTATTTTTTTTAGAATAGAAATATGTAAAAATAAAAACCTTCACTTCTCGCTTCATAGCTGAACTGACCAAAAGTCCTGTAATAGCTGCATAGAAACGCATTCTGGAACTGATCCAATATGTTATTATGTGCCTGGCCTGAATACACCAAAAGGGTCACTAACTTACACAAGTGCAGAGTACCTGGTCTGGACTGAGAGTCAAAACAGACCCTGGCATTCCAAGTACAGAGAGGCCCAAATAGTCCCCCATAAGCCCACTAAATAGTGAATTTCTATGGCATCTTATGGCATTTGCCAGAACACACAGATTGCCAGTCTGGGCCTAGTGTGCACAGTACAATCTCAGACACACTTTCCCCCCATAATTCCAGCATAACCACATCCACAAAGGGAGTTCTGCCTAATGATTTTGCGGCTGATGCATCAAAATGCATGTTTTGATAATTTAGATGCAATTGTGTTATACATTTTCGGAGTTGGTATTACATCATTTTGCTTCAAATCTGCATTGATGCAGCCCAATGTGAGAACACTGGAGCTACTGCCGCCCACATCACTTGCTCAAGATTTGAAAAAAGAGGCAGGGTGGACACAGTGGTGCCAAGGGCAACTATTTGGAAGTGCAAGGAGCGTGTTTGGAAGCAAGTACCTTTAATGAGTGCTGTGAATTTGTTCATTTTCACAGGAATAAGCCTGTGGTTGCATTTGAGCCCTCATGTGACATTATCAGGGTTGGACTGGTCCATATGAGGGCCAGAGGATCTACCTGTTTGCCCAGGCCCTATTGGGTCCCAAACTAGAAGAATTGCCATCAGCCCACCCTTCCAGTGTGTGCCTATATAAGAACCTACACCATATGACACTACCTAGAACTGATGCAAGAGTGGGTTCAGTGTGTGAGATTCTCTGTTCAGCCCTTAGAGACGTGTGAGTATAGCAGAAGTTAAAATTTCCCCACTGAAATTAATGAAAGAAATGTGATTGGCTGTTGGTGGCTCTGTCCATTTTTCCTAACCTTGACCTGCAGTACCCAGTGACCAACCGTGAAGAGTTTGGGTACCCTGGCATTTATACTGTGATAATGGCAGCAGGCTCATGGGTGAAATCTGATTGGCTGTGCATAGCTCCACTTCACTTTTGGGCATCCAACAGATATCATATTTTCATTCAGGTTGACTATGTGATTCAATTTGGTGAGTGAAGCCTCAAGGCTGTAACAGTGGGAGCCCTAATTGAAAGTCGATGGGTGAAATTTCATTGGCTGTTGTTAGCTCCTCCTACTTTTGGCCATCCAACAAATATTGCTGTTTCATTCAGGGTGACCACATGATTATATGATTCAAGTTTGGCGAGTGTGGCTTCAAAGCTGTAAGAGAGGCAGCAGTTTAAAATCTTCCCTGTCAAAGTCAATTGAGAAATTGGGGTGTTCGGAGTGTCGCCCCAAAAAGATGGAGGGCGGGATCAGTTAGAAAAACACAAGCAACCTGCTCCACCATAAGATGAAGAAGTGTGAAAAGTTTGGAAGTTGTACTCCTAAAACTGCAGGAAATGGGGGGCGCTGAGAATGAGAAGAAGCGGAAGAAGAAACTGAGGTCGAAGAACAATATGTTGGTTTTTTCAAACCAACATAATAAGCCGAAGTTGTTGGTTTTTTTCAAACCAACATAATGAGAAATAAGCACTTACTTAGACAAATGAATATAATTTACATGTAATTTCTGCTGGTTATGTTTCCTCTAGTCTCTCCTGGTGCCTCTGTATCATCTCACAGTTTCCATGTTGCAGGAATGGTGCATTATTCCTTTACAAGCAGTGTTTGGTTTCTTTACAAACATCAGACCGCAGCAGGTGGCCCAGTTTGATATTCCTATCATTAAAGTTTTACATGTGGGATTTTCATTAACATGTGGTTTGTGCATGATGGACAGCCTGTATACTTGTGCAGATGTTGTTGCGTTTAGCCCTGTGCATTGAGCAGGACTTGGAGAATTCTCCAGCCAAAGCATAGCTGAAGGCAAAATCCAATCAAAGCACTGTCATGCACTCCTCGTCCTACAAATGAGTTGCCCTGCCAGGAAATTCCAGCAGCAATTTTAATTCTGATCAGACTTCAGGAAGTGCCATGCATAAAAGCACATCCATTATTCTGACGGGAAGTTTAAATCACATGGCAAACAGCTGTTGCCAATGTACAGGTCAGCATTTTTTTAGGGGCTTACTGGTATGGCTGCTGTAATATCACAGGCTGACATCACTCCCCGTGTTTATTCTGATTCAACTGAGAAAAAGCAAGATTTGTGAAGATGTCAATTTTCTTTTTGATTTCCGTTTAAATTGCAGGCGTTTGGGTAAAAAATGACCATGTAGACCTAAGAAGATTAAGAATAGAAAGAGTTTTGAAGAGAATATAAATACCCTTTATAGGGCAAAAGCCTTGCAGAAAAAAATATAAATAAGGGAACATGTGCAAATAGGTGTCATTTAATTGCTTTAATTGATCACAGATAACATTTAAAGTGTTGGTGCAGCTTTAAGTTAAAGGAAAACTATACCCCCCCAAACAATGTGGGTCTCTATAAAAAAGATATTGTATAAAACAGCTCATATGTAAAACCCTTGGTGTAAACCATTTTCATAATAATATACTTTTCTATTAGTATGTGCCATTGGGTAATCATAAATCTAAAATTGCCATTTTAAAAAATAAGGGCAGCCCCCTGGGATCATACAATTCACTGTGCACACAAACATACCAACATACTTGTTAGGTCACATGAGCCAATTAACAGACAGAGTTCTGTCTTTTGCTTCAACACTTCCTGTTACAGTTAGAGTTGTAGTATTTCTGGTCAGGTGATCTCTGAGGCAGCACACAGACCATCAAGAAATGGTGGCTCAAGGCAAGAGATCCAAAGGAGCAATATTTACTTAAATATATAGACCAGTTTGGTAAGATTCTTTAATATGCCACTTAATATAATGTAAACCATCTGTTGATTAAGTGTTCATTTTGGGGGTATAGTTTTCCTTTAATTTGTAGTATGCTATAGAATGACCGTTCTAAGCTACCTTTAAATTGGCCTTTATTATTTATTTTCTATAGTTTTTTTATTATTTGCCATTTTCTTCTGACTCTTTCCAGCTTTCAAATGGGGGTCACTGACCCTTTCTAAAAAAAACCAAAAGCTCCGTAAGGCTACAATTTTATTGATATTGCTACTTTTTATTACTCATCTTTCTATTCATACCCTCTCCTATTCATATTCCAGTTTCTTATGCAAATCAACGCATGGTTACTAAGGTAATTTGGACCCTAGCAACCATATAGCTGCTGAAACTGCAAACTGGAGAGCTGCTGAATAAAAAGTTAAATAACTCAAAAACCATAAATAATAATAAATGAAAACCAATTGTAAATTGTCTCAGAATATCACTCTCTATATCATACTAAAGGGTATATTTATCAAAGAGTGAAGTTAGAGATCGCGACAGTCCACTAGTGTGAAATTCCGCCTCTCTCCATTAATTTCTATGGGATTTTTAAAGGCGTATTTATTTATCAAAGGGTGAAAGTGAAAGTTCACCATTTGATAAAAACGCCTTTAAAAATCCTATAGAAATGAATGGAGAGAGATGGTATTTCACGATAGTTGACTGTGGTGATCTCTTACTTCACTGTTTGCTAAATATACCCCTAAAACTTAATACAAAGGTTAGCTTAAAGGGATCCTGTCATTGGAAAACATGTTTTTTTCAAAACGCATCAGTTAATAGTGCTACTCCAGCAGAATTCTGCACTGAGATCCATTTCTCAAAAGAGCAAACAGATTTTTTTATATTCAATTTTGAAATCTGACATGGGGCTAGACATATTGTCAATTTCCCAGCTGCCCCTGGCCATGTGACTTGTGCCTGCACTTTAGAAGAGAAATGCATTCTGTCAGGCTGCTGTTTTTCCTTCTCAATGTAACTGAATGTGTCTCAGTGGGACATGGGTTTTTACTATTGAGTGTTGTTCTTAGATCTAACATTGCTTTGCTACCAACATGGATTTCTTTGGGATATTAACATCTGCCTTAATATTAAATTATTAGAGGATAAAGAATGGAGAACTATTTATTCACACATTTCACCAAGTATTGGCTTTATGGGCTTTCGTACAGTATAATAGTTTCCATACCTGTCCACCTCCACTACAGGCTTGGCCAAATACTGAACCAATCCCAAACCCTCATTTACATATTAAAATTTGCTCAAAACCAACAACTCTGAATCATATGTAAAACAAAATTTTGCCTTCGGTCTTGCATTAACAAGTTAGAGAAATAGATTTTATTAGCTGAATAGTAGGGATTCAACTAAGATTTAAATATTCTTGGATTCGGCTGAATCCTGAGCTAAATAATGGATTCAGTGCTTCCCAACAATTATGTTCTTTACTCAAAAACCGTATTCCACCTTTTGTTCCCCCGTTAGTGGTGATATCAACAAAATATAGAGCAAGCAATAATGACCTCCACAGAGCGAAATGCAATGAATCTGTATTATATTTTGAGCAAATCAGAGAACACAATTAACATAATTGTCAACTATTGGCTAAAATTTGTATAATGTCTTATTCTTGTAATGAGAAAATCTATCCAAATCTATCTATTTGCCGAAAAATTTTTGAAACTGAGAAAAAATTTGTGAAGTGGCAAAAAAATTGCAAAACACATTGTCAAGTCAAGTCAATGGGGCAAATTCACTAAGCGCCGAAGCGCCGAACGCTAGCGTTACTTCGCTAGCGTTACTTCGCTAGCGTTACTTCGCTAGCGTTTGGCATTTTCGTTACTGCGCAAATTCACTAACGAACGCTGGCGTAGATTCGGTAGTGTTACTTCGCACCCTTACGCCTGGCGAATTATCGCTACGGACGTAACTACGCAAATTCACTAACGCGCGCAGTGTACTGAACGCTACCTTTTACGCTAGACTTCCTTCGCCACCTCAGACCAGGCAAAGTGCAATAGAGTAGATAGGGATTGCTTCAAAAGTCCCAAAAAACGCTGGCGTGTTTTCTACATTATGGGAGATAGGCTGAAAAAGATCGCAAATTTTTTTGGGGCTCCCCTCCTTCCCCCCTACATTTCCTGACTCATGGCAACTTACCTAGACAGTGGGCACATGTGTAGGGCAAAATAAAATTTTTATTTGCTGATTTGAAGGTTTTCTAGGCATTTGTAGTGCTGATACGTATTCCTCCATTGAAATTTGAATTTGGCGCCGTATGCAAATTAACCATCGCTAGCGTAACTTCGCTTCACTTAGCGAATCAACGCTAGCGCAACTTCGCAACCTTACGTTACCCCTGAGCGCAACTTCGGATTTTAGTGAATTTGGGAAGCGCTGGCGAAACTACGCCTGGCGAAGTGTGGCGAAGTGCGGCGAAGTTACGCCTGGCGCAACTACGAATCTTAGTGAATTTGCCCCAATGGGCGTCAATTTTTTTTTTTTTTGTGCAGCATTTTTTACTCTTGCAATTTTTCTCACTCCAAATACATTAAAGTCAATGGGATTTTTTTCTTTTGGCAACTTTTTTGTCTTGATGACTTTTTTTTTTTCACAAAAAAAAATTTGCAGCATTTCACCGCGAATCCATGGCTGGCGAAAAAATTTGCTCATCACTACTCATTTCTGTTTCCCCCCCCTAAACAGCATAGAGAGCGTGAGAATTATCAGCTTTCTTACTTTTAGATACATTTATAAAACATATATGAGAACTTAGGAAAACTGTATTTGAAATGAATAAAGGTACTGGCAAAACTTGTGCCAGAAAGATCTGTAGGATGTAATCATGTTTGGGGTATTGGGCTGGATTCAACTTGATGAAAAAACGTATCTCCTAAATCAATTTCAGATTTTCCCATAAACTTCAATGGAGTTTTCACATGACCATGAGCTATGTTTATCTCATCAAATTTAATCTGGCTATTATCTGTAAAACTGCCAGTTCCTTGTAACTGCCAGAAGATTATTCTTGTCTGGCCTATTGCTTTAGCAATGAAGTTTATGTATCGTTTGTTAGCCAAGAGGAGTATCACAATCAATGTCGGACTGGGACACCAGGGGCCCACCAAAAAACCTTAGACCAGGGGCCCACCAAAAAACTTCAGACTCGGGGTCCACTCTCAGAATTATTTTCTTTCTCTCCTCACTCAACCTCTATTCTCCTATTCTCTTTTCTTTACATACTATAATCTATTATTCCATCTATTTAGCCTCTTTGGTCTCATAGAAATAAGGAATAACCATGAAATAGGCAAAATGTTTAGCAACATGAGGGCCCACTGATACCTGGGCCCACCGGGAGTTTTCCTGGTATCCCTGTGGGCCAGTCCGACACTGATCACAATTGCCACACTTTTTAGTCTCCATTATGGAGGGCAGTGTGGTTTACTCTGGCCAGTACAGTGAATGGCATAGTCTTCGGTTTGGTATTTGGCCAAATCTTTTGCGAAGCATTCATGGGTTCGCCGAATCCAAAATAGTGAATCCATAAAATACACCAGTTGCTCCATTGCAGAGCAACAGTACATTCAACCATAAAAAATCAAGGTTTAATAAATGTTTTGTTTCCAATAAGGATTAACAATATCCTAGTTTGGATCAAGTGCATGGTACTATTTTATTATTACAGAGAAAAAGAAAATCATTGAAAAAAATTCGAGTCTGAGGGAGATGGCCTTCCTGTAATTCGGAGCTTTCTGGATAATGGGTTTCCAGAAAACAGATATTAACCTGTGTTTGGTTTTAGAACAGCTCTTATAATTAACAAAAAAAACCCAGAAAACTCTTCTTTTTTATGGTCATAATGGCTAGATACATACCACCAGCAGTTAAATCAATCAATGTGAGCCACATTAAAAGCAAAATAAACAGCTCCAAACAGAATTAATGAAGTGCAGTATCCTGTGTTTTAGCTATGTTTCCTCTCATTTGATTGGAAATGATCAGCAGTAAATCCAGTGTCATTCAGAAATCAGTTGATTCAGTCAAAACAGGATTTGTGCTTCCATTATTTATTTTTGCAGAACTAATACGAGATTTAGCAGCAAGTACGTTTATTTGAAAATACAGAACAATATCAAGTAGTTTTAATACTGGTTAGACCCCAGAATAAAACAGTAAGGCCTCAATTCAATATTATATGCTAATTTTCCTAAAATATTGTATTATCATAGATAACGACATATCACCACTACTGTACTAAAATGGGCTTTAATAGTTACAATATACTGTAGGCATGGAATAAGAAGCACTGTGTCTCTTTAAAAGCTTTATACAAGTGTGAATTAATGAAGTAATGTCTCTTTAATTGGTCTGGAACACACCTTAAATCCCCAAGGTCATTTTGAGGATAACAAAACAGTAATAAATTAATTAAAAGGTGTATTTGGAGACCAAATTAATCTGAATGTATAAGAATTTTATTTTACTTTAAAAAAAATTTCACTTAAAACCTGGCCAGCCAGGAACCCAACAAATAACAATATAAATACATAAAAAAATATATATTTTTTTACTGGAACCTCTCAGCCTTGCATCTTTCCATAGGATATCTACTTAAAACTGTTTTGGAAATTGGTATTTGTGAGTGAAGTAATTGATTCCTCATTCTCAATTTTAAGGACAACAAGTTTGTATAAAGCTAAGAGTGTATAATCATAATCAATGCATTAATGATCTTAAAATGTTATTATACTCTATACAGACATTTGAGGGCATATTCATTATATTAAAGCTTATTTATATGGGCTCTGGATAACTAAATTCCATGTTCGAATAGTGTCCAAAAATAAAAAGTTTTACAGATATTAGGATTTAAAAAAAAAATTATAGAAGAAAAAACAATTGATGCCAGAATACGAAAGGGAGAAACTAATTATGTTGACTGCCATTGATTATCCTGAGCCCTGTGTCTGTAAGTAATATGTCTCCAAATATCAGGAAATAATAATCTTAAACCATTGTTTTATTGTATAGATTAGGATGATACATTCTTGAATTAAAAAAAAGTTGTCCATAATATTGAAAATGAAATGAGGAATCAATTTCTTCACTTGCAAAGATTTATTCCCCTTCCCCCTCAAGAAAAATGTCAGTATACAGGTATGTGACCTGTTATCCAGAATGCTCAGAATCTGGGGTTTTCCATAATAAGGAGTCTTTCCGTAATTTGAAACACCAGACCTTAAGTATACTAAAAAAAAAAATAATAATTTAAATTCTAAATGAACCAAATCATGTTGCCTCCGATAAGTATTAATTATATCTTAGTCGGGTTCATGTACAAGATATTGCTTTATTATTACATAGGGAAAGGAAATTTTTAAAAATGTGAATAATTTGATTAAAATTGAGTCTATGGGAGATTGTGAAGCTTTCTGGATAACGGATTTCTGAATAACGCCATACCTGTACCTTTATCATTTTAGACCAAACAAAATCCATTGAATATATTGGAAAGTAAAAATAAACAGGGTTTCAAACAGTGGCATAACTAGAGGAAGCAGACCCCTCGATCAGCTAACAGACTAATGTTATATTCCATTTAAATGTCACAATGATTTTCTGCCTATTTTAATCTAAACTGATGAAATGCAAATATTATTACAGAGTGGGGATATTGGATATTGTTTCACTAATTACAGAAGGTATCATAGACACTACTAATTTTATTAGTGCACGGATATAACTGGCTTTAGAGAAAGGAATGTGAAGTACAGTAAATGTCATGTCAGTGGGTTACATCCCTGCACCCTCACCTGCAAAGTAAAACCACAGAAAAAACAACTAAATACTAAACCCAGTGTATGTCTCTTTATTCCTCCAGGTGCTCCTCTGGATAACATCCAATGAAAAAGAATATCAGTGGCAGTGTGGTGTTAGGTAACTACCAACAGATGTTAGAGGTGATGATCATAACTGAACCTATGCACCATATCCCAGAGATGAACAGCTTTTAAAGCAAATGTATCATAGAAAGCACAAACATAATAATAGGGAGTAGACATTTCTTGCCCTTAATTACTGATTCCCAGTTTGTGGAATGTACCCCAGGTGAGGCCCTATGCAGTAGAAAGGGGTCAGCTGAAGGTAAACTATGATTAATAAAACATCTAATCAAGTAGATGGTTAATAATTATTTTTAGAAATGTAATATTGTTTTCTAAGAGATTATGTAATATAATGATTTATTGTACTTTTTTCAACCTAACATTTCTATTTTACAACTGCAAACAACTGTTCAACATCAGTGCACTGCAAACTACTGATAAAATCAGCCAGTTAAAAGATATTCAGTACTGTAAAAGATCAGTGAACCTCCTCCCCAATGAATAATATATGGTACTGCTTTTACTTTGGGCTAAACATTGATACTATCTTTAAAAATGGCCCCTTTATTGGAGGACCCTATAGATCTGCTACAGTCGCTGTCCGAGTTCAAATGAGGGGTGGGGATTCCTAATGGTCCCTACCAGAAGCACAGTAGGAGTGGGCAGCCAATCACAGCCCTGCAGTCACACAAGCAAAGACAGGCTTCAGTTCCCTATCAGGTCAGCCTAGATGCTGATTGGTTCTTGTCCTACAGTGCAGTGTGTTGAGTGCCATGACTCCTCTGCACAGCCTGGGAAAAGGGTAAGTGGAACAGATGGGCGAGACTAGTAAGGCTTTTGATTTCTCCTTTAAAGCGCATGAAATCTTTCATATACAGGTAAACACATGAGAATTATTATTGATATAATGCTGATTTATTAGTCACTGTGTATAGGAAGAACCTCTAAGAGAACGTCACTCATAGAGAGCATTTATGTTAATACCAACACACAAGGCAGAGATATAGATAACTTTGTGCAAGCCTCAGGAGGAACAGTAAAATAATGTTATAGTTTTGTCTGCTAGGCTAGCTACTAGCTAACAGCTTACAAAGGTATTGGTAAATGCAAAATGCTACATCTGCCCCATTTATATCTCACTAGGAATGTGTTCTAAATCCTTGAAAGGTATTGTACGGCACACAGCGCTATTAGAGTGCTTTCCTTCTTATAGAATCACATTGGCTATGTAAAGCTCAAAGCTTCTTAACAGGACTAAAGCTAGCCATACACATACCAATGTTACTGTCAAAAACATTTGGACAGTATCATTTGATACAGTACCACATAAAAGGTTACTGATTAAATTAAGGAATAATGGCCTGGAACATATTTGTACTTTGAGAAAGAACTGGCTAAAGGATATATTACAAAAAGTGCTGGTAAATGGAACATTTTCTAACAGGACCAGCGTCATTAGTGGAGAACCACAGGGATTTGTCCTTGCTCCTTTGCTTTTGAACTTGTTAATGGCATTAAGGCATGGTAAGTACTGTTTCTATTTTTGCTGCTGGTACTAAATTCTGCAAAACTATAAGTTCCATGCGATGCTGCTACTTTGCATTGCGATCGCACAAAACTGGAGAACTGGGCAGAAAACTGGCCAATGAGGTTCAATGTTGATGAATGCAAGGTTATGCACTTTGTTAGAAATAACATAAATGTGAGTTATACACTAAATGGTAGTGTGTCAGGTGGATCCTTAATTAAGCAGGCTTTAGGGATTTTTGTGGATAACACACTGGGGCAGATTTATCAAGGGTCGAATTTCGAAGTGATAAATACTTCAAAATTCAACCCTCGCATTGAAATACTTTAACTTCGAATATCGAAGTCGAAGAATTTTTACCGAATTTGGGCATTGAACGATCGAAGTATAATCAAACGATTCGAACAATTTTACTTCCATGTGTAAAGACTTAGAAAAATGTTCTAGAAGGTCCCCATAGGCTAACATAGCACTTCGGCAGGTTTAATTTGGCGAACTATTGAAGTTGAAGTTTTTTTAAAGAGACAGTACTTCGATTATCAAATATTCGAAGTCGTAGTATCCTATTAGATGGTCGAAGTATCCAAAAAATTGCTTTGAATTTCGAATTTTTTTACTTCGAAAATTCCCTCGAATTCAATTTGACCCTTGATAAATCTGCCCCACTGTGTAACTAAGTCACTAAGTGGGTATTTAAGCAAATAAAGTACATTCGCATAAAAAAGGGCAT